>NC_136072.1:1075101670-1075535804 GCF_964261635.1 Lissotriton helveticus
TCCGGCAAAGTACTTTGACTTGTTTTTAACTCCAGATGGCCCGAATAAATAACATTTGACAGTGTAAGAAAAGGCGTTTAGATTGTTGTTAGCTGGTTATTTTTTTTACACATTTTGAGGACAGATAGTCTCTTCAGTGTGGTAAATCCGTACTTGGCGTCAGTGCTTAATTTGTGCCGGTGCTTTCCGGTGCTTAGCACCGGCACTTAAATGTCAGGGCCGGGGCTACGCTTCTCCTTTGATGATTTATTTTTGTCCGTAAAAAATAAATCTTTTTACTGCTACAGACTGTGCAGCAGCAGCTGCAGCCACAGGCCCGGCTGGCGGCCGCATCGTGTACTGTGTTCGTTCTCATCATGTCGAAGTGTGACTCATCAGCAGTCATCATGTGTAGTGTTTTTTATCCCGCCCGCGCCCGCAAGCCAAGTTGCACTTTAATTTGCGAGTATGTGCCTACCTGGCTGTCCGCCGGCCGCCCACGACTCACATTTCTAATTTCTATCTATCTCAATCATCACCGTCATCATGTGAGATAATAGGTAGCCAGGCCCCGGCCTGCCCAGGCCAAGATACAATATAAAATTGAGTGTATATATAAATATATATATTGTGCCAGCCAACTAGTTTCGTTTCACGTGGGACCGGACGCCGATGCAGAGAGTGAGAGTTTGAACTTGTTGACAGTTTCGGTTTGAGTGGGTGGGTGGGCGGGCGGGCCGCAGGTTCTGATGGGGGTAGTCAGGAACTGTCCTGTCGGCGCGCGGTAGCGCGCGCAGCCGCTGATTGGTTTCAGTATGGCTCAGGCAGGCTGCCAGTTGCCACCAGTTGCCACGCCCCAGCATAACCTGCGCACAGTCACATCAACAGCAGGCGCCCCCCCCCCACCCACCACGCCACGGCCCACGACGACCACGAAGCCGACGGGCAGAGCTGGGCTGTCCTCTCCTGTCCACACTGGCTGTCCTCCTCCTGAGTCCTGCTAAAACTGCAAGCAGGCAGCAGCAGCAAGCAGAACCGACTGAGCAGCAGCATCCAGTCAGTGTGCGTGTCCCTGCCGACCGGCCTACTACCACCAATAACGGTAAGCACCACGTTAAGCTGCATAATTGAATCAATTGTGTAATTTCGCAAAACTGTATGGCAATTTATGCCGAATGCCATCACCGGGCGCCGGGCGGGATGGTGTTCGTCCAGACACCACCTGACCTTCCCGAGAAGAAAACGATCATTTTTTAATTACACAGTACACTAGTCTATTACACATGAATGAATGATCAAATACCCGGGCGGGGCGGGCCGCTGGCCATCATCACAGATCGTGGTGGCACTGAGGTGTTAACGCCACCGGAGAAGGGGGTGCTGCCGCGCCTGTGTGTGATGATGATGATTGATGAATGATATGATATGAGACATGAAGGCAGGGGAGGGCGCTGGGCCGCTGGTGGATGCCACATTGCCACAGTCATTTAGGTTTAGCTGGGCTGGGCTCGGGCGTCGGGCCTAAATTCCCACAATAGTTAGTGGTGGCTAGGCCTCGGGCTCGTTTTCATGTGAGGGCGGCTCTCTTCTCTTGTAGGGCTTCGTGTGCAGTACTGTTCGTGTGTCGTGTCTCTGCTTCACACAGGCTTCGTGGCTGTGCACCCTAGTATAGCAATGCCAATCTGGATTTATAAAAGCGCACCAGTCTGGCGCAGATGCCTGTCTTTATTTGGCAAATGGCGTCAGTCACATGTCAGGTGAGACCGCGAGAGACGGGAGTGAGTGACTGACTTAGGTCACAGCCCTGCCCGCCTCTCAAAGAGACTGACCGTCTGAGAAATTTCCTGATATGGATATCGATATTTGTATCTGTGCCATTTTTCTTGGAGGAGAGGCCTATTTCGGCGTTGTACTGGTTTGTTTGTACCGATGTCACCCATGGATGTATGCACTGGCACTGGTCTTGAGTGTGTCTACCATTTAGCATCTGATACCGGGCCTCAGTCTGTCAGTGCTGATTTCTTGACCAGGCGGGCCCCACAGGCATGCTGGCCCCACCCTTCACATTGCCGCATATATTCTCCTCCCAGAGGCCCCATATACAGTGCATAAATTAAATATTAATGTGATGTGCGACACTCTCCTGCAAAGGAATTATGCTCCAGTGTGTGTTGTTGTGCCACTGTGATCGTTGTGGAAGATTGCGAAGTTACATCAACCTTAATGCACAATCCTGTCTCGGGCCGGCACATTTCTCCAATTCAGTTTAGGGATACATAGTTGTGTATGTTCAAAGGTAGCCTACAGTGGATAGCGGTGGGCACTTAGAGGCGAGCACTAACTTCTGGGGACCAAGATTCTTCACCTCCCAACAACATCTCTGCTTCCGGGAGAGGCCAGCTCGGGTGGTTAACGCGCCTGTGGCAGCGGCCTGACTAACCTGCAGGCTACAGGCGCGAACCCGGCAAGCTCTCTCAACATTTCTTGCTATAAAATGCCCACAGTTGGGATGTAAATCCGGAGTATGTACCTCTAATAATGAACTCAGTTTGTGGCTGTGACTAGCGCAATTTAGACAGGGCTTTACAATTATGAGGCAGTGGAAGGCTAATTTAAGTATCAGAATTAACTCAATGATGCGGCAAGGCCAGGTACGCACACTATGTGGCGCCCCTTTATTTGAAAACAGCTCTACAGAAAAGAATAGTGATTCAACGTTAGCATTCAAGATATGGGGCTTTTATGAGTTGTGCAACGGACCAGTAATGTTTCCAAAATGCTAGAGCTTTGTCAAATGCCTGCAGCTGCGGCAGGGGGCGTGTGACCTGTCACCTTAGATTCAAGAGGCACGGGAACCAGCTGGCGCCCAGAAACGGGCCTGCAGCCAGCGTGCACCAGTTTCAATCAGCAGGGTCTAAAACTATTTTTGGTAATAGCTACAAATCTTGCAGCCGATGATTAAGGTGATTGCTGACGTCACCGCCGCACAATCCTCTGTACCACTGGCTAGGGCCTTCAATATAGTTATAATAAAACAATATGGCCTCAAAAGAGGAGGAATAGGGACTGGCAGGGAAATGAGGGGCTGATAGAGTCTCAAAAACTCCAGTTCAGTTACATGACGCATTGACGCCTTCAATAGTACTTTCAAATATAATTTATAGCTTGAAGGCGAAGGTGAACCAGAAAAATTACCTTGTCCTGTTCCTTCATGGGCTTGCGTCCGAGACTCAGCCCTTTTACAACCGCTGGCCTTCACACGGTTTACTACATTACTGTGTCTGTCCACCAGATCTATGGACTGCTCTCTTCCACCCTCGGCACAGTATCACAGCTTATTTGTACAGTGCGTGCCTCTAGTACTGCTAAAAATCCATCTGACATGAGTGCACACAATTCAGGACACTCCTAGGCCAGACTGGTATCTTCAGCAGTATGGGCTGCACTCACACTCGTGCCAGCAACTAGAAAATTACTCGTTTGTTGTGAGCTGCATTCTGATTGGCTGAGCAGCCAGGGATCAGATCCCAAACTTACATGATGCTGGCGACAGTGCTAGAATCTCTCATGGCCCTTCTGAGACCCCAGAGTTACTGAGGTGCGGTCAGAATTAGTGTGCAGGCAGCAGTGTTGTGAGGGAGGTGCAGAGTTGACAAGTGGCAGCTGGAGGCAAAAGGTGAGACAGGAGCACGAGAACTTCAAGGGGAGAGTCCACTAATGACAGAATGCCAAGGACAAGGATACCATTGGCCTGAAGCAGGCTGGCAGATGAGGGTCATAATCCCATAGGCCCCTGTGTGATGAGGATAACACCCTCCCGCTGCTTGACACAAAGAACAGAATACACTACCAGTGCTGTCCGATGATGGCCTCAGCGAAACCACACACTACATTCAATAATAAAATAATGCAAATCGGGTTAAAGAAGCATGTCGCCTGACCTGAGCAGCTCTCCACGCCTGCTTCCGGAATACCTGCGAATATTACAGATTCACCTGTTGATTTGATCAACTTTCCCCAGTGTGAGCCCTGAGCCGAGATTACACACAGCACAAAGGGGTTGTTGAATGCACACTTCTGGATGTCGGAGGACCCTTACCCTCACTCCCTATACATTCCCCAGCCCCCACCATGGCAGAGCAGCTGTCTCCTATTACTTACCAATTGTGTTGAGTCTGTCACAGAGGTTTAAAATTTCACGCGATTCGCAAATGCTTTGTCAATATCTAATTTTCAATTAAATGCAACCGGCACACCTGGGGTCAAATATTTGTGTCTCTGCACTTCAGCTTTTGGTTACAAGAAGCAGAGAGGTGAAGTGACTTGCCAAGGATCACTGCACTGGCTGTTCTGAGGTAGGATTGATAGCAAGGTTTAAAGACGCACAGCCCCCATGTTGTCTTCAGCACATCTCACGCACTCATGTAAGGCTCCCATTCTGAAATTCAGATCATTTATTATATTTGACTTTTAGCAGTGCCACTTGAAGATGTGGGTGGAGCTAATAGAGTAAGTGGGTGGGGCCAGTGGAGGGAGTGGGTGGAGCCAGAAAAAATTGGGTGTGGCCTCCGACAAACATTTTAGCACCTGCACTTCATATTTTACAAATTAAGCATTGGCGTCATACTTATCGCCTCAGGGCGCATTGTTGAAATGTGTCCTTGGCGTCAATTGTTATTTTGTGTGAGAAGTTGTGTTTGTTTGGAGGCCTTTGAGGTGAAATCTAGCGATTATAAGAGATAAACCACAATTCCAAGCTTTATGGTTGACGTACACAGCCCTTTACGTTGGAAATGCAACAGAATGAGGGGTGACCTTTGACCCACTATAAACATCTAGCGCCCTGGGCGAAGTATGAATCCGCCCACCCCCATTTTCAATGGGATCTCTCTAATCGAATCTGCCCCCCTCCCCCGCCCCCTTAATTTGGTGCTGTAGTTCGCTTGTATGGATAGGTAGTCAGTGCCACTTAATACAACACGAAAAAAATGACATCACATAACATAACCATAAGAAGAACACACCCTTCTAACATAAGATAATAACAAAACAGTGTAACGTTAAGTAACATAACAACAACATAACAACAATGAACTCATAATCACCAAAGCATGGCCTACTGTAGCAACAAAACATAACAATATCATATAAGAATAATATACCCTATCTACATAAACACATGACGTAATATAACATTGTTCTATAACACACTAATATATCGAAAATGACAGCATTACATAACTTATGTTCCCACTTTCACATAACAATTTTAGCTAACTATCTAGTAATGTCACTTAATGTAACACACAGTCACATAATAGAACAACAACACAATATAGCATACTGATAGCATGATGGCAAGGAATAAAACACACAGGAGCATAATATAATGTATCATATTATACCATGCATTAACTAACAGCGTAGCATAATATGTAATCGAACATAAAAACATGATTTAACATAGCATAGCGCAATGTAACATAACCTCATTGCACAATCTTACAACACAGCATAACAAATAGCACACCAAACGGACAAATCATGACATAATTTAACATTTCACACAGCAACATGTCAATTACCTACTAGTGGCGTACTATGACAACATAGCACGACATAACTCAACATTACAGGCGGCAACATGCCAGTATACCACACTAGTGGCGTACTATGACAATATAGCAGGACATAACTCAACATGGCATACAGCAACATACCACTATACTACAGTAGTGGCGTACTATAACAACATAGCAGGATATAACTCAACATTACAGGTGGCAACATGCCAGTACACCATACTAGTGGTGTACTATGACAACACAGCAGGACATTACTCAACATTACAGGCGGCCACATGCCAATATACCACACTAGTGGCGTACTATAACATCATCATCATTTCATCTTTATTTCAACATAATAAATGTCATAAAAGAGTGCACAATAAAATACATCGTATATCATTACAATTATTAAAAGGAAAGCAAGTTCCAGTATTAAAATTGTTCTTAAAACATTATCAAACCACAAATCATAGGGCCATCCCCCAGGCAAGGCCTCAGATCATCCCAGACCACAGAACACCTAGGCTAACTACACAACTGTAGTGCATCTCATTTTTCCAAATATTTTCTTCTAGTGTTCCACATGGCAGCCAGGAATTTCGTAACCGCAAAAAAAATTATTGGGGACAAATCAGTTTTTAATATTCGATAGGAGTGAAAACACTGCCTAATACCCAGGTTTTTGCAGGTAGGGATAATCCACTTCTTCCTAGAGTTTTTATAGGAAGGGCAAAAGAAAACCACACGCAGGGCAATTTCTGGGGGCATTAGGGTGCCAGCGTGATGTCAGGGCCCTTATCGGTAGGGATTATTTACAACAAGGGGTGGTGAGGGACAGAGTCTCTGAATTAAGCAGAATACTCTCACCCAGTCAAGAGATCAGGGCTAGATCCAACACCGTTTTTTAGCTCATTGCACCATCCCAGTTTCAGAACCTGGCTGTATGCAAATTAGTCTGTTCCTGTCCCAGTGCATGATGGGAACAGGGCAAACCAAACTACAAAAGCCAATTCTTACACTGGGAAGGAAACAAGCTTCCGGGGACCGGTTTCTGGCATTACAGCCGTCTTCGGCCCGGCTTGCTTGAATCCTGATGGTGCAATGAGCAAGGGACTCATGTCTGAGTATACCCTTCCACGCTTAGGGTGGACAAAATTATTTACAACAAGGGGTGGTGAGGGACAGAGTCTCTGAATTAAGCAGAATACTCTCACCCAGTCAAGAGATCAGGGCTAGATCCAACACCGTTTTTAGCTCATTGCACCATCCCAGTTTCAGAACCTGGCTGTATGCAAATTAGTCTGTTCCTGTCCCAGTGCATGATGGGAACAGGGCAAACCAAACTACAAAAGCCAATTCTTACACTGGGAAGGAAACAATCTTCCGGGGACCGGTTTCTGGCATTACAGCCGTCTTCGGCCCGGCTTGCTTGAATCCTGATGGTGCAATGAGCAAGGGACTCATGTCTGAGTATACCCTTCCACGCTTAGGGTGGACAAAATTATTTACAACAAGGGGTGGTGAGGGACAGAGTCTCTGAATTACGCAGAATACTCTCACCCAGTCAAGAGATCAGGGCTAGATCCAACACCGTTTTTTAGCTCATTGCACCATCCCAGTTTCAGAACCTGGCTGTATGCAAATTAGTCTGTTCCTGTCCCAGTGCATGATGGGAACAGGGCAAACCAAACTACAAAAGCCAATTCTTATACTGGGAAGGAAACAAGCTTCCGGGGACCGGTTTCTGGCATTACAGCCATCTTCGGCCCGGCTTGCTTGAATCCTGATGGTGCAATGAGCAAGGGACTCATGTCTGAGTATACCCTTCCACGCTTAGGGTGGACAAAATTATTTACAACAAGGGGTGGTGAGGGACAGAGTCTCTGAATTAAGCAGAATACTCTCACCCAGTCAAGAGATCAGGGCTAGATCCAACACCGTTGTTTAGCTCATTGCACCATCCCAGTTTCAGAACCTGGCTGTATGCAAATTAGTCTGTTCCTGTCCCAGTGCATGATGGGAACAGGGAAAACCAAACTACAAAATCCAATTCTTAAACTGGGAAGGAAACAAGCTTCCGGGGACCGGTTTCTGGCATTACAGCCGTCTTCGGCCCGGCTTGCTTGAATCCTGATGGTGCAATGAGCAAGGGACTCATGTCTGAGTAAGACGGCTGAAATGCCAGAAACCGGTCCCCGGAAGCTTGTTTCCTTCCCAGTGTAAGAATTGGCTTTTGTAGTCTGGTCTGCCCTGTTCCCATGATGCACTGGGCCAGGGACAGACTAATTTGCATACAGCCAGGTTCTGAAACTGGGATGGTGCAATGAGCTAAAAAACGGTGTTGGATCTAGCCCTGATCTCTTGACTGGGTGAGAGTACTCTGCTTAATTCAGAGACTCTGTCCATCACCACCCCTTGTTGTAAATAACCTTATCGGTAGGGAGTCATATCTCCATTGGAGATATAGCTTCCTATGGCCATTAGGGCTGATAATATCAAAGGCAGGCTCCAGTTTATAGTAGTCCTTTTGACCCAAAAATGATCTCGTCAATGTTCCAGTTTTGTATAACAACATAGCAGGACATAACTCATCATTACAGGGGGGCACATGTCAACATACCACACTAGTGGCATCCGATAACAGTACAGCAGGACATATCTCAACATTACATGCAGCAACATGCCAATATACCACACTAATGACATACTATAACAACATAGCAGGACATAACTCAACATGGCATACATCAACATACCAATATACCACATTAGTGGCATACTATGATAACATAGCAGGACATAACTCAACATTGCAGGCGGCAACATGCCAATATACCACACAAGTGGCGTACTATGACAGCAAGGCAGGACTTAACTCAACATTACAGGCGGCCACATGCTAATATACCACACTAGTGGCGTACTATGACAACATAGCAAGAAATATCTCAACATTTCAGACGGCCACATGCCAATATACCACACTAGTGGCGTACTATGACAACACAACAGGACATAACTCAACATGGCATACAGCAACATACCAATATACCACACTAGTGGCGTACGATCACAACATAGCAGGACATAACTCAACATGGTATACATCAACATACGTACTATGACAACATAGCAGGACATAACCCAACATTACAGTCGGCTGCATTCCGATATATGCCACACCAGTGGCGTACTAGGACAACATAGCAGGACATAAATCAACATTACAGGCGGCCGCATACCAATATACCACACTAGTGGCATACTATGACAACTAAGCAGGACATAACTTAACATGACATACGGCAACATACCAATATACCACACCAGTGGCATACTATGACAACATAGCAGGACATAACTCAACATTACCAGCGGCCGCATGCCAATATACCACACTAGTGGCGTACTATGACAACATAGCAGGATATAAATCAACATTACAGGCGGCCACAGGCCTATATACCACACTAGTGGCGTACTATGACAACATAGCAGGACATAAATCAACATTACAGGCGGCCGCATTGCAATATATACCACACTAGTGACGTACTGTGAGAACATAGCAGGACATAAATCAACATTAGAGGCGGCTGCATTCCGATATATACCATACTAGTGGCGTATTATGACAACATAGCAGGACATAGCTCAACATTACAGGCGGATGCATGCCAATATACCTCACCAGTGGTGTAGTATGACAACATAGCAGAACATAACAGACATATTTGTATGGCAGAACCACGCATGGCTAAACCACGCGTACCTCTACCATGTAGTTCGAACCATGAATGCCTCTTAACCGCCCATTCCTTTACCACGCATACCTTTACCACGGAATTTCGTTGTAAAGGCATGAATGGTAAGGGGGTATGCATTGTTAAGATCACCACTACTCTACCCCCGCACCCTTTGCACCCTCCACCCTAAAATTCTAATCCCCTACCTCACTCCCTGTCCTCAGGCTTAAAACCAGCCCTGTCCTCAAAACTACCCCTTCTTCTCACCCTGCCCTGAGACCTAAAATCGTACCCCCTACCATAAACTACCACGACCCCCCACCCTAGGCCCTAAAATGTACCCCCACACTGTCCATAAAACTACCCCAACCCCTTCCACTGCCTGAGGCCTAAAACCCTGCCCCCAATTAAAAAAACTACAGAGACTCCCCCCACCATGAGCCCTAAAACTGCCCCACTTCTAAAAACTCCCCCCAAACCCAGCCCACAAAACTTCCCCAACCCCCACCCCAGCCCCACTTACCTGTCCGCGTCTGGCGCTTATATACCGACGCTTCCTCTTCTTCTTCCCGCCCAAACTGAACACTAGACCACTATCTGCCTTAACCACGCATATGTATGCTTAAAACAGATGTGTTGTTCAGGCAGGCCTTGTTGCGCTTTGCTAGCTCTGGCAGTCTGGCCGTTCCCCAGCAGACACACGGCAACATAGCAATATATCACAGCAGTGGCGTACTATGACAACATAGCAGGACATAACATTTCTTACGGCAACATACCTCACCAGTGGCTTACTATGACAACATAGCAGGACATAACGTACCATGATAAATGGCAACATACCACTATACCATACCAATGGCATACTATGATAACATAGCAGGACATAACATTACATACAGCAACCTACCAATATACTTCACCAGTGGTGTACTATGGCAACATATCAGGATGTAACTTAGCATGACACACGGCAACATACCAATATACCACACAAGTGGCGTACAGTGACAACATAGCAGGGCATAACATGACATATGGCAACATATCATTTCACCACACCCATGGCGTGCTATGACAACATAGCAGAACATAATTTAACATGACCTACGACAACATACCTATGTACCACACCAGTGGTGTACTATGACAACATAGTAGGACATAATTTAACATTACATACAGCCACATGCCAATGTACCACACTAGTGGCTTACTTTGACATCATAGAATGGAATACATTACAGACAGCAACAAACCAGTATACCATGCTAGCTGAATTCTTTAATCGTAGCATTTCATAACTTAACATAACATCCCCATCTGAGGGGCCAGGAGTGCTCTCGCGCATTGGTTCTGTTGGACCTCTCTGCAGCATTTGATACCTTGCACCATGAGCTGGTTTGTAAGTAGTGGAACAGAAGCCAGGGATGAGGGGGCGTCTCTGGACCAGTTCCACTCACTGCAGGGCCGTCGCTCTCAATTAGTCCAGTTGGTTCATTCATGTGTACACCATCATGAAAGGATGTGTGGAGTCCCCCAGGAGACCCTCCCTCCCCCCACCCCCGTGTTTAGTGTTTATATGATCCCATTGGCTAAAAATAATTGGTGCTCAGGCGTAATATAGTTAGGAAGCGGGGCACTACATCCACCCCTACGTTGGAGAAATGGGAAAATGACCTCAATTGCTGCTGGCAAGCCGAGACAGTGATCTACAAAAGTAGAGGGTGCCCCAAGAAAGGAGAGAAAATCTGAATGTTGCACATTGGCAAAACATTTACCCCCAGTCACAGATCTGGTTTAATCCATCGTTATTTTGCTAACCACGCCAACCCAGTTCAAACATGGCCATATGCAAATCAGTCTTGACCCTGTGCCTCATGGGAACAGTCCAGCCCGAACTGCCAAGCCATGTCTTCCCTGGACCGGAATCAAGCATCATAGAACTGGTTTCTGGCTATCAGCCGTCATCAGCCAGGATAGCTTGAATCCAGTGGCGTAGTGAGCACGGGACCCACGTCTGGGCATACCCTTCCCACATAGGGCAAACGGCAAAACACAGAAGATGATGGATGGAATGTTGCACATTGGCAAAACATTCACTCCCGGTCACAGATCTGGGTTTAATCCATCGTTATTTTGTTCACCTCGCCACCCCAGTTCAGACATGGCCATATGCAAATCAGTCTTGACCATGTGCCTCATGGGAACAGTATAGCCCGAGCTGCCAAGTCATGTCTTCCCTACGTTGGAGGAATGGGAAAATTACCTCGATTGCTGATGTCAAGCCGAGACAGTGACCTACAAAAGTAGAGGGTGCCCCAAGAAAGGAGAGAAAATCTGGGAAGCATGGAGGGTACACCGGGGTCTCTGAAAGGGAGGTGGGGAAAGTTTGTATGGTTTACAAATGGGGACTTTAATGGCCAACATGTATAGTGCATTTAAATGTAAAAAAAGATTGAAGCAACTATTGATTTGCTCTTTGTATGTTCGAACATGTCAAGGTTTAATAAAACAATTTACAAAGAAAGAAAAAATAATTGGTGCCCGAGTCTGTGGCTTTAAACGCACGCAGGCGACACGAGCTCCAACTGCAGAATCCTCTCCACTCTTGGTGGAGAAATGTACATTATTAAATGCTTTCACGCCCACCAGAAACCCTTTGTGTATTCCTGGCAAGTCTAAAAAAAGAAACATTTCTTATGAATGTACAGTTAGTGCCGAATTTACTTTGTGACTGTGGCCCATTGTGTTTACTCAGGGTGGCTCCAGTTCAAGGCCAGAAACAATTTTGGCTCCTGTGTGTAATTGGGAAGCCATGCAGGGCCTGCGTCCAAGATATCTGACCAGTCAGCGGTATGGATCGCCTCGCGCTCTACAGCAGGTTCACACCTGATTGTGCCAGGACGGAGGTGTGTCAGGTCAGGAGGAAATCACCCCAGCAAGCAGGGGCCAGGCTTTGGAAATCAGTGAGTTGGCACAATTTTGCAGAAAACTAAACCCAAAATCTGACCCCTGCAGTGCTCAGGTGATTTCCTCCTGACCTGACACACCACCATCCTGGGACAATCAGGTATGGATGTGCTGTAAAGCGCGAGGCTCTTCCGTATCGCTGACTGGTCAGATCTGCGGGACACAGGCCAATGAGATGTCACAATTTTGCAAAATACTGAATCCAAAGTTTTATAGTTAAATTGAAAAGGTGTCTACTAATTGTCAAGTGTTATTTTCTTTCAGTGTCTATTAGAAACGATTAGTAGTGTGTGGTTTAGAGGAAGGTTATTTTTGTATTTTTATGACTGTTTCATCTTTGTATTTTTTGTTTGCATCAACATTGCAGTGTGGGAACAAATAAATAACAAACAATCGCATACCATACTAGCTTGCCATGACATAACACTGTAACCTATCATACCTTAATAAAACACAACACACTTTAACCCCTTGTGTGCTGGTGACGGAACCACTCCGTCCCCAGCCACGGACACGCTGTGCTGGTGACGGAGTGGTTCCGTCACGGTGCGCCGCCCCGCCCACGCTGCCGCGATTCCGCGCCTGCGCGGCGCTTTCTATTAAGCGGACGTGGCCGTGACGAAACCACTCCGTCACAAGCACAGCCCGCCCGTGGCTCGTGACGGAGTGGTTCCGTCACGAGCATGGCAGCGCCGCATGCCCCCCCTCCAACTTTTGGGAAGGAGTGTGAGAGACTACGTAGTGCATTCTATGCTACAAAAGAAAAATGTGGAATCACAGACAGTACTATAGAACCTCCCACCTTTGGCGAGCCACTACAAATGTGGATCCTGCAAGGCATGCACTATGGCTGTAGAAACAAAAGAATATACATATAACAATTACACACATACGCTGCATAGTCATACCAACTGCAATACCATGGGGGTAATTTATGCCATCCTTTGCCCCTGTGGGTTTATGTACATAGGGCAGACAACCCAGAAGGCGAAAACCCATATTCTACAGCGCTGCAGCAGGGTACGTTGTAAAGTACAAGGAGCCCCCCTGGTTGAACACTTTGTCAAATTTAACCACCACCCTGAGAGTCTCAAGTGGTGGGTAATTGAGAAAGTAACACAGAACCCCCGTGGAGGTAATTTTTCAAAGGTCATCAGTACTCAAGAATGCAGGTGGATGCATCTCTTTGATACCGTAAATAGTGGTTTGAATGAACAGGAGGAAGTCATGAGACAAATGGATTCAATCCCCAATGGTTGAATACCCCTATTGAATGATATCCAGATAGACTGATTGAATACCACTAGTATGTACCAATAACCAATAGGGCTATGACATTATATATATCTCCATGTGTTTGTTTATGTATTTGTATTAATTGTTGTGATCTGTTGTTTAGTGATGTAGTAACGGCACATATATGTATAACTGTTTTTGTATAAATGTAAGTATGTTGGACCTTTGTATATTGACTTGGACGTAGACAGATACACCTATGCAATTAATCATGTGTTGCCTGGCTAATGTTTCTCATGCATTTGCTGAGATTAGTTTTAAACATTTTAAATTGTCATTCATTTAGTTATATTTCCAATTTACCACTTACTTTGGCTGGTAATTCCTATACATTAACTGTGTTTAAATAATTTGGGCTTGTTTCATATTGACATACATCTTGAATAATTATTACAGACTTTAGCGGGCAGATAGTCTTTCGTCACTTTTTAATGGCGTATACTAGAGAAATAGTCCTCGGTTTAATTTCGGGGAAATAGTCCCTTCTTTATCTTTACCCGGCAGTATTCGGACTAAGGACACCAGGGATTTAGTCCCTTGTCTATCTTCACCAGGCAGTCCTTGGACTAAAGATGTGTTTGGCGGCTTCTATCACGTGACTTCACGTTGCGGGAGACACTGGACGCGCCTTCCATCTTTTGCAAACCGCGACGAGACGCAGCTCGATTGTGTCGTTTTGCCCCAAAATAACCCGTTTCGGTGGCCCTTTGGATTCTAACACCCAACAGAGGAACATAACTGAGGTAATTTAATTGCGGAACGCTAACGGACTAATGTTAAGTCCATTACTGGCTTTGACTTAAACTTACATTTACCTCGGCTATGCTTATTCCCTTATAGGACCCCCACAGTCATCTGGTCCTGGTTGCTCCTAATAGTGTCTCTAAACGAATGACCTCCAATATTGCCATCTTGAAACCAGATCCGGGTGAGTTACCCTTTTGGTATTTACCTTGAGGGCTCTCTTCTAAAATAATTGGAGACATGTTTATTTATTTGTGGCCCCCTGCGTTCCCTTTCTCTTTGTTTAGAACGACTCAATCTGAATACTCTCTATAATAATCCTTTCAAAATTGGACACCTACTGACGCATCACTAAGAGGTGAGTCCCGGTCCGGTTAATTAACTGACAATCGGCCCAACAGAAATTGGACGACTGTGCCTTTGGAGATGGGCTTACAGTCGGTCTCTCTTTTTGTTTTATCTTTCTCAGGTGGCCCGTCCAGTTGAATTGGCGTGACAAACCTCCAAATTTTTTCTGTGGTAACGTACCCAACATTTTCCAATTTAATCATTAAGGAATCCCTTTATAGTATTAGTAATTCTAATCCGAATTTAACTACCTTTTAGGTCCCTCCCCCTTCCCCCCGTTATTGTCCTGAAGAAGACCCGCAGCAGAGGTCGTGAATTTCCCGTTTTGCGCCAGGGTCGAAACGTCGACGATTACGCCCCTATCAGTTTGAGGCCTACACCATTTACTCCCTTGTCCCTGATCCATGTCCCTTGTTTAATAAAATAATGTATATAGAATTGTATGGGTAGGCTTTGGTTGTGCAACAAAAATTGTCTTTTAGTTGTAGAGAATTACTTTAATCTTGTTCTTTGAGCTATTTTTCTTCTTCAATTCACTTGAGCACCCCTTTCTCTTCTCCCCTCTTCCTTTACTAATTATTTCATGAATATGTAAATAAAATTGTGATATAAATGTGACATTAAGTAATATTGTTTTTTGATATGGTTGTGTTGGGTTTGCTGCATTTATAGCGTATTATGCAAGTAATATATCTCCTCCTCTTGGTTACAGATTTAATCTGATCATTCATTTTGTGAAAAATTAAGATTTACATTAATTGATATTTAGAGTTTTGTCTAGGACCACACTTTTATATATACTATTACCCAGGTCTTTTGACTTACTGGGTTTACCCCATTGTTTTCAATGACCCCCTTCCAACCCAGCACCACAGCGGAAATACCGCGGCGGCCAAGGAGTTAATGTAAAAAAGTAACACACTGAAATGTAATTTAGCATATAAGAATACATAAGACATAATACCACATGATGTCATAAAACATGACAAAACATGATAGAGTATAGCATACCATGGTCCAACATACTACCATAAAAACATGGCTTAAATGACAGACCACAATAACAATATACTGTAACTGTAATTACATTTATATAGCGCTTACTATCCCTTACGGGACTTCAAAGTGCTTTTTCGGCAAGTAGCATGCTACTCCGGAACCCAAAAGGATTAGTGGTGAATTACTATAGGGAGATATGAAATTAATTTGAGCGGTGGACACGTTAGTTTGTTATTTGGACTTAAAAAAGGATAGTGGAGGAAAAACCGTGGGAAGGGTTTGCATTTATATAGCACTTGCTACACAATATATGAGGTGTCAAAGTGCTTTTCGGCGGGTAGCACACTTCTCCGGTACCCAAGCAGGATTACTGGGCATTAGTATAGGGAAAAATGAAATTAATTTGAGCAATGGACATGTTAGTCTGTTAGTTGGATTGAAAAGGAATAGGAAAGTGGAGGGATGGACTAGGGAAGGGTCTAGAAAGTGTTTATTTTAGAGCTCATAACAGTAGGAGAGGTGTGGTGCAGCGGCCAGTGCAGCTGACTTCGGAGCAGAGGGCTCACGGTTCGATGCCCCCAGCACCTTCAGACCCATAAGGGTGAGTAGTTCACGCTTTACAAATACAAATACTGATTTACATTTTATTTAGGAGGATGTATGGGATAAATCAAGTGGAGGTGAAGGAGGGAAAGTCAGAGGGCAGAGTTGAGGAAGGTTTGAACTGAATAGTAAAAGAGGTTTGAGATGATGTAAGGAGGGGTAGAGGAGGGAAGAGTCTAGAAAGGGGTATTTTAGGGCTCACAGTAGTAGGATGGTCTTTAGAATTAGTCAGAGAGTGGAGGTAAATGATATATTGAGAGAGCTACAGGGTGAGAAATAGGGTAGTTCATTGGAGAGAGTAGTAGAATGAGGTTTGAGGTGACTCAGAGAGTGGAGGTAGAGGATATATTGAGAGAGGTATAGGGTAAGAAATAGAGTAGTTCATTGGAGAGAGTACTAGAATGAAGTTTGAGATGAGTCAGAGAGTGGAGTTAGATGATATATTGAGGGAGGTATTGTGTGAGATTTAAGGTAGTGCATTTGAGATGCAGAATTAGAAGTAAATTAATACATATAAATATACATAAGTACATGGAAGGCATATATGCATAAGGAAGGTAATTAATGTAGATATAAGCTGTATTCAATGAACTGAGGCTTTCAAGTGTTGCTGAACTTTAATTATTTTGTTTGTAATTCAATAATGAAGCAATTGTAGATAGTTATGCAAAATATTTACTTCTAAATGCAGTGACCTATATACATGTTAAACATAGAATAATATAAGCATAAGTAATTTTTACATTTGTTAAACAGAACTAACGAATATCTATATATTTATAAATAATCAATCAATCAATCAGTGACACTTATAAAGCGCGCTACCTACCCGACGGGTCTCAAGGCGCTGGGGGGGGGGGGGGTGCCGCTACTGCTCGAACAGCCAGGTCTTCAGCTTCTTCCTGAAGGAGAGGTGGTCTTGGGTCAGGCGCAGGTCGGGAGGGAGGGAGTTCCAGGTCTTGGCGGCCAGGTAGGAGAAGGACCTTCCTCCTGATGTCGCTCTTCGGATGCGGGGGACGGCGGCGAGGGCGTGGTTGGCTGATCGGAGGTGGCGTTTGGGAGCGTAGAAGTTGACTCGGCTGTTGAGGTAGCTCGGGCCTTGGTCGTGTAGGGCTTTGTGTGCGTGGGTGAGGAGGCGGAACGTGATTCTTTTGTTGACGGGGAGCCAGTGAAGGTCTCTCAGATGTCCGGAGATGTGGCTGGTTCGTGGGAGGTCGAGGATGAGTCTGGCTGAGGCGTTCTGGATCCGCTGGAGTCTCTTCTGGAGCTTGGCGGTGGTCCCGGCGTAGAGGGCGTTGCCGTAGTCCAGCCGGCTGGTGACGAGGGCCTGGGTGACGGTCTTCCTGGTCTCGGTGGGGATCCACCAGAAGATCTTCCGTAGCATGCGCAGGATGTTGAAGCACGCCGAGGAGACGTTGTTGACTTGCCTGGTCATGGAGAGGGAGGAGTCCAGGATGAAGCCCAGGTTGCGTGCGTGGTCCGTCGGTTTGGGTGTGGTGCCCAGGGCGGGGGGCCACCAGGAGTCGTCCCAGGTGGAGGGCGAGGAGCCCAGGATGAGGACCTCCGTCTTGTCCGAGTTCAGTTTCAGGCGGCTGGTCGTCATCCACTCGGCTACCTCTTTCATCCCTTCGTGCAGGTTGGCTCTGGCGGCGGCGGGGTTGTTGGTCAGGGAGAGGATCAGCTGGGTGTCGTCGGCGTAGGAGATTATGCTGAGGTTGTGTTTGCGTACGATGGCCGCGAGGGGGCTCATGTAGACGTTGAAGAGGGTGGGGCTCAGAGAGGATCCTTGGGGGACGCCGCAGATGACTTCGGTGGCCTCTGACTTGTACGGTGGTAGGCGGACTCTCTGTGTTCTTCCGTCGAGGAAGGAGATGATCCATTCCAGTGCCTTCCCCTGGACTCCGGCGTTGTCGAGGCGCTGCACTAGGGTGCGGTGGCACACCGTGTCGAAGGCCGCGGAGAGGTCAAGGAGGATGAGGGCCGCTGTTTCTCCATTGTCCATCAGGGCTCGGATGTCATCGGTGGCGGCGATGAGGGCGGTCTCGGTGCTGTGATTGGCTCGGAAGCCGGACTGTGAGGGGTCGAGGGATCCGTTCGTCTCGAGGAAGGCGGCCATCTGCTTGTTGACGTTCTTCTCAATGACTTTGGCTGGAAACGGGAGGAGCGAGATGGGGCGGTAATTCTTGAGGTCGGTGGGGTCCGCTGTTGGTTTCTTGAGTAGAGCGCTGAGTTCGGCGTGCTTCCAGCTCTCAGGGAAGGTGGCGGTGTCGAAGGATGTGTTGATGATGTCTCGCAGGTGGGGTGCGATGACAGCGTCGGCCTTGTTGAAGACGTGGTGAGGGCAGGGGTCGGTTGGTGATCCGGAGTGGATGGAGTTCATCGTGCGGATGGTGTCTTCGGTGCTGATCGGGGTCCAGGCGTGGAGGGTGGTGGTGGGGGGTGGTTGTTCGGTCATGGTGTGCGTTGGTTGGTTGTTGAAGCTGTTGTGTATGTCCGCGATCTTGTTGTGGAAGTATGAAGCGAGGGAGTTGCAGAGGTCTTGCGATGGGGTGATGTCGTTGTTTCCTGCGCTGGGGTTGGAAAGCTCTTTCACGATGTTGAAGAGTTCCTTGCAGTTGTGTGCGTTGTTGTCCAGCCGGTCCTTGAATGCTGTTTTCTTGGCGGCGCGGATCAGCTGGTGGTGTTTCCGGGTGGCGAGTTTGAAGGAGGTCCTGTTGTCCGGTGTCGGTTCCCTTTTCCAGACTTTCTCGAGGGCTCGGCAGTTCTTCTTGGAGCTCTTGAGTTCGTCGGTGAACCATGGGGCCTTCTTGCTGCCGGGTCTGCTAGGCGGGGTCCTCAGAGGGGCGAGCTCGTCCGCGCAGATGCTGATCCACTTCGTGAGGTTGTCGGCGGCCTGGCTGGGGTCTGCTGAGCTGGCAGGAGGGTGCTGGCTCAGGGACGTGGCGAGCTGGTCTGCTGTGATCTTGTTCCAGCTTCTGCGGGCGGTCTGTTGCTGGTGGTGGTGGGTCGTCGTTCTCTTGAAGGTGAAGTGGACGCAGCTGTGGTCCGTCCATTGAAGCTCAGTGGCGTGGCTGAAGCTGACGTCTTTGCTGGAGGAGAAGACTGCGTCGAGTGTGTGTCCGGCGCGGTGGGTGGGGGTGGACACCAGTTGCTTGAGTCCCAGGTTGGCGAGGTTGTCGAGCAGGGTGCTGGAGTTGCGGTCGTTGTTGTTTTCCAGATGGAAGTTGAGGTCTCCCAGGAGGATGTAGTCAGCGGAGGGGAGGGCATGCGGGCTGACGAAGTCGGCGATGTCCTCGCTGAAATGTGTGCGTGGTCCAGGGGGTCGGTAGATCAGGGTGCCTCTGAGGGTGGTGTTCGGGTTGGTGTGGATCTGGAAGTGCAGGTGTTCGGCGCTGGTCAGGGTGTTGTCGGTGCTGGTCGTGAGACGGATGGTGTTCCTGTGGATGATGGCGATGCCTCCTCCCATCTGGTTGGCGTTGCGGTCCCTGCGGACGATCTTGTAGCCCTCTGGGATGGCGATGGCGATGTCGGGAGCTGAAGCGGCGTTCATCCAGGTCTCTGTGAGGAAGGCAACGTCAGGGGCTGTGGCGTCTAGGAGGTTCCAGAGTTCTACGGCGTGTCTGTGGACGGAGCGGGTGTTGAGCAAGATGCACTTGAGGTGGGTGCTGCTGGTGTTCGACTTGGCGGGTGCTGGTGTGAGGCAGGTCCGGATGCAGGCGAACTTGCAGGCGTGGCAGCTGAAAGGTCCGTGGGTGCGTCGTGGAGTGGCTTGGTGGCACTCTGGGCGTCGGCCGGTGTTGAGTGCGCTGAGGGTGGCGGCGGAGTACGTCCTGCGGGTCGGTCGGGATCGTCGAGGTCCAGGGGTCCTGGCCCTGGGCGCGGTCCAGGTGCGGACGGGCGCAGACGGGCTTACCTTTGGCGCGCCTTCGGCGCACAATCGGCGCGCCCGCTGCGCGTCAACGCTGCGCGTTCGCACGGTCGCCATTTAAGGCGAAGTGCGCGGGTGGGCGGAGCAGCTGGGAGGCGGGAGCGGGGAGGGTTACAGAAGAGAAGAAAGGGGCGGGGACAAGCGGCGGTGGCGGGAAGGGAGGGCGGAGGGCGGCGGACAACACGGAAGGAGAGCCAGAAACACGGGTGAAAGGAGGATAAACAAAACAGGCACAAATCTGCGACAAAACAAGGGATATAAGGGGAAAGATAACAAGTTACACGGAGTAAACTAAACAGGCACAACTATTAGACAAAACAAGGGAAAAAGGAAACAAAAAGGAGATACACGAAGTTATGGAAATACAGGCACAAATGCTTGACAAAACAAACCCTGCTGCGGAGGCAGCCGGCAACCGGCAAAACGAGGCAGTAGCGAGGCAGAGGGCGGGCAGGGGCACACGCAGCAGCTGGTGGCCGTGCGGCGCGGGGGTGTCCCACAAGTGGGTCACACTCACCTGCGTCGCACGGTCGCCATTTAAGGCCAAGTGCGCGGGTGGGCGGAGCAGCTGGGAGGCGGGAGCGGGGAGGGTTACAGAAGAGAAGAAAGGGGCGGGGACAAGCGGCGGTGGCGGGAAGGGAGGGCGGAGGGCGGCGGACAACACAGAAGGAGAGCCAGAAACACGGGTGAAAGGAGGATAAACAAAACAGGCACAAATCTGCGACAAAACAAGGGATATAAGGGGAAAGATAACAAGTTACACGGAGTAAACTAAACAGGCACAACTATTAGACAAAACAAGGGAAAAAGGAAACAAAAAGGAGATACACGAAGTTATGGAAATACAGGCACAAATGCTTGACAAAACAAACCCTGCTGCGGAGGCAGCCGGCAACCGGCAAAACGAGGCAGTAGCGAGGCAGAGGGCGGGCAGGGGCACACGCAGCAGCTGGTGGCCGTGTGGCGCGGGGGTGTCCCACAAGTGGGTCACACTCACCTGCGTCGCACGGTCGCCATTTAAGGCCAAGTGCGCGGGTGGGCGGAGCAGCTGGGAGGCGGGAGCGGGGAGGGTTACAGAAGAGAAGAAAGGGGCGGGGACAAGCGGCGGTGGCGGGAAGGGAGGGCGGAGGGCGGCGGACAACACGGAAGGAGAGCCAGAAACACGGGTGAAAGGAGGATAAACAAAACAGGCACAAATCTGCGACAAAACAAGGGATATAAGGGGAAAGATAACAAGTTACACGGAGTAAACTAAACAGGCACAACTATTAGACAAAACAAGGGAAAAAGGAAACAAAAAGGAGATACACGAAGTTATGGAAATACAGGCACAAATGCTTGACAAAACAAACCCTGCTGCGGAGGCAGCCGGCAACCGGCAAAACGAGGCAGTAGCGAGGCAGAGGGCGGGCAGGGGCACACGCAGCAGCTGGTGGCCGTGCGGCGCGGGGGTGTCCCACATGTATGCAAAGCAATACATATTTGTAGGTACACTTCTATAGTCCAAATAAATGCTTATATACAGAGGGATATGTTGTATGTTTATGTTTGAGTATGGTGGTTATGTGGGGAAGAGCCAACTTTGAGTAGTCTTCTGAAGATACGGTAGTTGTCTGTGGGTCTTATGTTTGGGGTAAAGAGACATGTTGGACGCATATTAACACGTTATCATTTTGTATCTCCATCAGTAATAGCTGAGGTTTTCGGTAGATGGCCAATATTTTATTTTACATTCTCAAGTTATTCTGGTGTTCCCTTACCTTGACGATTAGTTAATTGCATCTTCTTCTCTCTCTAAGGCTTTCCAGGACATCGAGGAGGTTTGTGACCTGTTGCACATTCATTGGTTCTGCTCAACTACTTCAAATCTCACCTACAACTTTCCCTGTCATTTCTGTTTATTGAAGCTCTGTCCAGGATTGACTTAGGAGAAGTCTTTTTGACTCCTGCATGGAGAGGCAAACTAATATTGGATCTTTCAGTTCTTTTGGCCCATCCAACTGCTCCATTGAGACTGAGGCTGTGGAGTCAAGGAGAGATGGTGTATACTCTGGCTCTGATCCCTTGGAGACCCCTGCATCTGTACCCCATTGTGCGTCACATTCTTCGACACTGGCATGTGTTCTCCCAGGACATTGACGCACATGTTCTGGTCACTAGCAGATCTGCAAAGACATGCAGTGGTGGAGAAACCCGGACAACCTCAAAAAGGGCCATCAGTTGAATTTGCTCTGCCGGTGGTTATATCAACCGATGCCAGGGGTTTGGGGGAGTCATGGGGAATCTCCCAGCCCAAGGGGTGTGGAACAGGAGAGAGTCTCATCATTCCTCCAACTGGAAGGAATTGGCTGCAGTTCGAGCTGCTCTGTTTCATTTCCTCCCATCAAACAGAGGTCAGGGTGTGTGCATACAGACAGATAACCAGGTGACAAGATCTTATCTGTGTCATCAAGAAGGATGGTTCCCTCTCTCTTTATTCTCTCCCTGGAGATTGGGCTGTGGCCAGAACAGAATCTTCTCCATCTGACGGCAGTTTGTCTTCGAGGGAAGAAGAATGGGCCTGCAGACCAACTCAGCCAGATGTTTCCATCTTTAATTTCTCTGTGTCTCTCTCCCAGGGTGTTACAGGAGATTTCACGGAGGTTCGGAAAACTATGGTTCGACCTATTTGCAACAGAGAGTAATGCCGTACTCCCCCAGTTCTGTCTCAGAGGTCATGGGCAACAGATGCTCTTTCAATCCCCTGGCCAGGGGGTCTCTGGTATTGTTTTCCTCCCATTCCCTTAATACCCAGAGTGTTACAGAAGGTAATGGCAGACCACGCTCAGATTCTTCTAGTAGCCCCCGGGTGGTCGAGGAGACCATGGTTCTCTCTGCTCCCTCAGTTATCTGTGAGTCGTCCATGGCGGTTTCCTTTACATCCTTCTCCCCTGAGTCATCCAATCCTGGCACCGTCCTCCCTACAACATCTCAATCTGGGTGTTTGGCTGCTGAAATGGGGACTCTGTTGGATCAACGATGTTCAGAGGTTGTGGCTAATTCCAACTTGCAGATCTTCACCGGTGGGCACTTTGATAAATGGTGTTGTGCTAGAGGGTTGGATACAGCATCCTGTGCTCCTTTGAGGATTTTAGACTTCCTGCAGGATGGCTTCACTTTGGGTTTGGCAGTTTCTACCATTTGAGTCCAGTCAGCATTTATTTGGGCCTTCTGAGGGTTGGGGGGGGAGGGAGATTTCTGTGATTGCTGCTTTAACATCTCGGCTTCCGTTAGACCTGGCATCTTTTGGCGTGCTTCCCCTGTCTTTTTGCTTTCTGACCTCCTAGTTTTGACTCTGTTTTTGCTGGTTTAGTGTCTCTGCCCATTTTCTCACTGCTGTTCAGTGTTAAAATGCAAGAGCTCCTACAGTAAATTATTATATGGATTGGTGTTTCCACCATTGTCATGTTTGATTTACTGGTAAGTCCCTAGTAAGGTGCACTGAGAGTGCCAGGGCCTGTAAATCAAATGCTATAAGTGGACCTGTAGTACTGGTTGTGCCACCCGCAGAAGTAGCCCTGTAGATGTATCGCAGACCTGCCACTGCAGTGTCTGCGCACAGTTTTTTCTGCCATGTCGACTTGGCAAGTACACCTACTTGTCAAACCCTAACCTCCACTTTTATTACATGTAAGTCGCCCCTAAGAAGGCCCAAGGTACCCCGAAGGGTAGGGCGCAGTGTAGGTAAAAGGTAGGATATGCACTGGTATGTGTGACATGTCATGCTAGTGAAAAACAGTTTATTTCGTTTTTCACTATTAAAAGGCTATCTGTCCCATAGGATAGAATGAGAGGAACATTGTAACGTCTTACAAGTATACCTTCCCATGGGGACAAGATAGAGAGTGGAGTTTAGTATGCCTGAGTTCAGAAAATATAAAATGCATCTTTTAGAGTAGATGATTTTTATATAGAGCGGTTAAACATGCTACTTTTAGAAAGTAGGCATTTTCTTGCTTGACCTTCCTGTGGGCCTTTGCTGAGTTGTGGATTGACTCTCTGGCTTTGGAGTGACAAGGGCTAGGGATGTGCATTCACTGTAGACAGCCACAGGGAGTGTTGAGGAGTGTCCTGCCTTTCCGGGATGAGTCAGGGCTGGGTTGCATAGACCTGGGCTGCATTTAGAGTAGTGGGGGAGATTTCTTTGCACCTGAATATGCCTAGTCTGCCTTACACAATGCTGTCTCCACCTTCTGCCAGGAAGTTGGACCAGAGATGACAGAACTGGTTTGGACTAAGCACATAGACTCTTTGCAACGAGAGAATAAAGGAAAGGCTGCATACATATTTGGCCCCAGTCTTTCGGACTCCTGCCAAGAAGAAGAGCTGGAGAAGCTGTGAGGAGGAACTACCTCTTTGCTGTTTGCCTTGCAGTGTTGGCCTGCAGTGGCTGCTTCTGTCTTGGGCAGAGAAATAAATGGACAGAACTTTCTGCAACAGAAGAAAAAGCAACCCGATGCCGTTAACGATGCCGCTGACTGCTCTGTGTCCTGAAGGCACCACAGAGGGCACAGCCACACTTCGCACCACAACCCATATCTCACTGACGACAACGACACCCGACACCTCAACCGAGCCGCTGCTTGCACCGTGACCTGTGGGCACCGCACTTCGCACCGCCTCACTTCACGACGCTACCCTGGTATCCCTGACAATGGCGCCTCACGCCGAAATCGATGCTACTTGCACCATGTTTCAAGGGCACTGCTTGTAAGTTACATGACGCACCACCCTTATCCCACACCACAGCATTGGCATACTGACACCGGCGCCATTGACTCCAGTTCGTCAGCCGTCTACATCGCTTCCGCAATGACGATGGGACTGCTTCCACCGTGACCTGCCTGCACCACGACGAGCACCACATCATTTCGCACCACAGCCCTGTTCTCACCAATGCCGCTGGATGACTGTCACCGAGCTGCTGCCTGCACCGTGACCTGAGGGCAGCACACGCCGCACCGCTGCACTTGCACCACAGCACGACGCAGGCTGACGCTCCTTACTTCAACCAAAAGGAGTTCAATCTGCAATGCGTGTGACTTCAAGGGCCCTACGATTCCTGCACTGACCTCCGGAACCGACGCCTGCCAATGCCGGCTCTTTGGAGCTCAATGAGCGATCGCCGACGCCCTGCATTTCTACTGTTTTGCTAGTCTCCCGACACCGTAGCTGGCTTGTGAAGCCGTGGTCAGCCAAAATAGTTTGGATGTGTTATTCATGATGCCGTGATAGCCGCGCAGGAGCTATTGACTTCAAGGAACTGTATTTTTTTAGGCTCTTTTTGATTCTTGATATTTCTGATAACTGCATGGTAGATTTTGATCGTTTTTGGCCTTGTGTGCACAGATTAAATATTTGTTAATTTTCTAAAATTGGTGTGGTGTCTTTTTGCAGTGTTTTCACTGTATTACTTTTGGTTATGTGCAAATGCTTTACACACTGCCTCTGAGATAAGCCTGACTGCTCGTGCCAAGCTACCAAGGGGGTGAGCCAGGGCCGGCCTGACCATAGCAGGCACCGCGCGTTTCCCCAGTAGGCTGCTAGGGTGGGGGCCATTTTTGTTACCGGGGTTGACAATATTGGCCCCCGGTAACAAAATCGGCTGAAACCGGCCCTCGCAAACTACTCGGCTGCACTCCTCCTCACCAGGGGGGGGGTAGCGGGGGGCAGCTGAGTATTTTGCCAGGGCCGGTTTCTGTTCCCAGTCCGGCCCTGGGGTGAGCAGGGGTTATTTTAGGAGTGTAACTCCCTTATCCTGACTAGGAAGAAGGGTCCCTCCTTGGACAGGGTAACAACCTGCCAACTAGAGAACCCCATTTCTAATAGCTCCTTTGGCGTTTCCTATTTCAGAGACCGGTTTCACATTCTCCAGTTCCTCACTGGGATCTCCCTTTGGTTCTCAAGGCTTTGACTAGTTCTCCATTTGAGCCACTGGATTCAGTTTCTTTCAGTTTTATGATGGAGAAGGTCGATTTTCTGGTGGCTGTGTGTTCAGAAAGACGAGTGGAAGAAATGTCTCTTTTTTTTATAGACAAGGTTGTACTTTGACCACGCCCACCTTTCCTACCTAAAGGTCCTTCACAGTTTCACTGCTCGGAGGATATTGTTCAGTTTTGTTTCCAGATCCTTTTTCAGCTGAAGAAGTAACATTGCATTTTATTCACCTTTGCAGGGCCATGTCAATTTATTTGGAATGTTCTTCTTCCTTTCGGAAGACAAATTCTCTTTTTGTTACCTTTGGTCTTCCCAATAAGGGTTCTCGCCCTTCTACCTCTACTATTCCTAGGTGGATTAAGCCTGCAATCATGAGAGCTTATCAGGTTTCAGGTTTGGCCTCTCCCCCACTTGTGCAAGGTCGCCTGACTAGAGGGCTTCTACCTGTTGGGCAGTCTTTAGGGGATCCTCCTGGAGGGATGTGTGCGGTGCTGCTCCTCGGAAATCACATCACACTTTATTCCCCTCTATTGTTTGCAATTAGGTGGGCATTTTTCTTCTTCTTCTGAGGATCATGTTCTTTCAGCAGTGGAAGGCTCTTCTACAGTTTTGTATGATTATGATCATTACCTGTATAATATAATACATTCAGTTTGATTAAGCATTGTTTTTCTCTTTGGTTCTGTAAATAATCAATAGGTTGCTTGGGTATTGTCTCAAGCGTAAGGACTGCATCCAGGAAGATGGATGAGGAGCTAACAACCCGGCTACTTACTGGTAATCTTCATTTCTACGAGTACTAGTCTTTCCTTGATGCAGTCCTGAGTCCCGCCATCCCACCCATGGTGATTGATTATTTCCAGTTTGGTGTATTTGCCGTTTTTCAGTTGCGTGGTATGTAACAGGCTGTGCGTCATTAGTTCCTATCTATTATGGTGGCTCCTGGGTAATGAGGGCCATCTTGGAGGAACTTTTTTGCTTCAGCCAGGGCATTGGTTCTGCCAGAAAAGAGAGGCGTCTCAAGCATAAGGACTGCATCAAGGAAGACCAGGACTCAGAGTAATGAAGATTACCAGTAGGTAACTGGGACATTAGCCACATACTATTGCATTACGTACCATAAAAACACAACATAGAATCATAGATCACTTGGTTTCTTAGACCAATCGTGCATAAAAATATGTTAAACGCATTTAACAGTTCATTGAAACAAAGCAAAGACATTATTTTAATGCATACTTTAGAAACATTCCATCACTAAAGCCACAGTCAGCTCTGCTATTCGAATACTCTCATTATTTCACTCTTACTCAGATATGAACAGAAAAACTCTGTTTTACGTATGTGGTATATAAATAAATAATACCGGATCTAGGTTTGACTAGGCATAGCAATAACAGATAGCTCAATAAATAAGAGTCAAGATTCGAGGTAGTAGGAGTTTGCAGGTTTATTACAGCATAAAGGACAGGAACAGGACAACCTGCATAGGAATAGGATGGCAGGGCCCGGCAGCTGCCGGGGCTGGATCTGGGATGAGCGCGCTAGCATTTAATAACAATACACCAGCATATATAGTAAAACAGTTACATTACAGTACATATGATAGGCGGAGCGGTGGGTGGAGCAAAGGGTGTGACGCGTATCAGTCGCGAAAGATAAGGGTGAAAGTAGGTGTAACAGGGCGTATACATAGACATGTGATGCAAACGTAACAGAATATGTCATGAATAGGGCGGAAACATGGAGGGGGCTACCTAAGGAGCCGGGACCTCTAACCTGATGGTGTGCGCAAACTGGCAATGACGTGTTACTAGGAGAAGCTGGGGGCTACGAACTCTGTGCTAGGAGCAGAGACTGAAGTCTGGAGAGTCAGGGCGACATGTACCTAAACAGTATCTAGTATCTGATGTTTAGAGAACATGTTGATAGAATCCGAAAGTTATCGGGGTAAAGGCTAACAGACTCTAAGACTGGTGCATGCATTATTCTACATGTAGTGCGTGATGAAGGATATTAAATGACCATAAATACAGTATTTCTCTTACATGGAGACGTAGAGGCTAGACAATGACGGAAACTATTGATGCGGTTCAGTAGCTTAGGAATGCAGAGAAGGAGGGCTGGACTGATAACTAGAATCATAACATACTCTTGGCAGACTCAGAGGCAGAGCCAGGCTGAACCGGGCACTGTAAGGCAGGAAGTAAGTGAAGGGTCAGGAACACAGGTGGGGGCTGTATCGCTCCTCAGCGAGGGCTCAGGAGACAGAAGCTGAATCTGGTGTCCAGGCCCTTTTGAGGCCTAGAAACGGGAACTTTACAATGAAATAACGTGCACACTGGGAAACGTGGCAACGTAACTTTACATAGGCCTGATATTCGTAGTATTCACGAGAACTGGAAACTGGCATACTAGAGATGGACACAACTGTAAGTGCATCATTAATCGAACATGGGGAATACAAATGCATATTAATCATGCACAGATAACATATGATGGAGGACGCGTAGGGACACAGAACATGGCAGAATTTACTTTTCCACACGTGTGTGGTATAGAGGACATAACACATAAAAGACAATTTCTGGGACTCTAGGCCTCAGCCTGATTATTAATAAAAGTTGATGAAATGATAAACCTGGTGTCGTTCTCCGCTATTTTGTTATACCTGGGTAGTGTTGGAGTTGTATATTATTTGGACATAATTCTTCGTACCCAAACTATCCTGAAGACCACACTTTTATGACTTGCCATATACTCTAGTCGGAATATCATGGATCCATGGTAGGTATGGACTTCATTTAGGGTTTGCCAGGGGTCACAGGTGCAACTCCTGGCTTTCCCCTTGCGACCCCTGGCACTACTTTTGCAAACCCTGGCCTCGGAGTGTAAATGAGCGAATATAAGTGAGCATGAACAAGAATGTGGTATTATTCTGGCAAAAGTGCCTTGACCCTGACATATTAAAGGCTATTCTTGCCTCTTTGCACCCAAAACAAAATGCTGGGACTGGCATACTAGAGGCGGTTCTCCACAAGACAGGCCCCTGTGCCAAAATGCTAGCAAGCACCTTTTGAAAAAAATAAATGGAGTCACCTCTTGGGGAGCTTCAGGTTACATTGGCTTGGCACACCATGGCATACTTCAATGTTTATTGAATGCTTTTTCAAAATCTGTCAGTTTTTAGCAACTTTACAAATGCACGTTCTTGTCTCTTTTAAAAAAAAAATTCTTAGGGGGAGACCCCCTGGAGCACTCCCTGAAAGATATCAGCCAAGTATTACGACCAACCACTTTCAACAAGCAGTGGCAATGCCAATAGATCTGACTTTAAACGAAGGTTGTATGGTAATGTGAAGCAATACAACTAAATAGCATTGGAATGGATATGCATTTGTCTGGAAGCAAAGAACTGTAGAATAATATTGGCTAAAGTTCAAAGGTAAGAAAGGTTAGGTAACAGTTGAACTTTCAAGCCAGATCTAAAGATCCAAGTAGGTTAATGACTGCCCAAATTCAGTCTGTGTGGCTGCCAGAGAAAAACATTATAACAACTACTCGTAGGGGAGGGTCCGAGGGAAATTATTTAACGACAAACCAGGTAAATACCCCCAGTGTAACCGCATAAACAACAAGAAACCTGTAAGTCGAATAACTCTGAGAAAGTTAAACTAACACTGGATAAGTTGCACAGAAAAAAGAGATTGAACTGGCTATCAACAAAAGCTGTTTAAGTCCTATCAGACCACCCAAATGGCGGAGCCTCGTCATGTAGGACACCCGGACCTTGGTTTGTGTGCGAATGCCCAGATGTATTTTGGCATTGCATCACTTGGCCATGGTCTGGTCACCGCAGTTGTTCATATGGGTGGTGAGACTGATATGTGCAGTGCAAAAAAATTGAAGTGAAGTGTATAAAATGGCTGAACAAGCAAACAAGAAACTTTAATGGCGTTTGCCTGAACGTCAGATTAAAAAATAGTGAGGTGAAAGTGTGACAAAATCACTGTCTAGCTTGCTTGGTAGAGATCAAAAATTAGGGCCAACATGTTTCTGCCATATTGTGAAAGTTCACTGGCATTCTTCAGGGCCAAGCTCTTGGATGCTACTGCAATTACACTATTAAATGTGCTCTAATAAAAACGTGTAAAAAGAATAATTCTTAACAAAATCAAGTCAGAGTGGTCATACAAGACCATCCTACCGCATCTTCTTATTAAGTCCAATAGATGCAGTTGGTCTTCCCTGTAAGAAATGTAAGAAGAGAAACCATGTAGAAAATACAAACAGATAATGTTTATTGAAACATGAATATTACTGTAAATCTAGTGTGCACTTATTGAAAAAGTGCTAGTACTGTGCAAAAACCAGTGCCAGTTAAACAAACACTGAGACAGGTCCATCACCAATTAGCGATGGCCACATAGACGGTGCGCCACCTAGCGTCACCAACAGATAATCTGTGTGTCATTTATCATTAGTATGCACACTTACCCATCAGTTTGTGGGAAGTAAGCCTCACCTCACCCGGCAACTGCTCGGAATGATAAGGCCCCGCTCTAAACATGTAAATAAAGACAGTTCCCATGTTAGATATCTGTCCCTAGAATGTTACTTCTACATACTGTTTAAAACCCAGTCATTTTCTGTTCTGTCTAAAGGAGGTCCCCCCCAAGGCAGAACTGGTGGAAGCATAAGGTGACTGACGCAGACAACCCTGTAGGACATATGGTCAGTAATGCTGTATATTGGTGTTAATATTGATCAATAATGCTGTTCTGACACAGACCACCCTCTCGTGCGTGTGGTCAGTTCATGCTGTATATTCATAATAGCATTGATCAATAATTCTATTGTTATCTGTAGTGGCCAACTGGGTGATATTAATAGTGAACAAACATAGCAAAAGGACTTCCCTTTACTACCATCTGCCCTTAAGTTCACAAGCCAACTGTGTAAAACCAGCCAACCAACAACCCAATGGTCAACCCACCTAGCCAGGACTCAACAAAGGCACCCTACTCCTATCTTACCTGTCGGTCGGTACATCACGGCGGAAACTCGAGCCGAAGGGGAGGCACCGACGGGAAGGTTGAGCGCGCCTTTATACTCCCGTGGAGTGTCCAATTGGGCTCAGCTGTTCTATTGATGGAGCGGCCGCGCATGCGCAGCACACTAGCACTATACGCGACGCATGCGCGGTCGCGGGCAGTCGCATGACGCGCATGCATATCGGAGTAACACTCCGTAAATGTAGTCGCGCATGCGCAGTCAGGCAGACGCGCCGTACAGCACCGCGCATGCGCATAACGCGTGTTTGGCAAGCGTATAGCTGTGCGCATGCGCGTGGGCTAGACACACATCACTGTCGATCGCGCATGGTTTAGAACAACCTATGCCGTTATTCACACATTCACAAACTCCTGCAACACGGGAACGAAACGTGTTGTTCAATGCACCGCCTGCCCACGCTCTAATCAACGTACTTTGTAGAATTCGGCGATTAGTGCCGGCCCACATATGAACAGCGGGGTCTAGATTGAATCTTATTGATCCAAGACGGTCTGATTAAGCAAAATCAGAATCATCCGGTATTAGATATTGTGAGGGACGATATTAACCCGGTGGGTGTCACTAGATGCCATACCCCCACCCATAGTCAGACATAACCAGAAATGGGGAATTTACCACCCATTCATAGCAAAACCATATCAACGAGATCGCAGTGCCATTGGGTAGATCTCGTCCATACTAGACCACGAAGTGAGATCAGACAAGCCACGAATACCCTCTGGAACACCAACCCTGTACAGGGCCACTACCCATGTGGTAATTGTACAGCCTGTCCACAGACACGCTAGACCCTAACAATTGACATTGGTACCAATAGACCTTGGAGGCTCATGAGACACACCAATTGCAATTCAGAGAAATTGATTTATCTAATCACCTGTCCCTGCAAGAAGCAGTATGTGGGCCACACAACGAGAATGATCAAGTCCCGCATCAGCGAACATAAAAGCACGATCCGTTGCAGGAAACAGGCAACAGGCCTAACAAACCATTTCCTTGAAGCAAAACACAAAGCAGAGGAATTAATGTGGGTGGTCCTAGAACAGCCTCACATCCCGTCACATATCTCGGATGTTTCGCATTTTCTATTTGTCAGAGAACAACGATGGATCTTCAAGCTGAAGTCTGACATCAATGGGTTAATTGACAATATTTCGTGGATATCGATCTGAGTGCTACATTTGCCATCTGGTACTCCCCCGTTGCTTTACATCCATATGTAACGAGGCCTCCATATGATCCTTTGTAACTAATATCTGGCTTGATCTGGAGGGCTTTGTATTTCCACAGATAAATACAATTGCTTTATCGATAGTGGGATCTCACGCTTTCGTCCACAACCTGGTCACACACCATCCTTAAACTTGGCACTTTCTATAATGGGGTGACCTCACTATTCTTTTATTGACCCTATAGTGACACCTGCTCGAGATTAATCTATTGCTACCGTGCTCTGGCTAGTATGGTTTTGGTGTGACTTAATTCTATATTTATACCTGCACGAGATCTACCCAATGGCACTGCGATCTCGTTGATATGGTTTTGCTATGAATGGGTGGTAAATTCCCCATTTCTGGTTATGTCTGACTATGGGTGGGGGTATGGCATCTAGTGACACCCACCGGGTTAATATCGTCCCTCACAATATCTAATACCGGATGATTCTGATTTTGCTTAATCAGACCGTCTTGGATCAATAAGATTCAATCTAGACCCCGCTGTTCATATGTGGGCCGGCACTAATCGCCGAATTCTACAAAGTACGTTGATTAGAGCGTGGGCAGGCGGTGCATTGAACAACACGTTTCGTTCCCGTGTTGCAGGAGTTTGTGAATGTGTGAATAACGGCATAGGTTGTTCTAAACCATGCGCGATCGACAGTGATGTGTGTCTAGCCCACGCGCATGCGCACAGCTATACCCTTAGCCAAACACGCGTTATGCGCATGCGCGGTGCTGTACGGCGCGTCTGCCTGACTGCGCATGCGCGACTACATTTACGGAGTGTTACTCCGATATGCATGCGCGTCATGCGACTGCCCGCGACCGCGCATGCGTCGCGTATAGTGCTAGTGTGCTGCGCATGCGCGGCCGCTCCATCAATAGAACAGCTGAGCCCAATTGGACACTCCACGGGAGTATAAAGGCGCGCTCAACCTGCCCGTCGGTGCCTCCCCTTCGGCTCGAGTTTCCGCCGTGAGGTACCGACGGACATGTAAGATAGGAGTAGGGTGCCTTTGCTGAGTCCTGGCTAGGTGGGTTGACCATTGGGTTGTTGGTTGGCTGGTTTTACACAGTTGGCTTGTGAACTTAAGGGCAGATGGTAGTAAAGGGAAGTCCTTTTGCTATGTTTGTTCACTATTAATATCACCCAGTTGGCCACTACAGATAACAATAGAATTATTGATCAATGCTATTATGAATATACAGCATGAACTGACCACACGCACGAGAGGGTGGTCTGTGTCAGAACAGCATTATTGATCAATATTAACACCAATATACAGCATTACTGACCATATGTCCTACAGGGTTGTCTGCGTCAGTCACCTTATGCTTCCACCAGTTCTGCCTTGGGGGGGACCTCCTTTAGACAGAACAGAAAATGACTGGGTTTTAAACAGTATGTAGAAGTAACATTCTAGGGACAGATATCTAACATGGGAACTGTCTTTATTTACATGTTTAGAGCGGGGCCTTATCATTCCGAGCAGTTGCCGGGTGAGGTGAGGCTTTGTAGTGTAGTTCCTATTTTCCCAATAGGCTCTGCGCATTGGAATAATACCTACAGCAGTAAAGGCCTAGGCCAGACGTTAACTAGGTCTACTACTGTCGATACTAGACTTAAGTTTTTGGGTTTGCCAGCGTAGCTCAGACTTCGCTAGAAACTTTCTCGAATGTTCAAGGAGGAATTAACTTCCCTGATTAGACAAGAAGGGATTTAGTTTCTGACAACCATAGAACATGACAACTTTGCTCTCCCCTAATCAAGAGTCAAACTCGAGAGTCGTGTGAGCACAAGGCAATTATTTTACTCAGTCAGTACGTGCATTCTTAGTCTCATCAGATTGTAGAGAAAAGGAAGAGACGGGCGTGTTCAATAAAAAGGTGTTATTTATTGATCAGTCTCTTTTCTCGTACAAGAGAAATGGATCGATATTATTGCAATACTTATAGTTAAGTAAAGTGCATACATTAAAAGCAATAGTATAAAATAATACTGTAAAAACATTGATATGGTTTCTGAGCCATATGATGTTTAAAATGATTAAAATATATTTACATACACATATACATTTGACTAAACGTACTCAACTGGTGTTTCTAAATACGCCTACCCCGTGTACCTGACCTAAGTCTAATGCGTGGGCGGGAATAGAAAGTTACAGTTTAAGTTACGTTTGTTTTTGCCAAGTGAATAACTAAAGAATTCTCTGTGAGGGGTTATTCAGTTCTGTACCTGGAATTTAGGATGAATGAGGAATGGTATCTCTTTCTCTGCTCTCGATATTCCAGGCTGCCTGCGAGGGCTGCCCAGAAGCGCCGGTGCTAGGTCTCTCGGCTTGAGATAGCAGCGCGTCTCTCAGCGCGTCAGGAAGGCGGGGCTGCTGCCAGCGGGGTGTGCTCCTGCTCTCGGCTTCGGCAAGTGTGGCTGCTCCGTCTCGTCACCACGCGTGTGTTTGCATAGGGCAAGATCGGCAATATTTATACCTTAAAGGTGCCGAGATTGACGTAAGGATGGACATAGATACGTCAATAAAGATGTCATACGACTTGCTCGTTAGCACATTCTTTACTAAAGTTCTCTGTGAAATCAAAACAATGGCCGCACGGATTTTCCAGGTTGTCATAGGTTTGATTTGTTATGAGAACGTCGTATGCCTTATCAGGGGCTGGAGGAATGTCGCTTGTCTAATTAGATCTCAAGCGTTATGACCTAATCAGATAACACGTTCCTGTGCCGTAGTGTGACTGCGTCAGATAACGGTATCTGCATCATGGGGGCTTTTCTTGCCTCATGGGCTGACTGTTAGTTAACTTGATAGTTAGTTTAACCAGAATAGGGTCAGGAATAGGGGGATTGATTCAGAACCTATAGGAATACATGACACCCACTCCACGCTAACTATGGTCATATTTACTAATCTATGCATAGTATAACATAGTACAACATACTATAGAGTATAGTGTATACCTTACCACCCCAAAATACATAAATGCATTTTGAAATTTTCAAATATACTGAAAAATTGCAGTCATATATATTGTATGCACTTAAGCCATGCTACGCATTTGTAGACATTATTGCTTATTTGGTATATGAGAAATACACATGAAATGGCTCTTAATATGGCTATACAGAAAGAAAGTTCGAGACCATTTCATCACATAATAAAATATTTGTGAACATCCCAGCGGGCAACTAAAGTTCATAAAGTATCTAAAAATAGAAATCTTAGTTCTCTAGGAATAGTTTCTTACTTTAAGCAGAAGATAAGTGTCCCGAAAAATTTGTGAAAAATAATTTGGGGCTGCTGAAAAATTGTTGTCCGTGAACTGGTGGGAAGAATTGTTCATGTGACTTTATTTTTAAAGTTGAAGGCCGAATTCAGGGAACGCCGTGTGCGAGCTTGCTCAAAAATCTCTATTTCTGTTCCGGAGAGAACATCATATCATTAAGGCTTTCGAAAAAACTGTCAACAGCTTCATGGGAAAGTTCCACTAAGTCGGAAATAGGGGTAACCATGCATTCGTGCGCATGATTGTCTGCATTGACATTCTGTATCGCATTGCTGACAGAAGGTCGTACCTATTCAATGCTGCTTTCATCTTGAACTTCACTACTCTTCAATCGTAGTGGTGAAGATTCCAGGAATGCCGTCATCAGGATTGGCAGCCTTTGAGGGCAGCACAAAGCGTGAACCTTGGTAGGAACCAACAATGTATCCGCATCCACTGGCGCATCCGATTGTAGCGTCAGACAGGTGTCTAACACGCATTCTTCTCCGCATAGCAGACATCTCAATACAGGTAAAACACATCTTTGCCACATTGGTCGAAATGATAGAAACCAAGTCATGTTCAGGTCTCTAAGCCGGGATAGTCCCAGGATTTTTGATATCCGGTCCCGGTATCCAATGGCTAGGATCGTTTCTTCCATTGTCGCGAGAGTTTGATCTGTGACATGGGTTGCCATAACGAAAAATAAGGACTAAGAATAGGATTCCTGCAATTAGTCCCAGGATCAGGGGAAGTCCGCCAAAAATCGAATGGACGAAATCTGGAAAAATACCCAGTATGGCTTTGAATGGTGTTAATGCCATCGAAAATACTGTCTTAAATACCTTTGAGACCCCAGTGGTATCAGAAATATTTAAGATTTCGCTCAGGATTTCCGCGAAATGTACGGGGGAATTAGTTGATAATAATGTATGTATCTCTGCAGTCGTCCTTGCGACTTGTAGATCATACGTTTCTTTTGATGACGTGAGCCTTGTCGGCGTCTGAAGAAGCACTGTTTTCATTCTGCTTAAAGTATCTATTCGAATAGAAGTAATTTTCAAACTGGGCCATGCCCTTGCCTCCCTGTCTGGAAAGGAGCTGGGGAATAAAGAACGTCCACAGCACTTGACCTTCGCCGTCGTAGTGACTAGATAAGGAGTCCCGGGCATAAGACTACAACATCTGCAGTCTACAATAAGAATGTAACTCCCATTATAGAGTCTTTGAAAGAATGGTTCTATTTCAGTTGCAGGTGCGCCTTGCTGGTGACATGAAAGGTTGTATGAATTCCCTTCACAGGCTCCATGCAAACTAATTCCGTTACACAGAAGCGTGCCGCTTAGTGACATAGCACAATTGTTGCCACTAAGAAACACTTTCTGTCCTTTATTACTGACACATGCATGTGAATAGGGCAGGTTCCAAGTTGTTTTAAGGTACCCCTTTCCCAATTTCTCGTACATGCCAGCCTGTATATATTTTTGGCAGTATTGAAACCTGAAGGTTGAGATTGGAATATTTATGATTCCGTGGATTATCCATTCACTGACAGGTCGTTCTGACATTGTCATTGGTAATCTTTCTAGTTTTTCAATGCTCAAGATTGTATAATCAGCACCCTTTTGCGCCATACCGATTTGTCTATCAGTAAGGTTAAAGATTTGGAATAGTGACGTTGTGTTGATTAAACGCCAAGGCACATAGCCTGAACGCAGATTATGCAACGTCCAGCCAAGCTGTACAATAGAACGCAATTGTGACTGACCATGTTGTAATAACAGTAAGTCTTGCGATAATATATCGATTGCTGACGACACAATGCTGTCCAAAGAAAAAATTCTGGAGGACAGAGTCATTAACCCATTGTCCACTACAGAAAGTGATTTTTCCAAATTAATACGGTCAATTTCCCGTATTCTCTCTGCTGTTTCAATTTGAGTAACCTTCCAGGCCTCATTGTATGCTGCATATACAGAGGCTGCTATGAAACGCTTTTGACGCTGTTTGCGTGGTCCCATTATGAAATCACGCAAGTCAGCACCATCAGTAAGTAAAGTTAGGTGTTGCTTAATTTCGGGCAGTGTGGAAGTTTGTAGCCATTGAAGGCATAATTTGCCCACACTGTAGGTTGTTATTATCCCTGGGTGATGTCTTTGGGGATATCTAGGGTCTGGCCTGGTCATTTTGAAACCCTGTGTTTTATTCAGGAATCTATCTTGACAGTTATTTGTATCTGTGGGCCAGATCAACCATTGTTTCCAATCAGGATGTGTTCTGTTTTGGTTTAATATATGGTTTACGTCTATCTCTTCCTCTGTATCAGAGTTATTGCTAAACATTATTGGCTTTGGAATAGACGGTTTATTTAAATCTTTGATTTTGGCTAAGCCAAGACAGGTGGTTTGTTGAACAGTGTCATTTAAAAATATCATTTGTTCTGGGATCATGCAGGCTCTAAACAAAGCTTCTATACCCTGTACTTGCCAATCTTTTGTACCCCAAACACTTTTCAAATCAACATTTTTGTCCCAATAATCAAATCCAAAAGTATTCATTTTTTCGAAGAATGAATCTGAATATATCAACTTTGTGTTGGTTATCATGGTTTTCATCCCTGTCTTGTTTGACATTTTATAATAAAATGTTTCAGCATTACTTGTGTTAAAACCTGAAAAATATGAATATTTGTCGTAAACAGTTCTTGAGCTCCCTTTTGGAGGTGTTGCACAATGTTCCCATTGATTATAATTTAAAACATTTCTAGGTTGTGCAGATTTATGCAAAAAATGATTACCATAGTGGTTATAGCAATACATACTATCATAATTTGTAGAACCTTGCAAATAATCATGTTTTGTAAATTTAGCAGACATTACTAGATCAGACATCATATTGTTAATACTTTCGACGTCCCAATCATCAGCAAATGAGTTTGGTTTTGCAAAGTCACTCAAGGAGATCTTGATTTGGTGTGGATATTTCAGGATCTCGACCGGACCATAAATTTCATAGTCAGTGTTGTCCCAGGCTACCCCACCAGGTATAGGATTGGCTGTGAAGTTGGCTGAAGAAAGTTCTCTTTTCTCGACGTGTGAAGATGTGTGTGGTTTGAGGACCAAGTTGATGTTCTGGCTTGCTGTGTCCATTTTAGCATATTTTCCCTCAATGAAGCGTCCCAAAGTAAATACCATGATGAGCCAAAGTATGAGGATAAATGCACCAAAACCCACCCAAAATTCAATCCATGGAGAAATCAGATATGTTTCTTTCAGTTGGTTCAAAAGTTCCTTAGCTTTGTCTTTAAAGGATTTTGATGATGGCTGTGTCTTTGATTCACTGAAGCCTTCAGAGGAATCATCGAAGTTGATGAAGTACCCGGATGCAGTTCTGTCAATTGTTCCAATTGCTTCAGGATTTTTGTTTCTTGCATTGTCATTTGGTACTTCATTGTAGATTGGTGTGTCTCTGCTAAATGTTTTTATTTGGGTTGTCAGAGGTCTGAGTTCTATTGCATTGTTGCATAGTCCTTCTTGTTCTTCTGTAGGCGTGTCGAATGTGATGAGCCTCTTTGTTAGGACCTCTGTACTGGTAGCAAACCTTGGTGTTCTGCTACTTATTGGGAGTCCACTTGGCCTACTGTTTGTTATCGGCCACATGTTGTGGTTTTACCAGGTCGATGGATACAACTCTGTTCTCCTTTTTACCAGCAAGTGGCGGTAGTACAACTGATCTTGTCCCGTTGACAGACAAGACAGGAACTGCTTTTCTGTAAGAAGGCCCAAATTCCTTCTTTACCGCGATCTTCTCCCTGACTAGATCCCCGACTTTTGGAATCCAGACAGGTCTTGCTGGGACAGGTGGTGGTTCTTCAGTGGTTGTTGGCTGTTGTTTCAACTGTATGTTGCTCAGGTCTTTTCTTGTTTTGTTTAAGTCCTGCAAAATAGCCAAACGGTCTTTGACATCAAAGCTTTTTTCTTTAACCACTGAAGTCTGACTATCAAGGTCAGAGATTATCATTCTAGTTCCAAATAATAATTCGTACGGACTGAATCCCTTCAGAGAATTTCTTGGCAAGTTATTTAGACTACGTTGGACACTTATTAGATGTTTGACCCACCCAGCTCCCGAACCTAATATCCTTTCCATTATAGATTGCTTTCTGCCTTGGTTTTTTCTTTACACCATCCCGTACCCTCAGGAAGGAAGTGAGAAGATTCCCGCTGGGCTGTGCTCATTTGGCCATGTTTCCCCCCCGGCCGGAGGGCTTGAGTGAAAACAATGGTCAAACGTAACATGCTCTTAGCGTATATGCCATTTAGACTCGCAAATCTTTGTATAACAGTCCGGACGTCAGCCGAGTGCTGAGGATCGACATTATAAGTGGAAACTAGCCTGTATATGTTAATCGCAAGCCCTGCTTTTTATTGGTGATATTATCTGCCTTGATACGACGAGGTATTAAACTGTTTCTCTCCCCACTGCGATCTCTGTTGCAGTTTGGGCAGTTTTTTACAAACATGGTGTAATGCAGGCTCATGCCTGGCCACCAGTACCGTGATTGTAATTCTTCCAGAGAATCTTTCAGTTTGAGGTGTCTGAGACCCTCGCCCATATGTGCGTCTGCGATTAACAAGCTTCTCCTGTCCATGTTTGGAATCACTCTATCCCCCACTCCAGGGATTCGAGCAAAAGGGACGGAGTTTGCATCGATTATGTATGTATAATTGAGTGGATAGTTGATCGGTAACGCTGAGCAGTCGCCTTTTGATGACGTTTTCACTGCCAGCATTGTTTCACCGTCAATGTATTTTAATGTACGCTTTTTTCGATCTACGGGAGCCGGTATAGTGGCTGCCGCTGCGGCTGTTTCAGCCAATGAATTCCCTACAACGTGAACGCCATCACGCTGATGACTCAGTGAGTGAGTCACGTGAGTCTTTGGTAGTTCTTTTTGTAAAAGAGCTATTTGTTCCCAGAGCAGTTTCTGCTTTATTGGTGCATCTGTGTCATCTTTGTAACCGTTCTGAATCCATGTCTGCAAATCCTTGTTATATGCTTTGACGCAGTAATATGAATCTGACACTATAAGTGTCGGGAATTCGCGATCCGCATTATCTAGCGCCATTTTCAAAGCTATTATTTCAGTTTGTTGTTCTGAATTAGTTTCTACTGAGTGCGATTTTGTTAATAGAGGTCTTAGTTTACCTCCGCGCCACACTTCTTTTGTAATCTCACATGTGGGGTTGTATGCATGTTCTCCCCAAACGGAGGGTTGAGCATGTCCGTCTGTATAGATTACACAGGCGTAATGTCATAGAGGCAGAATGTCGATTGGCAGAGGATACGTCTTTTCATACTTTAGATTTTTTAATTCTTCTAGTTCTTTAGAAAATTGTCAACCAGGCTATACTTGATAATTCATATCCTACGTATAAGACCGTTAAATGGGCAATTCTGGATTTTTTAAAGTTGAATTTGTAACCCTCTGCTGCGAACCCAAGTATTATGGTGTTCACTCTTTTCAAGTGAGTATCCAAGTCATCATCTGTTAAGTAAATGTCATCGACATAAGATAACGCTTCATTATCATATAATTGTAGTAATTCTGTTACTCTCGCTGAGAATACCCCCGGGCTGTTCTTGTACCCCTGGGCTAACCGACAGAATTGCTTTTGAGTGCCATTTACTGAGAATGCAGTTAAATATCTGCTCTCTGGTGCTATGTTTTGACAAAAAAATCCATTGGAGATGTCCAAGGTTGTTTTGTATTTTTTGCGCACTATGTTATTCATTAGTGCAGCACTGTGTGAGTTTTGCACTGCAAAGGTTTTGCAACATGTGTTAAGGTGTCGGTAATCCAAAACTAGACGATATGAATTGTCTGGTTTGGAGACCGGAAACAAAGGGTTGTTCATTTGTGAGGTGCAAGTTTCAATCACCCCCTGGTATTCTAGCTGATCTAGTATTTCATTTACTTGTTTTTTAGCTTCTTGCTTAATTGGGTACTGCCTTTGTGCAGTAGGTTGTGATTTTAACTGGATTTTGTGAGGAGGAGAATCCTCATCCCATCCTACATGATTTTTATATAAAGCAGGTGCTAAGGCCACTGCCCACTTTCTAGCAAGTGTGTATTTTTTATGAATCGGGATTTGATTCGAGAAGGCAGGCATAATTATTTCTTCGCCATGAGGGCACTCCCTGACAAACTCTGGTGGCCAGTCTTTTTCAGCTAGAAGGATATCATAGCCCTTTAAAAACAGTTTCAATCGGGTCGGGGACAATCGATATTTGCCCGGCGGTATTGCCTCTGTGACCCTCTAGTTATTTAAATCAATGAAGAGGCAGGCGCTGGAGACTGGAAAGCAGGAAACAAGGTTTTTTATTCTCTCCGGAGGAGAACACAACGAAACGGACAGAAGGTATCGTCCTGAGGTGCTCTAACTGTATTTCTGAGGCCTGGCCTCTTATATCCACATTTATGACTTTATTGCAGATTACACATACATGTTTAAAGCTTTGATGTGCGGAAAAGACATTCTCGGAACTCCCCTTTGGGCCCGTTCCCATACACATTTACAGTTAAAGTCCCCACCCTAGTCACAACAGGTAATGAGCATCGCGCAGCTGGATAATCCGCCGATTCACGGAATGAGGGGAGTCTGATCGGATCTCATGGGGTGGGGGGGGCTTTGATCAACCCGGGGATTCTTTGATGGGGGAAGCTTTCTATTGTACGGGGAGGGGCAAGGATGGTATCGGCAGGGCTGGGTGTCGGCTTGGGAACGGGGAGGACAAAACGGGCTCACGGGGAAAAAGGGGTTTGCATCTAAGGGCCGGAGATCATGAAAGGAAAGCAGGGAGGTGTCGCGCTGGGAACAGGATGAGGGCCGGGGGCAGGGCAGCGCCGAAGAGGGGTTTATGACTCAAGGCAGGTGCAAGCAGGGGGGGGGGTGGTCAGCGTGCAGGCTTGGTGAAGGCAAAGGGCTATGTCAGAGGCCAGCGGCATGCAAAAGGGTTTGTTCTGATCGGGACATCTTAAAATGGCGGGCGCGCACGACAAAAGTGTGGCATCAGGGGAAGAGGCAAGATGGCGCAGATAATGTTCACCAAAACGCACTAATTTTCCACAGTCCTCCCTTTAACATATTCAAGACATCTTGCTGGTTCATTTTCTACTCGGGTCTATTGTGGTGGGCATGAGAAAGAAACCGGTAGGAACCCTCGAAAAAAGAGTTGTAAACAATACATTTTGAGGTTCCTAGTTTTTAGGAGGTGCACCTATTTGATAAACTTTGATAAATTTGTTCAGCAGGAAAGTCATAGGAATGAAATACAAAAAACGGCGAGCAGCAAGTACATATCATAACGTGAAATGGCAGGTTAATACATATTTCAGATTCGGTTTGGAGCAGGCTCAATACAATGGCGGCTGGGAGAGAAATGAGGCAAAAAACGGTGATTGAGGATGTCAAATGTTCGAAGTTTACGAGTTCTCATTGTTCTTTGTGGTCTTTCGTTGGCGCTGTTGAGCACCGGCGGTGGAGCTACAAGTCCGGCTCTGTTCTAAGTTCTGCGTTGCAGGGCACGACCCTTTCCTCGCGTTTCTGGTCGGAAAGGTCCTTTTCGCCCTGTGTCCTTTGAGGTGATTGTCAGAAAGTTCCGGTGGAAGAAGAGCGTTCAAAACAGTCCATAGGGTAGGTCAGAGGAAAAAAAAAGGGGGATGGAGCAAGGCCAAATTAGGGACAAACTAGGGGAACGAGAGACTTCAAATAGGCGGGCGTGTGACGGAATTCAGAGAGCGGGGACTGGTCGACAGGCACTGGACGTCGAGCAGGGGCATCAGGTCGACCCTTTCTTTTCATGCTGTCGAAAACAGTGCCTCGTCCTGCAGCTCTTTTCAGTCGTGGTCTCGCCTTGGCTAATGTCGCAGGTGTCCCTTAGTCTGCAGTCGGGCCTCGTGCTCCCACATCCGGTCCTTCTCTCCTCCAACAGCAGTACCCTTAAACAAGTTTGAAAAGACAGTCTTTTAGAAAATTTTCGGATGAAGATAATCAAAAAAGTCTATTTCTCTCCCAGCTCCAGGCAAAGAATGAAAATGTCCGTCATTTTTAACGTTCACAACTGGCATATGAATGACCGGTGGCGGACCTGCTGGATTTACTATGACTTTCCTTCATAATCATTTATTACAGGCATGACAGTTCATCTGATGGTAACCCACCTTCGGGAGACAAATCTGGCAAAGATATGCCGTTCTCTAGAGTTTCACATTTACAAAAGGGTACAGTGAGTCGTCAACATGGTACTACACAGGTATTTTGCTGAGAGACGAACATGGCTAAACATTTCCTTTCTATCGGTGCATCCTGTTTTTCAACTACTGCGGGGTTCATTTTGATGATTTCTTTACCTTGGTCTAGTCTGTTAACCTTGTAAAACATCATTCTGGGTCCTACGTAACCTTTTACAGCCCGGTTACTTAACTAGGAAGGACAGGGGTTTTATGGGAGACAACCAGGGACATAGACAGGGGAGGTAGCGGGGGTGATCGTTTTTCTGGTTTGGGTATTGCGACGATTCGGGGAGGGGAGGGTCGCGTATTCTGAGGTCCTTGTTTTATACTATAGGAGCCGTTGACATGTAGTTCCCTTATTTCGGGCCAGATTAGGGAACCTCTGTCGTCTTACCTGTCCTTTCCCTTACAGCCCAACCTGGGTTCATTGACTTCTAGCGGAAAAGGAGAGGTAATGACGCGGCCTCAGGGTGATTGTATTAAAGACAAATGTTTGTGCAAATACTGACGGTATTTGAAGCCAATTAGGTGGTGTGCTAGGGGCGGCAATCTGCCAATTTCGGGGCTAACCACTCGGAAGAGTGGTAGTGCAAAAAAAATAGAGAGAGAGAGTGAGAGAGAGAGAGAGAGAGAGAGAGAGAGAGAGAGAGAGAGAGAGAGAGAGAGAGAGAGAGAGAGAGAGTGCAACGGCAGGCTAAATAGTACACGTGCAACAGAGGGGGCGGCAGTGCATTCAAGAAAGGCTATTTAGTGCATTACACAGTAAAGGGTATTCACGAGTCCGCGTTAGAATCTTGTAATCACGCAGTTTGAGCATTAGACAGGGTAGAGGGGACGTGCTTTGAGAAAAGGAAAGAAGAAAAAAGGAGGTACCATTTTGTCGCACTTTCTCGCATTCTCGGTCCTTTGACCAGTTGGGTCAACGCCTCAGTCACACACACACACACATTCCCTCACAGTTTCGCATCATACGTGACGTGGGTTCATTCGTCCGGTCTGGTTTAAGGGTGATCACTTTTTATCAGGTTGTGCTAATTTTTCGGGTTTGTTCGATACGTGAGTAGTTTGCAGGCGTGCTTAGACACCACCCCGCGGCGCTAGTCCGTTTCGCGTATTTAGACGTGGCAAGGTCTCAGATCTTCGCCACACCTTGGCTGTAATCTCTGATGTAACCTGCAGAGGGAGGAAAAAAAGGGGGGGGGTGGGGGAGACAGCATTCGCCCGCATTCAAATACATGGATTCATAAGTCCTTTACTTACCCTTTACTCGTCTTTCCTCCTTGGGGCAGGGTCCCCGGGGATATGGTTTTCGGAGTCGGGGGGGGGTAGTGTGTTCATGTAGGGCGTGTGCGGGGAAACATAAAAAGGAAACCAGAGGGGCCTAGTGCGAGGTATCTAGTCAAAGGGTATATCTCACTATCGGGATCCTTAAACCTCTTTCAACGCCTTGGCATTCTAAAGTTCTTCGGTTCTTGGGTCCCTGCTACTTTGGAACGTTGTACTTTACAATATTTACATTATTTCATTTCACCCTCCTTTTACATTCCCTCATTTACACCATTCGTTTTACCCATCCTTGGAAGTCACGGTCTTCCTCTACGCGAGAGTTCATGAGTCAGTCGCGTACTTTTAAGACGGAGTGTCGTGTTGTCGATCCGATCCGTCCTCCAGGGCTGGGCAACCATCTTCCTTTAACCTTAAAGAGAGAGCAGAGTAGGGTGCACAGAAAAAGAACTTTCCTACCCATCCCATATTGTTTTAAAATAAAGCATGCAATACCCGTCCATAGTTTCAAAGACTTTATTTTGCAAATTCATTTCAGCATATGGATTAGGAGGGTGTGGTCGTATTTGGTCGGTCGTGGCAATGGCTAAAGTGCGTACAGTGGGGGGTGTCGTTTGCAACAGTAAAAACATCGGAAAAGTTTTACTCATTCATTTGTAAGAGACTAAAACGTCTATTAATTGGCTGGGGGTTCGGGGGCATATATTTTCATAATTTAGAAACATAATCATAACAGTTGTAATCAGATTTCCTATATGCATACCGTACGTATGCATCGTAAATGAGGTTTACATCAGTTATAAAGATATAATACATTGTATATTCGTAGTCAACATTTGTAACGGGGATCTTTTCATACTGTTCGTCGAGTGAGCTCTCCTTGTCTTTTCTAGCCAAGTGTACAAAGGATCACAAAAATCTCAGAACATCAAGTTTATATTAGTGCGAAGGAACACCACGAGGTGTTCGTAAGTTCCGATTGATACCAGCGCCATTTTGGGCGGGGCCGGCACAGTCCGGAAGCAGCATCAGGGGGAAATGTTTCCATTACTGGCAGTTTGGACCAGAGTCCTTTTCGGCAGTTCTAGAATTCACGCTAACAGAAGGTGTGGCAATGTCATGTTTGTTTCGTTGGCGATCGAAGCAGCCGTCCCTTACCGGAAACCTGCAAAGGCCGAAGGCTCCGCCGGGGACCTTTGTATGATCTTCAAGGCTGCGGAGATGCTGTCGGAGATGGGGGCTCGTGCTCCATGGGACAAATGTTCGAGTTGTATGGCTGGCCAAAGTTACTCTAGTGGCCGGGGCCCGCCTTCCAGCGGATCCAGACGCCATTTTGAGGCCCTACAGGGGCCACTCTCGTCGAGTTTGCAAGAATGGAAGAGACCCTTTGGAGTGAAGGGAAGAGGTCCCTGTTTTGTGAGAGCGGGACGTTCAGCTGGGGTGCAGCTGTGATGCCCCCACCTGGGGGGGGCGAGGGAGACTCGTTCACATCGTCTCCTTCTCCCGGTGCACTCCATGCCGCTCCTTTTCATCGCCCTGCATGAAGGCCTCTCCACATCCGGTGTTCCCCAAGCGTCACCATTGTACGTTCGGTGCTGCGCAAATACTGGGGTGCCACCATTGTGTGTTCGGTGCTGCGCAAGTACTGGGGTGCCACCATGGTGTGTCCGGTGCTGTGGAAGTATGGGCACCATCGCCTGACTGGGGGTGTTCGGCGCCGGGCTGGGGGCTGGGAAACCTCCTACCGGTGGAGGTGGGAGAGGCTCGTCCGCGTCGCCTCTCCCTCCCAGCCCAACTTGGACAAATTGTTGTGGAGGTACGTGCAGGACATCCCGCCGTCCAGGACTGCTGCGGCTGTGACGGAAGAGAAAAGGAAGAGGTGCCTCGCTCTCCTCTTGACATGTGGCGGGACTACCTTAGTCTTTCCAGGCCCGTTGCGGCCGGCCAAGGAGACATGTGGCGGGACTACCTGCAAATGCCCAGGCTGCGGGCTCCCGCCTCTCCTCCGGCTCCCCCATACGTTAAGATTTCCTGACCAAGAGTTGGCGGCGGGGCTCGCCTTATATGGGTTGCCGTTGGTTGGGCGTAGCCGTAACCCTGCCCTACTTTGGAAGGTTCCAGAATGGGGGGGGGGGGGCGAATGTTCTGTTTGACTTCTACTTTCTACAGTTTATCGTTATTATTCCTTGTTTGTTGTGTTAAATTAAAAGTTCAAGTTTATTAATGTTCTACGGATTTTGTTTTATCATTTCTTTCTTTCCAGGTTGCTTTTATGCTAAGTTTCTGCTAACAGGGGTCGAGTAACACGGAAACACGTGTAAAAGGGATGACGCAGATTTGTACATTACATACACACGAACTCAGACGGGGGACAGTACAAGTACGACATACAAAGACCCAAGACAAATATAAAAACAGTTATCGGTCATAATTATCTCTTTCCGTCTGTGAATTTTAAACGAGGCTGGGTTCCCGTCTTGACATTGCCCGACCTAGGAGAACTTGATCATGCCGCTGAGATTTTCCTGGCGAAATCTGTGCCATCGGGCATAATCAAACGTGGTGGTTCTGTCTGGTCTGTCTATGTAAGTCGGGCTCTTCTCTGTCTCGCGCCTTTTCTCGTACTGTCGGTCTGTCGTTCTTGTCGGCCCTTTGCTTTTACTCACGCTCAGTAGAGTCGGGCATTGGGCTTTCCAGTGTCCGACATACCTACAAAAAGCGCATTGGTCTGACCCTAAGTCTGGTCGTCCTTTGTATAGTGTCGGGGGATAAGTTGTGGGTAGCGGTGTCCTGGGGTTGTCCTGTCGGTATATTTCCCTACTTGGTTTATCCTCGTCTTTTCTCTGTCGTTTCGTAGCCTCTCTGCGCCACATACCGAGACTGTCGAGCATAATTGGCGTCGTCTTATTATTTCGAAGGGCTATTTCTAACGTTTCTATTTTATCAAGGTCAAAGGATCCTGCCAGTGGCCACTGTTTGTCTTGGCTATCTTCGGTATACCTGTGCCATAATTTATTATAAGCTATGGTGACTAACCCATAGTTTATGAACATGTCCTTATTAGGGGTGCCTTCTAGTGGAGCCATATGGTCCACCTCTAACACCCGGTCCGGGCTAAACAGGCTATTTATCAATGGGGAGAAGACAGACATGACGGCTCGTAACGAGGGACTAAAAAGTCAGCACTGCCTATCTTATCACTAGGTGCAAAGACTAGACAGAATATTTCTATTCTACGTTGTTTGCAGGCAGTGAATACCTCATGGATCCAAAAAAAACCAATAGACCAACAAAATAACAATGGGGAGAATGAGTAGGACCGCAAAGATCTGCGTTACCTACCCTTTTCACTATCTGCAAAAAGGATGGTCTCTTCCCTGCTTGCAGACAGAGAATCTCCAGGAAACAATAGTTTGTGAACAACAGTTCAGTTTCAAGCAATTATTGAGTGGGGGAGAAAAAGAACAAGCACGGCTGCTACCCTACTTATCCTCCACTGCTTGCAAAGGGAGAGAGAGCCTGTTGCTTCTCCGTTTGCAGACAGTGAATCTCTAAATAAAAATAAACAAGGCAATACTAGTATTTTTGAACAATCAAGCAATCAAAACAAATTCTTTCGCAACTTGTCGTGGCAACACGACCTTACCCGGACCATGTGGACAGTTTCTTGTCTTCCGAATCCAGCGCCCGATCGTCCTCTTTTTCTCGTATTTCTCACGGCACTCCTGATGGTTCCCAGTCAGGACCGTAGATCACTCGAGAGAGGTCTGTTCGGAACTAGTGAAGTTCGGATGATCGGCTGCCAGACGAGGGTCTATTGGGCAAGAGCTCTCCCGATCGTTGCAGTCGTTCACTCTGTCGTCGGGACCTCTCCCACTGGATCCACGAGTCGCTGATGGGCCCCACGCTTGGGACGCCAATTGTAAAAACAGTTTCAATCGGGTTGGGGACAATCGATATTTGCCCGGCGGTATTGCCTCTGTGACCCTCTAGTTATTTAAATCAATGAAGAGGCAGGCGCTGGAGACTGGAAAGCAGGAAACAAGGTTTTTTATTCTCTCCGGAGGAGAACACAACGAAACGGACAGAAGGTATCGTCCTGAGGTGCTCTAACTGTATTTCTGAGGCCTGGCCTCTTATATCCACATTTATGACTTTATTGCAGATTACACATACATGTTTAAAGCTTTGATGTGCGGAAAAGACATTCTCGGAACTCCCCTTTGGGCCCGTTCCCATACACATTTACAGTTAAAGTCCCCACCCTAGTCACAACAGGTGATGAGCATCGCGCAGCTGGATAATCCGCCGATTCACGGAATGAGGGGAGTCTGATCGGATCTCATGGGGTGGGGGGGGCTTTGATCAACCCGGGGATTCTTTGATGGGGGAAGCTTTCTATTGTACGGGGAGGGGCAAGGATGGTATCGGCAGGGCTGGGTGTCGGCTTGGGAACGGGGAGGACAAAACGGGCTCACGGGGAAAAAGGGGTTTGCATCTAAGGGCCGGAGATCATGAAAGGAAAGCAGGGAGGTGTCGCGCTGGGAACAGGATGAGGGCCGGGGGCAGGGCAGCGCCGAAGAGGGGTTTATGACTCAAGGCAGGTGCAAGCAGGGGGGGGGGTGGTCAGCGTGCAGGCTTGGTGAAGGCAAAGGGCTATGTCAGAGGCCAGCGGCATGCAAAAGGGTTTGTTCTGATCGGGACATCTTAAAATGGCGGGCGCGCACGACAAAAGTGTGGCATCAGGGGAAGAGGCAAGATGGCGCAGATAATGTTCACCAAAACGCACTAATTTTCCACAGAGAGGTTATCCCAAAATAGTCCCCTTATTTTCCTAGTCTTATCTCCCTCTATACGTAATGTTATCTCGTATATCTTGTGGGGCTTGCTAACTCTGGTGTCTGCAGTTTCCACTTGAAGGTATTCATTCGTGTCCACTGTCTCCAGATGATTCATAAGGACTTTGCGAGCTATGCTCACCTCTGCTGCGCTGTCTAGCATTGTCTGAGCCCATTCTCCGTTTTTCAGTTGTGTCCTCAGTATTCTCGGCATTTTTAACTACCTTGATACTGGCTACCTTCTTTTTTGGAAATTGTAATTTCTTTTTTAGTTGAGCAGGTTCCTTGTCTTTGGACTTGGCGTGCTCTTCTCTTTGTTCTGATCGTCCTCTTCTTTCCGATTTCTGCGAGGAATTCTGAAAAGATTGAGAGGGACGTGTATCAATGTCTTGATATCTATCAGGTTTTTTAATATTATCCCTATTTCTAAGGTTATATCTATTCCCAGAGGGGTCACTCTGCGGTGACCTCTGTCTTCGGTTTGGAGATTTCTCCCTTCGCCTAGGAGACCTTCCTCGGGACTGGAATTTCTTTTCTTTTGGATTGGATTGTTTGTTTCCATCCCAGTTCTTTTTTGGTGAATTATTATTAAAAAATATTTTTTCTGGATTTTCAGTCAGTTGCGGTTTTACTGGTATTCCACCTAAACTATCTCTACCTAGTTCCTCATAGGATTTTTCTATGATTCTGGCAATTTCAGCTGGTTGGTCTGCTATATCTGTCTCTTTCAACCTCTGGCGGATTGCCACGTTTGCTGCTTCACCTTTTATGTTGGCTAATAATATAGCCGAGACCTGCTTGAAGTCTTTCAGTAATTTCATACCAAGAGTTAAAGCTGGTTCTGGACCGTATTCATCTTGAATTTGTTTTAGCACATCTGGTATCACCGAAATGGATGGAACACCGTGCGTTTTTGTGTAGATGGAAGCAAAGACTGTACCCCAAGTGTCACAGTCCTCTATGTGTGGTGCGATTCCCATTGGGAGACATATAGTCAGAATCCTGTGTTTTTCTATCGAGGTGGTGTCAGGAAACACCGCCTCTATTTGGGTGATTTTCTGTGCCAACCAGAATGGTATCTGTTCCCGTTTAGCCGGAACTTTACCTAGGCAGGATTGGATGTTCTGTGGCGTGATTTTATTTATGTTCCCCTGGTGAGGGGTCAGCTGTGGAAGTTTAATCGCTGGCTGAATTGTTGAAGTCCGCATTACATACTGAACTAATTGTCTATGAATTTTTAGTAATTGTTTTAGCTGTATTAACAGCTCTCCTGTAGACATTCCTTCGATGTCTGGGTGTGGTGTGTATCCGGCTAAGACCGGCCACGTTGCTCCTGGTCTACCTAAAGGACCGAGCCTGGTGATGTGATTATTATGTTTTAGGGCGCCATCAAATAAGAGCAAATGCTCTTGAAATTTGAGTGGTACTTCCACCTCCTCGAAAGGAGTGTACTCGTTAGGAGGTTCCTCTATTTTGTAATAGTGGAAGTACTTTGTTACAGCATTTGCTGCTGGAAAATGTATCCATGAATAGTATACCTCTGTCTGACGATATTCGTGTGCCTCAATTACGAATATGACTGTGCCACCTCTAGGTGTCAGTCCATTTTCTATAAGTTTTAGAGTTATAGATTTTCTTTTGATGACCGGAATGAGTATTATATCCGCGTCTGCTGCTTGCATGGTAGCATCAGCATCTGCGATTTCAGTTGCTAATCTAACTGCCTCTCTTTCTTCATCACTTTCTGACATTTTACTGTTAGAAAGGTTATTTTGTTTATTTGCAGATCAGGTTTCTCAATGGAATAAAGATTAGATGCACAATATTTTGGAACAGTGTATCCTTCAACGTTGACTAAACCAAGAACCTTACATAGGAGTTCCCTCCTGCGAGGTTTTGGAGGATATTACCTTTCACCCACTCCAGACGTCTTTGGAGTATTTGGAAAAAGGGGTCTGAGTGAGAAAGCACGACTGAGTTACTCTAAATGTCTTACGTTAGTTTTATCGCCCTTTCCAAACGCGTTGGGCGCCATGTAGTGTAGTTCCTATTTTCCCAATAGGCTCTGCGCATTGGAATAATACCTACAGCAGTAAAGGCCTAGGCCAGACGTTAACTAGGTCTACTACTGTCGATACTAGACTTAAGTTTTTGGGTTTGCCAGCGTAGCTCAGAGTTCGCTAGAAACTTTCTCGAATGTTCAAGGAGGAATTAACTTCCCTGATTAGACAAGAAGGGATTTAGTTTCTGACAACCATAGAACATGACAACTTTGCTCTCCCCTAATCAAGAGTCAATCTCGAGAGTCTTGTGAGCACAAGGCAATTATTTTACTCAGTCAGTACGTGCATTCTTAGTCTCATCAGATTGTAGAGAAAAGGAAGAGACGGGCGTGTTCAATAAAAAGGTGTTATTTATTGATCAGTCTCTTTTCTCGTACAAGAGAAATGGATCGATATTATTGCAATACTTATAGTTAAGTAAAGTGCATACATTAAAAGCAATAGTATAAAATAATACTGTAAAAACATTGATATGGTTTCTGAGCCATATGATGTTTAAAATGATTAAAATATATTTACATACACATATACATTTGACTAAACGTACTCAACTGGTGTTTCTAAATACGCCTACCCCGTGTACCTGACCTAAGTCTAATGCGTGGGCGGGAATAGAAAGTTACAGTTTAAGTTAAGTTTGTTTTTGCCAAGTGAATAACTAAAGAATTCTCTGTGAGGGGTTATTCAGTTCTGTACCTGGAATTTAGGATGAATGAGGAATGGTATCTCTTTCTCTGCTCTCGATATTCCAGGCTGCCTGCGAGGGCTGCCCAGAAGCGCTGGTGCTGGGTCTCTCGGCTTGAGATAGCAGCGCGTCTCTCAGCGCGTCAGGAAGGCGGGGCTGCTGCCAGCGGGGTCTGCTCCTGCTCTCGGCTTCGACAAGTGTGGCTGCTCCGTCTCGTCACCACGCGTGTGTTTGCATAGGGCAAGATCGCCAATATTTATACCTTAAAGGTGCCGAGATTGACGTAAGGATAGACATAGATACGTCAATAAAGATGTCATACGACTTGCTCGTTAGCACATTCTTTACTAAAGTTCTCTGTGAAATCAAAACAATGGCCGCACGGATTTTCCAGGTTGTCATAGGTTTGATTTGTTATGAGAACGTCGTATGCCTTATCAGGGGCTGGAGGAATGTCGCTTGTCTAATTAGATCTCAAGCGTTATGACCTAATCAGATAACACGTTCCTGTGCCGTAGTGTGACTGCGTCAGATAACGGTATCTGCATCATGGGGGCTTTTCTTGCCTCATGGGCTGACTGTTAGTTAACTTGATAGTTAGTTTAACCAGAATAGGGTCAGGAATAGGGGGATTGATTCAGAACCTATAGGAATACATGACAGCTTACTTCCCACAAACTGATGGGTAAGTGTGCATACTAATGATAAATGACACACAGATTATCTGTTGGTGACGCTAGGTGGCGCACCGTCTATGTGGCCATCGCTAATTGGTGATGGACCTGTCTCAGTGTTTGTTTAACTGGCACTGGTTTTTGCACAGTACTAGCACTTTTTCAATAAGTGCACACTAGATTTACAGTAATATTCATGTTTCAATAAACATTATCTGTTTGTATTTTCTACATGGTTTCTCTTCTTACATTTCTTACAGGGAAGACCAACTGCATCTATTGGACTTAATAAGAAGATGCGGTAGGATGGTCTTGTATGACCACTCTGACTTGATTTTGTTAAGAATTATTCTTTTTACACGATTTTATTAGAGCACATTTAATAGTGTAATTGCAGTAGCATCCAAGAGCTTGGCCCTGAAGAATGCCAGTGAACTTTCACAATATGGCAGAAACATGTTGGCCCTAATTTTTGATCTCTACCAAGCAAACTAGACAGTGATTTTGTCACACTGTCACCTCACTATTTTTTAATCTGACGTTCAGGCAAACGCCATTAAAGTTTCTTGTTTGCTTGTTCAGCCATTTTATACACTTCACTTCAATTTTTTTTGCACTGCACATATCAGTCTCACCACCCATATGAACAACTGCGGTGACCAGACCATGGCCAAGTGATGCAATGCCAAAATACATCTGGGCATTCGCACACAAACCAAGGTCCGGGTGTCCTACATGACGAGGCTCCGCCATTTGGGTGGTCTGATAGGACTTAAACAGCTTTTGTTGATAGCCAGTTCAATCTCTTTTTTCTGTGCAACTTATCCAGTGTTAGTTTAACTTTCTCAGAGTTATTCGACTTACAGGTTTCTTGTTGTTTATGCCAGAGAAAAACGCCATACATTTTTTCGTTATCTAATACTCTGTAATAACTTTACATTGCCATATGTGTGCCCCTAAAAGTTCAAGCTCCGGCATTTGGATAAATAAACAAAATTATCACAGCTGCATGGATGGAAAGCACCTTTTTTGTGGGAGCAAACACCTTCTTCCCAATCAAAACATGTACTCCTGACCGCCCAAGGAGGGCACCATAGTGCAAGAGTGCCTGTGTTGACGGTAAAATTGTTTATGTGCAGGAAGGTCTCCCTTCCTACACATAAACAATCTTTGAATGCTGTGTTGTAACTTCTATGTGTACTGCTTAATGCAGCACACATAGACGTTGCAATATGGCATTTTTTTAAATGACTGCTTATGTGCAGGAAGGATGACCTTCCTGCACATAAACAATCATAGGCAATTTGCTGTTTCTATGTGTACTACATAAGGCAGCAAACATGGTAACAGCAAAAACGAGGAGAAATAAAGCATTTCTCCTCATTTCACCTGTTTAAGACCAGCTTTTACCTGGTTTTAATTCTGTCGCTGACTCCTATTTACGCTGCCCTTGCAAATAGGACGCAGCGTCAAATTCAACGGGTGTTGCGGTGGAACGCCCACCGCAACACCCATTGCCCTCCTCTTTCACGTTAAATACAGCGTGAAAGGGGGCCTTATGTACAAGGCAGAGTTTGGCCATGTTAAATGGCTTAATGTTGCCTTGTAAATAAGGTGAGCCCTCCATCGCCATCACAACGTCACTTAAAGTGAGGTTGTGGTGGTGATAGGAGCTTGTTAATATGCCCCTTTGTTTTGATATCTTTCAGATTTATTCTTATGAGTAAAAGTTATGTCTTGGGTGGATGTGACATGCACAACTTATATGTTTGGTAAAGAGGTTAGTGAAACATATACCTCTTAGTGAAACTTGAGCTACATTGGATATGGTAACTGTAAATTTACTATTCGGTATGTATGTTAAGTCTTGCAGTTTTAATTTAAAATTGATGTAAAGTTATGAGAGTAGAATGCTGAGGTGACCCATTTAACCTTTTGAACACTCTCACTCTTCTGTTGAGGTGGGTGCTTGATGTAAGCATTGCAGACTATTTGGTTTGGTTTCCAATACACATTGGAGTAATTTGAAATTTCTATTCCTTAGGGTGTTTCAATATGGTATGCTTCTCTTGTCTTGAAGAAGACCCCGGTTTATGGTTCCAGACACACGTTGGATGTTCGGAGTCAAAACATTGACAATTCTATTTATTCTGTACCATTAAAACTGGCTGTCAGTAGAGGACTATATTTGTGAAAGTTTGTAAAAATCCTGCAATAGACTGTTTATTGTCAAATGTTCAAACCAATTGTAAATGGTGATTGCAACAGCACAAGCATCTTTCTTTGCACAAACACTTTATATTCACTTCTCACGGAGCACCTTGTGCTCCTACATAAACATTTTGCCAATGTTGTTTCTCGTAATGTAATAAATATTGTCAAGTTTATATTATTCTATTTTCTCAATTTCTTATCTAAGTGTATATGAGTGCATTACAGCCTGCATGGAGAACATGCCCAGGCCCCCGTTCCCTGGTTGAGCGTCGAACCAAGTCGCTCAAAACCAATCACAACACTGCATTGCAGGGTTGGGATTGGGCAGGGGAGGCTAGGTGCTTACCAATCACAATGCTGCATTGTATTTGTATTTGTATTTATAGAACGCATATATCACCACAAAGGTTTCATAGCGCTTGCTAGTACTCAAGACAAACAGGAAAACGCGACAGCCAGATGGAGCGGACTGGGCTAGAATAGCCAAGTTTTAAGGAGTCTACGGAACTTCTTGTGGTCTGTTTCCAGGCAGAGAGATAAAGGCAGTGTATTCCAAGTTTCGGGGGCTACCCGGGAGAAAGATCTACCACCATTTCTGACGGTGCGGACATTGATTGCAGCGTTGCGATTGGTCAGTGGGGGCTGCTTTGCTTCCTGTTCCTCGAGTTCCACAAGGAGATCATTAGCAGGGACGAGGGTCCCGGCGGCAAGGTAAGTTTTTTTTATATTCGCCCCCTCTTCACCCAACCCCCCCCCCCCCTGTGCTCATCCCACCACCCACGAACCATGCCGGCCGCCACTTTACCACTCATAGATTTGCAGCTGGAGTAAATTGAATTTGCAGTCTCAAAAAATTCAAAGATTAGGATTCTGTGAATCAGGATTTGGAAGTTCATAACAAATACTGAAACTGAAATTCTCATTAGGGAACATTACCATTTGAAAGCAATTGACATTACTTAGATACCAATAAAAAACTATGGCTGACCTGAGGGTCCAGTTCCAGATAGCCACTGGAAGTTTTATAGCAGCTCATGAGCGCTCCAGAAACCATGTTTATGTCATCATCTGGGTGAAGCAAAATCACTTTGTGGCTCGTCAAGAGGGCCTAATTTGCACAGGACCTCATTTTTGTGGTCCATAGCTTGTTTATGTTTATCATAAGGCCCTGAACAAAAGACAGCAAGGCAGAAAAGTTAGAAACAAGGAAAGATATAGGAAAATAGTGATAGAGACAGAAAAAGGATGAAAAAGATCCTTCAAGAGTGAGTTAGAGAGACAGGAAGTGCAGCGTAGTGAAGAAAGAGGCATGAGCTAGAATCAAGACTAGGCAGTCTTCGTATTCCGCAGGTTGTATGATACAACCACGCATGCCTAAATAACGCGGTCTGAACCACAACTGCGTCTTTGCCATGCATGCCTCTGCCATGCATGCTTTTACCACGAATTTCATAATAAAGTCACAATTGGTAAAGATATATGTGTGGTAAAGTGCACAGCCTAGCTCTGTGCCCTAAAGCCTGATACCCCAGCCCTGCAATTCACCCAGCCCTAAAAACTTCCCCGAAGTCCAACCCTGAGCTCTAAAACCAGGCCCCCTGCCCAAAATTCTACTCTAGCCCCCGCTCCCTCACCCTGAGCCCGGAAAACTGTCCCTCCCCCATCCTGAGCTCTAAAACCCAATCCTAAAAACTACCCCGACCCTCCCCTAAGCCCTAAAACCTGGTCCTTCCCAAAAAAACCTGGACTCGGTGAACGACTCACGCATGTGAATTGGGAAACTTGAGAGCTTTATGTATGTGTGTACGCTCTATGCGCCACAAAACTTGGGCTGAAAATGAACCCAGAGGAGAAACAACAGGGACAGCATGTTTTTGTTTCCTACTTGCAATGAGTGTAAGGCTGTCATATGGCCCCATATTATGAGAGTCAGAAGCAGCTGCGGTCTGTGCAGGTAACAGAGGTGGGACAGTGGGGCCGTGTCAGAGGGGATTCCGAGGGACGATGCTGAGGGAAAAAACTATGATTTGTTTAATTTTCCCTCTGCATTGTTCCTCAGAATCCCCCCTTACACGGCCCCAGCGCCACACCGCCGTTACCTGTACGGACCGCGGCTGGTCAGAAGGCGAAGTGGGCGGGATCTGGGGTGTATGACGTGCTCATACTCTGAAAAGTAAAGTGCCCTGACCGAATTCGAAAGGAGAGATCCACCTGTGCGGTTAAATCGAGGGAAGTACACACCCACGGCCGGTAGTAGGTGTAACTGCAGGGCGGTGACGTGGGGAGGGGGATGGGCAGGATGGGGGGTAGTAATGTATGGATTACAGACTTTAACAGGTAAGTAAACATATAAATAAATAAAACAAATTTTGTTGCGCGCACTGCATCGCATTTGGTGATGCAGTGCACACAACGAAATTCGTTTTATTTATTTATATGTTTTCTTACCTGTTAAATTCCGTACTCCATACATTACTACCCCCCCACCCTGCTCCTCCCCACGTCACCGCCCTGTAGTCAGGCGCGGTGCATCCATTGGAGCGTAGGGGCGAAGCCCCACTAAGCCCCATGGACCCACCACGTCGTCACTAGAAGCCAAACACAATTATTTAAAAAAATCGCGCTATCTGCCGGCCGGGAAACCGGGAGACACCCGACCTTCCCGGAGAGCGCAAGGGGGGGGGGGGGAAAGGATCGGGCTGCTGCAGCTGCGCAAGTGTATTTTTGGGCACAAACATGCCCGCGCATGCGCAGATCGTTTTCTTGTGAATTCCCCCTTAGAGAGAGGACCAGGGGGCGGGCCGCAGCCCCCGGGGTTACACAGGGCGACTGGGCGAGGAGTCATGGTGCCCCCCCAGCCAATCCTGGCGCAGGATTGGCTGGTCACTACATAGCCCGGTTACATAACCCCTGACGGATAGCACGGCCGACTTTGGTGCTGGGAAACCAGGTTCGAGCCTCTTATCGAACCATATAAATGTATACATGACTTACTTTGGTGTTAAATAGATATTTTAAAAAACAAATAAAAATGATGTTCCCACTAAGGTGTGAAATTGGTGTCGAATAAATACATGTTTTTAAAAAAATTAATATTAATCATGTATCATTGGTGCTGGAGTACAAGGTTCGAGACTGGTATTAAACGCTGACAAGCTGTGTGCAAGTTATATGGTCATAAAAATACATGAATGATGGATGCAGGATGGGTGGATGCATGAATGGATGCAGGATGAATGATGGGTGGATGAATGGATGGGTGGATGAATGGATGGGTGGATGCATGAATGAATGATGGATGCAGGATGGATGCAGGATGGGTGGATGGGTAGATGAATGATTGATGGATGCAGGATGGATGCAGGATGGATGGATGGGTGCATGAATGAATGATGGATGCAGGATGGGTGGATGGATGGATGGATGATGGATGAATGATGGGTGGATGAATGGATGGGTGGATGCATGAATGAATTATGGATGCAGGATGGATGCAGGATGGGTGGATGAATGAATGATGGATGCAGGATGGATGCAGGGTGGATGGATGGGTGCATGAATGAATGATGGATGGATGGGTGGATGCAGGAATGGATGCAGGATGGATGATGGATGGGTGGATGGATGGGTGGATGGATGGGTGGATGGATGCATGAATGATGGATGCTGGATGGGTGGATGGATGGGTGGACAAATGAATGATGGATGCAGGATGGATGAGTGGATGGATGGATGGGTGCATGAATGAATGATGGATGCAGGATGGATGGGTGGATGGATGGATGGGTGCATGAATGAATGATGGATGCAGGATGGGTGGATGGATGGGTGGATGGGTGGACACACGAATGGATGCAGGATGAATGATGGGTGGATGAATGGATGGGTGGATGCATGAATGAATGATGGATGCAGGATGGGTGGATGAATGAATGATGGATGCAGGATGGATGGGTGCATGAATGAATGATGGATGCAGGATGGATGGATGGATGGGTGGATGCATGAATGGATGCAGGAATGGATGATGGATGGGTGGATGGATGGGTGGGTGGATGGATGGATGGATGGATGCATGAATGAATGATGGATGGATGGATGCTGGATGGGTGGATGGGTGGATGGATGGATGGGTGGATGAATGAATGATGGATGCAGGATGGATGGTTATATGGATGGATGGATGGGTGCATGAATGAATGATGGATGCAGGATGGGTGGATGGATGGGTGGACACATGGATGGATGATGGGTGGATGGATGGATGCATGAATGAATGATGGATGCATGGATCGGTGGATGGGTGGATGCATGAATGAATGATGGATGCAGGATGGGTGAATGCATGAATGAATGATGGATGCTGGATGGATGGGTGGATGCATGAATGAATGATAGATGCAGGATGGATGCAGTATTGGTGGATGGATGGGTGGGTGGGTGGATGGATGGGTGGATGCATGAATGATGTATGGATGGATGCAAGGTGGTTCGGGCTCCCTCGCTGCGGTGCAATATGCAAATTAGTTTACGCCTCACCACTTTCAAATGTCACCAGCCGCCCCTGCCTGTAGTTACACCTACTAAGTACAGTCCCTTAACAAGAACCTTCTTGCCAGGGTGCCTACAGCGTCAAAGAAATGCAAATGTGTGCAATAGGTCAATCTGCAAATGTAAAAGCTGCTTGCAAGCTGGTGTTGGTTTAATTGATTAAGTCACTTGAAGCTTCCTGATAACAAAGACGTATTCTTTTTAATTTTAAAATGTTTTATTGAATTTTGAAAAAATGTATTCCTTTTGAGAGTTACGGTAAGGGTGTTAAGCTGCGCTGTGGAGTGATTGCTTCTAACAGGCCCTTTAAAAATGTTTGCGTTAGGTACAGTCTGATTATGTATTAATAAAATCTATATTTTTAAAACACTTTTTTCTAATCGTAAACATACATTTTTTGTCCATTTTGTGACCACCTACCTTATACTGTGTGTAATGCAAGTTTAAAATATTGACTTGCATATTCATAGTGCTTTTAGTCATGGGGTGGGACCTCGAAGCACGAAAAATACACAAGTCACTCTTCACCACTGCAACTACCAGGAGTCTGTTCTATGGCTTTCTGGTTACCCACTCAGACATCTGCAGTGATCAAATGAACCAATGGAGACTTCAGAGCCTAAAATAGTGCCGTTCTCACTTACTACTCTACTTTAAATTGTATTTATTTTCCATTTCCGGTGTTTGGGATTTGATATGCCGTTACCTAAGGGTGAATGACCAACAAGATAGTTACAGAATATGTTGTCGTTTTAAGGCACCGCTTTGACTCCACCGCCATGCCCATTGACTACGCCCCATTGCACTCCAGGTCACAGTGCCCCCACTGTTTTTAATGCACTTCGACCCTTGATGAGGGTAACTTTGAGCCAGTACTCATCTATTAGGCCACTAGCACTAAACAGGTGGTGCATCGTAGTCCTGCACATATAAAGAAAAAATGTAACTACAAATCCCAGCATGCTTATGACGATGGTAGCTGTAAAACCAGGACTGGCTAAAAATTACACTGATGGCTAGGGACTGGTTGACAGTGGCGTCAATCGTCGAGGGGATTAGGACTCGAAAATGAGCTTTACCATTGAGGCTGTGGGAAGCATTCTTTTTGTTATTTTAAGTTTCCTAAACATGTCCTAAAAAATAGGCTATTTGTATAAAAGTTTTTACATTTGTTAAATGCTTTTTAAAAATGTATATTAATGTGATTAGTGTCTTTTGTTACTTCATCTCGTTTTATGTGGACCTATTTTGAGTTCCAGATCATGAATAAAAATTGAATTGAGTGCCACGTTGGCATTCATTTCCCATTGCGGCACCCAACCTTAAGCAATCTCCCCGAGAACTTTCAAGGCATGTACTTTTAGAGAATACATTTATTTAAGGTCCTAAACCTGGCTTCTTCGCCCCTTTTAGTGGCCTCTGAAGCTTTTGAGAAGTTTGGTGGCTACGAGGTGACTTGTAAACGCGTTCATCGAAGGGGTTAAGTTCTCGTTGGAAGCTGCCTAATATTGTTCTGCACCTGTTTAAAAAAAAGTTACATCTGTAACGTTCTAAACAAACGTGTAACTTTTGCCCTTTTTTTGGCGCTCGTGCTCTTCCAGCGATGCCGTTTTTGTACGCTTTGCAGCGTTCTGAGGTTGGTGTCTGAGGCCTTATAAAACGTGGAAGCATTAACTGTTGTTATATTTGCCTGGATTAAATGCGCCCATTTTACATGAGGGATGCTGGGCTCTTTGAAACCTGTTCACTCACTGCTCTGAATTAATAAACTAAACTGCAAGCCAGACATGCTGTGGTCACTACATTTGTTTTGACTGCTGAGTCTCCCCAAAGCTCTTATTTGGTGTGTTCAGGGCCAAAAAATGAGCAGAAATTATTGTTAGATTATTGTGATGTTCCCATGTATGCTGATCCATCTCGACGATTGCTACTGGTATTCGTGATCTTGAAAAAAAAGTGAAAATTTATTAAAATCAAAATAATTCCGTGTTTTATTCTGTTTATATCGTATGACACTTTCAGTTTACAAATCCATGTGATTCATCAATATAACCGCTAGTGGTATTTGTGATTTGCTCTTGAGAAATGTAATTCAAATCTAGTGTTATTAAAATACATCTGTATTAACGAGTTTGCCAGGTTTTTGTACTCTGTTAAATAAAAATCACATACAGGTAGATTCATGAAAGAAAAATCGGCTCGCAAAGGGCCAGATTCTGAGAATCTGGCCCTTTGCGAATGCAATTCTTGCATTTGGGATTCATCATCCCAAATGCAAAAATCGCTAATTGCGAAATCGCATATTTGCGAGGAATTGCAATTAAGGAATCTCTATTTGAGATTCCTTAAATGCAATTCATTAACCATTTTCTATTAGAGAAATTCGCTATTTATGGCCGCTATTTACCACGAATTGTAACTTCGTGGTAAATAGCGAAAACTCAGAAAAATGCACTTTAGTGCATTTTTCTGAGTGGTATGTTACACACACACATGTCCTTTGGACATGTGTGTGCGCAACATCTGGCTACATTTGCTTTTCAGGGGTGCTACAGGGTGTCCTTTGGACACCCTGGCACCCTTGAAATCGCGTCCTTATTTGCGATTAGCAAATTGCTAATCGCAAATAAGGAAGATGTAGGAATCGCAATATTTTTTGCAATTCCTACATGAATCCCGTTTTGCAAGTCCTTAATAGCGATTCCTTATGAATCGCTATTAAAGACTCGCAAAACGGGTCTTTGATGAATCTAGCTGATAATTCCTCTAAATGTGAGCAGAAATCGTTAACAAACATTGACAGCCCCAATAGGTCTCTAGCTGAGATTATCCTCTTCATTCATTGGTCAGTTTAGGCATCATGGACTTGACCTACATTAATTCTGTCTCTCATCCTTGCCCTCGTGTGCACCATTCATCCAGCTACTGTCCTCCTTTTTGACCAAGTTTTCAAGGTCACCTTTCCTGGCTGATGCTGTGCGGCCACTCTTTGGTCTCATCTGCAGGAACCCGTCAAATTGACCTTTTTGGATTATGGGTCCATTAGTCTGAATGTATGCATAATGTATGCATACAGTATTTCTATAGAGCGAACATAGCCAAAAGGCAAAGGACCACCTCTTGAAGAGAAATAGTTTTGGACATCAAATTTAACCAGTGCCAACACTAACATGTCACCGCCTTGATTGAGTGGAACATGTGACTCGGTATTAAGAGGCAGTTATATTCTCAGGGTACTACGCGTCTCTACTCCTATAATCTCATTGGTTCAAAGTTGGGCACCGGGACTACAAGTCACAGATTGCAGTTCATTGTTAAATAAAATCCTCGGGGTGATACATCATGTGCCTGAGAACATGCAACCATCTGGTATCCTTACTACTGTACTCCTAAAAAAGCCTGTGGACCAGTGCTTAATTTGTAAAAAAAGCAAGTGTCAGGGCTCTTGCCAGGAGGCTGCTGCAGCTTGCACTACACATTGATGCTGTGTGCGCTGCCAATGAAAGTAACAACTTTTTATCACACTCGAACAAGTGTGACAATTCGGACTATTCCAGGCCCCCAAAGCTGTAAGAGCGGCTTGGGCAGCAGATAATAGTCATTTTCAATGTATGCTGAATTAATAATGAAGTGTTGTTGTGGTTATCTCAGACAACGCCGCATTGTGACACATCGCCACAAGCGCAGGTGTTTTCAATTTAGTGCTGGTTAGGGTGACCAGACGTCCCAGATTTCCCCGGACAATCCAGTTTTTTCACCAGCTGTCACGGCAGATTTCGGCAAGTTTGGCCTCATGTCTTGGTTTTTAGGTCTCAAGCGCTGCTTTGGAGTGACCTTTTGGAATCGCTAGAGGCTTTTGTTTAAACTCGTGCATGTTTTGCACTGTTTTCTATTGGTACTCGTGCATGAATGGTGTTTACCTTGCAGGAGCGAGCAGCGGCGCCATCTGTTAGCAATTATCGCGCCTGCCGCTGCTCGTTCCCGCAAGGTAAACCCTGTAGATGGGGCCACGCTTGTCTGTCAGCGCTTGTTTAAATTTGGGGTTATAACAGCGTCGGTGCTGTGTTTTTCTTGGAAGGTCCACTGCCCGCGTGTGTCGACGGAAGTAATAAGTAACTGTGCGCGCATGTCGTACTGTCATCCTGTCATTCACCATAACACCCAAGGTAACCTGTACTCATGGTTGGCATTTCATTTAGTTTGCCTTGCTTCCTTAGCAGCAATTAATAAATCTAGTGGCATTTCTCCTGTAGCAGGTCTGTTATCCAACACATATAGGGCCCTCTGGGGCCTGTATCTCACAGCTTTAAATAAAACACCCTCTCTGCATAAATAGGAAAAGCGTTGTGTCAAAGAAATCTCGTCAGAGCTTGGCTGCCTCTGCTGGCTGCATTGTACCATTGGTGCCGGCGAGGCGTTGCAGACTAAAGGCTCACGCGCGCTCGTGCAGGCGCGTTAACTGAGCATTGTGTGGATGTATAGGGTACCTCACAGCAGGTCTCAGACTAGACACAAGAGATTGTTACTGGCAATGGAGCACCTGCAGGTCACGTCATGGCATCCTAGAAGGAAGGGGTGTGCAGGGCCGGACTGAGAACCAAAACCGGCCCTGGCAAAGTGCTCGGCCTGCCCCCTGGGGTGCGACCGTGCTCTTTGCCGTGGCTGGTTTTCGGCTGATTTTGTTACAGGGCCGCTTTTGCAGCTATTCTGCAAAAACGGCCCTGTAACAAAAACGTCCCCCAGGGACCAAAACCGGCCCCCGCCCTTGCAACGCACCGGGGGATTGCCCGGTGCCCGCAACGGCCAGTCCGGGCTTGGGGGTGTGGACGGAGCTAAACAAGACACGAGCTGCATGGTTTATGGCCCCACTCTTCAGATAATTTACTAAGCCTCTCATTCAATAGCTGTGTTTGTTTTCCATTTAAAGGAAATGTATGCACATGCCTTGCAAAATAGATGCCATATCGCTTTTTGTACAAGGCCACCAAATGGCCCCTTTTCATCAAGCACATGCATGACGCTCAATTTTTAGGATTTTTATGCACGCCAATATTTTCATGCCTGTTAATTGGATCAATTGAGTTCATTTGGACTACAACTCCCAGAACGCACTGGTCCCTTCGTGACATGGAGCCCTTGCTAGTGTTATGCATGTCGCACTGAAGTCGGTTTGGCCCTTTTGTGTTCCGTCAACCAGGCCCACTCGCCTGTGACTACCATATGACAGAATCCGTATCAGCACAGACGTTTACCTTGCTCTGCACTGTGATCCTCAAGTGCCCCTTGTCACATTATACATGCTGCTCGTCCTGTAATTCAGGTACCATTTCCCAGCTCCCCAGAACAAACAAAAAAAGCCATAACAAACATGCATTAGAAAAGGTGGGGAGAAGATGCCAGTATAACAAGAACACAAAAACTGTATACAGCATTTTTTATGTTAATTCTGTTTTTATTAGGGTCATTCAGTTGTGCATAATGTCTTCTTGGTTATATATGAGGTAACAAAAAATACTTCTAACACTTCTTCATTATAACTTTTCAACATGCTGCACAGCAGCCACAATGCTCTACAGCATAGCTTAAAGACATCGACAAAAACAGTAGGTCTGGATAAAAACTTATGAGTTCCCAAAGGCAAGACCTATTGGGATTTTTGGTTGACTTAAAACAGTGAGAGGCACTTTCTTGGGTGTTCTAAAGCTTTGCTGGTTAGTAGCTCTTATAAGTAAGCAATTTAATCAATAGGTGTGATTTTGGTTGTAGAAATTACATTTTATTTACTTTCTTAATGCATCTTCTGTGATCCTATGTTGATGACAGCTTTCATTCTGCGCCATTCCGTGAATGGAAAATTGTAGTCCTTCTTCTATTTTTCCCAAATGTCCCGGTTTTAGGATCTCAAGATCTAGTCACCCTAGTGCCGGAGCCGAGGTGCCTGCTGTGGGCTGGGACAGGCTCTGTTAAATTCAGTGGCGTAGCTAGACCTGTTGGCACCCGGGGCAGTCCCTGAGTTTGCTGCCCAGTGCGGGTAAGAGTGGGGGGGGGGGGGGGTCGACCGATGACTTATTTGGGGGTGGGTGGTAGGCGACAGACTACTTGCTCACCTCCGCTGCTCCCCTTAGCTATGCCACTGGTTAAATGTCATGCTGGGACCGGGCATGTGATTGATTCCGTGCCAGGTTTTTGTCTGGAACCGGAAATGTGCCTGACTCTGTCTTTGCACTGATGACTTTATAGTAAGTTTACCCCTGGTGATACTTGGTTATTATTGGAATGTTGTTATTTAAGCAAACTGTAAAAAAAGTCTATAAAAGAATTCTAAAAGGAAAGTATTATAGGACTCTTGTAAATTAAAGTTCCTACTGGGAAGTAGATTGACCTTCAAGGACAGTGGGGAGACAGCAGGAGGTGAAACCAAATAGTAGGACATTCCTAGTTTTCTAGTTTATTTAAGGTGCGAGTCCCATACGAAAGTAGCAAGCAAATGTACAAGGGCTATTCGGCAAGACCGGGATTTACTCACTGGGAACCATGGGTGGCCAATTAATTTGTAAAACTCACCGTTTGTTTATATGCTAATCCACCTCGAGATCAATTTATTTTACAACAAAGGAGCACACGGACACTAACACTGACATTCCTTAGATTTATAACTGACTGACTAGAGGCACTGATAGACCACCACTTTTTAGAAAGCACACGTGTCACAAAATGTACGTTTGTGACATTGGTTATTTTTCCTCTCTCAAAGAAAGATCTCTAACAGCCTGATTCATCAAGGGGCCATTTTGCGAGCCCCTAATAGCGAATCATAGCGATTCGCTATTGAGGACTCGCAAAACGGTATTCATGTAGGAATTGCTAAATAAATAGCGATTCCTACATGTTCTCTATTTGCGAGTAGCAATTTGCTACTCGCAAAAAAAGGAATACCTCCCCATTCATTCCTATGGGCCAAAAGGCCCATAGGAATGAATGGGGAGTATCCCTTATTTGCGAGTAGCAATTTGCTACTCGCAAATCAGATAGCGATTTTAAGGGTGCCAGGGGTGTCCAAAGGACACCCTGTAGCACCCCTAAAATGCACATTTGAACAGGTGTTGCGCACACACATGTCCAAAGGACATGTGTGTGTGTAACATGCAAAAGAAAAAAATGCACTAAAGTGCTTTTTACACTATTTACGCAATTTACCACCAAGTCAGACCTGGTGGTAAATTGAGACCAAATATTGCGATTTCGCTATTTCTATTTGGTTGATGAATTGCATTTAAGGAATCTCTATTAGAGATTCCTCAAATCCAATTCCTCGCAAATATGCGATTTCGGTAATAGAGATTTTTGCATTTGGGATGATGAATCCCAAATGCAAAAATCGCACTCGCAAAGGGCCAGATTCTCAGAATCTGGCCCTTTGCGAGCGCAAATCAGCTTGATGAATCAGGCTGTTAGTGTGGAGATTTGTGGTACGATTTAAAATTCGCCTTCCGCACAGACTGCTACACACAGAGAAGTAGGTGTCTAGAAACTCACTCTTAACCTCCTCAGAAACCTGCAATGACTCCCCTGTGAGGTGTGGAAACAATGGTGTCCATAGTTACAAGAATGTCAGTGCCAATGCACCATTCTATTCATACTCATGACAATATGGTGATGCTCTATGCATGGAAATACTTTATTAACAGGTCTTAAAGCACAGATCTTGGGTTGCCCGTGAAAGGCGTAAGAAGCTCCTTCTAGCTTGTGGTTTTCCTATTGTATTATGGTATGTCTAATACTGCATTTAGGTGAAGGTAAGAAAAACTAGACGTACCAGAATACAAAGAAAGAATTGGTCTGGTAAGGCTCTTGCACCAGGACTGAGCATCAAACCCATTTTGAAAAGATGCTATGTCTCGTAATGAAAAATACTTTATTATAGAGCAGCAGAGAATGTAATACTTAAAACATGAATTTTATCAAGCCAAAGTGGAGTAAATTAATGTCTTTAATTAGGTGTGCTTAGATTTGGTTCTGCATTTAGCAGTTCATCTATAAATCGGATGAGTTTCTCTTGCAAATTATGCCCATGGTCTTCAGATGGTTATAAGAAGAGACAAATGGAAGTAAGCAGAGAGAGAGAAGCAACCAACTCAACCTGTACATGAAGAGCTGGATTGGACTCTTCCTCGTTCTCTGTGAATTGATGAAAATTACAGCATTCATTAAAAAAAAACCTTGGAAAATCCAAGTTCTATAGCACTTCTGTTAATTTGAATAAGAACCAGGTATGATACCTCACTACTGTCTCTTCACCTCACAATGTGTGAAGTGGCTTAACCTGAAAATCTGTCCTTGATTTTCTTTCTTCAGCTTTTATTTTGAAGGGGATATCTTAATTAATGAAGACTGGTCTTTCTAAATCTATCTCAGAAACCAAAATGTGATCAGAAAAAAGGTCCCCATATATGTTTTTTGAAGATAGTAACACAGCTAACTCATTTATCCACTTTTATCTTCTGTCTCTGGTGCTTTTGAATAAAGTCTAGAGATGCATTATGAAGCCCAACATTTTTATTGCCTAAGAGGTTCAAAGTTTCGCCGTTACAGTGTTTTCAATGAAACCCAGGCATTCCAGATGCCATGCATTCTGAAGGTTAATGAGCAAATGCGCTTCTTAAAAAGTTTAAAAAGAGCTTTGAATGCCTTAGAGGTAGAGGGTGAGATGGAGACTTTGGCTCAATATAAAGATGACCTCGGTTTTACGATCATTTTTAAAGCACCATCGAGCAGAAGCCAGCCTCAAAAGGAGTCGATCAATCTTCCATAGTCTCTTCTGAAGTCAACAACGATGGTCCTGATGAGAGAGGAGTCACAGATTGCACTGATGAAATCCAAATTGACCATCAAATTTCTTTGGAGGACAATCTTGAGGTGGAATATACTCTCCAACCTGGAGGAGTGGCACAACAAAAATAATTCAGATCCTTGTAGCTGTGCCTGTCCCCATCCCACTTTACCAATGGAAAACCACTAGGGAAGATCTGCTCGGATTTGCAATAAACCTTTCCTATGGTATTGGTGGCGCAGAGCGCCTACATTTACTACCAACGTGCAGATGCATTTGGACTGGTAGTTCTAGAAACCTGAAGCACAAAGAAAAATACAAAGTTCCCCGGGGAGAGTACTACAGTGTGGAGAGGAGAGTAGACGTACAGAGTCAAGGGACTAGCGAAGGTCCCTTGTCGGAACTAGAGAGCCTCACACACCCAGAGCGTTAGGCGTGGAACACACCCTGGCTGAAGGGTGTCCAGTATCATCATCGGCTCACTGCTCCTCGTCAGACCGGCGCTGCAATGTCTGACGGAGTACCATGAGGCACTCTTTTAGCGGAGTTCTTTTGTTCCTAGCCGATGGTGGGTGTGAGTGAGGAACAAGGGGGAGTGTAGTCGGTGAAAAGTGAGTGTGTGTTAAAAAGGGATAGTCAGTCCACAATGGATTTTATTGGCGTGGCTGATTCCCTGATTAAAAGAGGTGGGAGGGGAGCTAGAAGCTGTGGAAGTATACAGAAAACTAACTCAACCCCCTGGTGTGGTCAACATGTTTCTCGCCAAACGGCGATTCGTCAGGACCTAGACAGGGTACTACACAAGAAGACAAGTGATTATATGCTCATTCACATAGTAAAAAGCACATACAACCTCTCTGGGACGTGTATGTAGAGGGCCAAGGGGTCCCACTCTAATTAGGCGACCTAGAGGTAGGAGGAAAAAGAGATTAAAAGAGAGCGAGCCAAGTCATATCTCAATTATGTGGCTATACAATCTGAAGATATAGAGTGACTTCAGTGAATGCTCTCCACACTGTGGGGGGTGGGGGGAGTGTTTTGTGAAGGGAAACCAAACAAACCAAACACTTGGTGAGATTCCCCTTCATAATCGGTCTAGTAATGGCACGATTATCATCTCTCATTGGAGGTGCCAGAGTGCAAGTGAAACACTAGTCTGAAGTGTATAGCCGAATCTATCAATATCATCCCCCATTCCTTAGAAAAATGCAGGCAAGTTCTTACCCTAAGGGAGAATAACACGGGCCTCGCAGCATGCTCCCGTGAGGCCAGCGCTGTCTGGTGGATGAACCTGTAGGGTATGTAAGGGACGGAATGGTTTGTGTGTCACGCATCAAAGTGTGGTATATTAGTGCCTGATGGTGAAGGCTTGTGTCACTAGTAACCTCCAGATTAGAACAGTAACCCCAGTACAAAGTAGTGAAATTGGAGGAAAGTTGGTCACTATGCCCACATAAGGTGTAGGAAGGTTGGCATGGAGCCCAGTATAAAGGATCAGTCCCCAGTCAACACTCCATGTTGACAGGTCAGAAGCTTTATTGAGCCAGGCTGCCATGAAAGTTCTAGAAACCTGTAATGAGCCATCAAAAAATTCTAGCTGACTTTCCTGATAATATGCGAGATTTTTATTTTTTATTATTATCAATGTTATTATCTTGAAGTATTAACATTATCATTCCATGTATTATTAGTAGTAGTCTAGTAATAGCATTACTATTATTATCTTTAAATTTATTAAGCACATCACTCACCCTGCTTTGTAATATTAACCCGTTTTCTGCTTCTGTTGGCCAACAGCCGTCGCAAGCACTACCTCGGTAGTGCTGGTCACGTCTGTTGGCCGACGCGTCCCCGCCCGTTTAATAGAACGTTCCGCACCTGCGCGGAACGTTTGAAGCAGCAAACAGGTTAAAGATGTAGTTAGCACAAATACTGTACGGTTTTACATTTCTTTGTGATACTCAAGGGGGAAGGTGAGTTTAAGGACAAGGGGGATGAGTTCCAGTGTGTGCCTAGGGTGATCATATAGTGGTCTGACCAAGGAATTATAATGGGGGTTTCAACCAGGAGTGAGGGGAAGTTAGAAAAGATGGGGTCCAAAGTGTGCCCTTTCACATGCATAGGTGCAGAAATGTGTTGAATGAGGTGAAGGGTCTCTAAGTCTCTTACTAAGGGTCTAGCCCTGTTGCTGGAACTCAAAGCGGAGGTTAAGGTAGCCTAAGAGAATCAACTCATTGTAGTGTAGGGAAAGTTGAGCGATAGTGCCTGCGAGAGTAGATATAAACTTAGATGCTGACCTAGGGGGGCAGTAGATAAGAAGTCCTATTAACTGTTCGCAAATGTTAGAGAGAAGAGAGCTGCATCACCCTCAGCTATATCTACCTCTCTAAAAGAGCACTTCAAGGTGTGTTTAAAAATTATAACAATGCCTCCACCTCTCAGGGTGGGGTAGTAGTGACTTACTATGCCATAACCATGGATTATAGCATCTAAGATATCAGGGGCGGATACTTCCAGAGCCAGGTTTCCATGAGGAATAAAGCATTCGGTTGTTGATAATTAAGAATGTCAAAAGTTTTATATTTCAGTAGGGAGCGACAATTTATAGTAAATCAACGTGTTAAACCTATTGTTGTAAGGCTGCTCTTCCTATGTCTATCAGCAAGATAGTTGATCAGGCTGATGGCATGAGATATGGCTATTTTAATCATCATGCATATCTGCTTCTTGATAAACAGGGCCTCCTTTCATTCATGTTCTGTTGTAGATCGTGGGTGTTTTTACAAGTATTTATAATGGTTTGCAACATCAATAGATATTCTTCCACCAGCTGAAATTCCTGCAACTGCAGCATGCACTCCTCTCTCCAAGGTAGTGAATGTGGTACTCATCCTCGGAGACGATGAATTAGTGGCTTATTGTCAATGGTTACCTGAAACAGGTGTCCATACCTGCTCAGGTGGGGATGACTTCCCTTTCTCCTGGAGTATCTTTTTTCCATGTCCAGCAGTGCTTGACCATGGCATGCTTTCTGGTAGGTGGGACCTTATCATTTTTTTTGGTTCAGCCTTGTTCCTAGTCCACTTGAGGCTGAAATATTCCTTGATTGTTTTCGCTAGTGAGCAGTTTTAGTCTTTTTCCAATGTTTACACTTATTTTCGGCCCCAGTTCAATCCACTTTCTTCTTTGAGGATCCCTGGAGTGACTAGTTCAGTGAGGCAAGTCTGTGGATGAATAGTGCATGGTAGTGGTCATCCCCAGGAACAGGCACATCTCCAGTACTGTCTGGAGATAGGTAACAGCAGCAACACTGTGAGGAGGAGGCATGCATTGCATCTGCCGCGGAGGTGCACTTCGGTCGTGCCTTTAGAAAACTGCACTTATTCTTGTGAAGCATGAGTCCCTTTTTCTTTAGTCTTGGGTAGTTACCTTCAGCTTATGATGCTGTTCATTGTGGGCACAGACATAAATCAAGGTGCTGCTGCTTACATTCAGGACTCACTATGATGGTGTGAAAGCTTTTGACCGGCAGTGAGGATATCGCCAAGCTCAGCCCCCTGCATCCCTTTAGGTCATGTGCTTTTAGGAGCTGATTGTGCTCATCGAGTAGTTGTGTATCTGTAGACCTGAGAACCCTCCATTCAGGTCCAGTTGGAAGAACCACTTGGGCCCATTGATATAAAACAGTATTTCTTCGATCATAGAGGGGATACGTCTCTGCCACTTGAGGATCTTGTTGGTGTGTACCATGTTGATGTATATTCTCCTCTCCACTTGTTGTTTGGGTTAGTGAGTGACCAGAATCTGGGATACTCAGTGGATGGTTCCATGTACTGTCTGTATGATGCTGGCTTTTCCCACTTTCTCCATTTCCTTTTCTACTTGCTGTGGGAGATGGAACACTACCTTCCTGTGTCTCTGCGTAACCGAGTCAATCACGGGTTCAGTGTGCTATTAGATCTGATTGCCCTTGAGATTTCCTAACCCTTGAAATAAGGAATGTAATCCCAGAGTTAGGTTATCACTGTAACACTATTCCTGCTAAGGAACTGGATTAGTTAGAGATTTTCTGCAGTAGAGTAGCGTCCATTTGTTTGGTCTTGGTGACAAAGAAAGTGGCATTGACTTGTAGGCTGTTGTGCTGTGCTGTTGTTAACAGTTCCCGGTGTAGCTCTTCTATTTCCAGCATTTGGTTCTATTGGACTCTACTATTTCTATTCAGTTGTTTGTCCTCAAACTCTTCTATCTCTCTCATAGAAGATAAGCATAGAAAGATTTGCATTATGTCTGCTTACTATCTAGGATGCAAAAAGAACAGTTGATGGACAGAATGGAAAACAATGTCACACATTCACCCCAGTACAGAGATCGGGGCCTAAATCCATTGTATTTTTGCTCACCATGCCATTCCAGTTTGAACTCAGCCATATGCTAAACAGTCTTGACCCTGTGCCTCATAGGAACAGTCCAGCCCGAACTGCCAAGCCAAGTCCTCCCTGGACTGGAACCAAGCATCCTAGGACCGGTTTCGGGGTTTCATCCCTCATCAGCCAGGATAGCTTGACTCCAGTGGTGTGGAGAGCACTGGAATGTGGGCATATCCGTCCCACTCGGGGTGACAAATGTAAAAAGAACTGTCGTACATTCACCCCAGTACAGAGATCTGGGCCTAAATCTATTGTTGTTTTGCTCACCATGCCATTCCAGTTTGAACTTCTGTGTCTTTTACTATCTAGGTTGAGATGCTTTTGTTGTTTATAGTGGTGCTTACTTATGGTAAGTGTGATAATCAAGAGGGCACATTTGTCTCCATGATTATTTAGTCTTATTGATGCTTTAGTGTTTGCAAGCCGTGCACTTCTTTTCACAATATAATATAAATTCGACAATCAGATACTGATTGATTGATTGATGCTTTATTTCGATATGCACATATCATAAAAGCAGTACAAAAAGATAAAAACAGCATGTCGAAATAGGTAAGACTGTACAAATAGAATGATAGTTAAAACACGGTATGTCAGCATAAATTAACTAAAAAAGAATTAAATTGATATGGACAGTCTTCTAAGTCTTATCAACCAAGCCCATTTTAAAAATTTTGCAACAGCACAAACAATAGGAGGGGCTGTATTGGTTAAAAGAATCCGGAGGGCAACAGAATGCAGACGAGTCCCCAGTTCTCTGCAAATGGGGGCAAGCCAACGTGATCTGGGGCGACCATAGTCCGGGCATTCAAAAAGAAAGTGTTGCACCGTCTCTGGTTTGTCCGGACAAGAGGCACAAAAACGTGAGGTGGGCTGGGCTTTATTCCACCTTGAACAGAGATCCGCCAAGGGCAAGGTTCCTAGCCGAAATTTAATAAACAAGGACCTATCCATAGCAACTGTTATGATATCCATATATGGCTCATACAAGACAACGTCTTTGAACAACAGGAAAGCTGCGGTGGTTTTGCAATGCTGCTGGCTACTAGAACGCTTCACGTCAACCCACTCCCAGAAAAGTTTTTTTAAAATCTTCTTTGGTGGAGCGGAGTGACTATGCCAGCAAGAGGCCAAACCCAATTCCCCTAAAAGATGTTTTATGTCCTTCAGCCATTTGATGCTACTCCAACCATCAGCATGCATTACTTCTGCCAGCCCATTGGCATACGATTGTAGCTCCGGGACCCTCCACAAGCGTGCCCAGAGCAGAAGGGGACGAAGCCGAGCCTGGTCCCTTATGGCTTTACAGCCCGTGTCCAAGAGCATTGGGATGGTCGGGCTGCTTGATGGAATAGCAAGAAGATCCTTGATAAATTTATTTTCGGCCTTGCTCAGTGAGTCGACTTTGCCCAAGCCCCACAGTTCCGATCCATAGAGAGAAGCAGGGACTGCACGAGCTTTGTAAATCTCCAGTATGGGTGCAACACAATGTTTTGAGGAGTTATTGTACTCTTTAAGAAGGGCGCCCCCCACCCTTTTGTGGGCCAGAGTCATTTTATCGATGTGGGCAGTCCAGCTCATTGCATCATTCAGACGGATCCCCAGATAATCAAATTCCGCCACTCTTTCTAGAGGTATGGAGTTCAGAATTGGAGGGGGACCAAGTTTGCGGGGTGGGTGCATGACTAGGTACTTGGTCTTGTCTATGTTAATGACAAGGCCTTTAGTGGTACAGAAATCCTGGAAGCGGTTCAGCAAAGACTGTAGACCTTGAGGGGTTTTGGAGATGAGGAGGGTGTCGTCGGCGAACAACAGAGTTGGAATTTTTACTCCACCCAGGCTGGGAGCATCTGTTGGTTCGCCCAGTAGGTGATCTACCACCCCGTTAATATAGAGGGAGAATAAGGTAGGGGCCAAAACACAGCCCTGTCTTACTCCCCTCTCGACCCTGATTTTATCGGTCTTTTCCCCATTCAGCCCCCATCTAACCTGGGCATAGGTGTTGGTGTGCAGGTTAATGAGGAGGTTCAGTAGGTACGGGGGCATCCCTAAACCATGAAGCACCCTCCAAAGTTCCTCCCTTGGTACCAGGTCAAAGGCAGTCTTAAGGTCAATAAAGGCCAAATAGAGACTGCCTTTGCCCAGCACCACCACCTTCCAGTGTAACAACAAAAGCCTAAAGGCCTGTTCAATAGTTCCTGTACCTGAACGGAACCCAGCCTGCATGTCGGACAGAATGTGATTGTCGTCCACCCATTGAGTAATTCTCCCCAAGATGGTTTTCCCGGCCAATTTCTGGCTGGAGTCTATTAGGCTTATAGGCCTATAGTTCCCGGGTAAATCCCGACTGCCCTTTTTAAAGATGGGGACCACCTCCGCACCTCTCCAGGAGTCAGGCACAAGCCCTCCCCCCATGATTGCATTGAGAAGTGCAGAGATTAAAGCCCCCCATTCTTCCGGGTAGGCACGGAGGATATCCCCCGGCAGGCCATCCGGGCCAGCTGCTTTCAAGGGGACCAAGGTTTTGATCTGCTTTGTTACATCTAGGGGGGAAAACAGATCCAGGTCACGGTCTAGAGTAAAGGCTGGGATTTTAAAGTGATCATTAAGGGGGCCTTCAACAGGAGAGTAAAGATTTTGGAAATGGGAGAACCAAGTCTGGGCGTTAATCGCACAAGTCCTCCGGGAATCGTCGGGACGATTCCTTTTGCCCACCATGTCCCAAAAACCTTTAGCATCTTTCCCTCGGCTGGCAGCCAGGAGCTCCTGCCAGAAGTTATCCTCCCATTCCATCCTAGCATTTTTCTGGCAGAGTGTGTAGTGTCTCCTGGCCTCCCTAGTCCTAAGCGGCAGTTTGGACTTAACTGCCTCGATAAGAAGTGATTTCGCCTCCCTACACTTTTGGTTGTACCAGCCCTGACCCGGTCGTAGGCTGGGTTTCCTTCCGCTCGGGTGGGCTGGGACTACAAAGAGGTCGCCAATGGCCTGAATTATGGCACAAAACCTAGGTGTCACCTCCATCAGCCCTTCCTCTTGGCAGTCAAGATTGGCCAGGGCTGAGACCAGAAGCTGCCTAATCGCAGAGGTTTTCTCCTCCGAAAGAGCCAGCTTCGCCCACTTTATCCTTCGCCCACAGTTCGTGACCACTGACAGGTCTGGAGCGGGGTTGCACGGAGAACCACTCACGGTGCTGTTGACACACCTGTGGGAGAGGGTGAGGGACAGGAGATTGTGATCACTCTCCACAGAAGGTAAAACTACCATGTCCTCCACCATGTCCCACAGGTGTATGTCAAGGAGGAAATAATCAATTCGTGACGTGTGTCCTGGCCTGTTATAGGTGTGCGCCCCTACTTTGTCGGACCTGGTTCTGCCATTGGCAGCTCTAAGCCCAAACTCCATAACTAAGGAGTTGATCTGGAGGGCCACTTCTGTCCACTTTTTGACAGGGCCAAGCTCGAGGGGAGGAATCCCCCACCCATTATCAAGTTCCTCCTGATCTGCTAGGATGTCCAGATCGAGAGGCTCGAAAGTGCAGTTCAGATCACCTGCCAACAGTGTACAAAACCTGTATGGAGATGAGCGGAGTTGCGCTTCCAAGCAAGCTATAACTGGGGATTCTCTTCCCCCCTTAGTGCCACGGGCATAGATGTTAAAAATGTTTAGAATGACTCTGCCCTGGGGGTTTCTAAGCAAAATATTTAGGAGGTCAGGGCAGTTTGTGTCCTTCTCCTCCACCCTACAATTAAGTTCGGTGGCTACCCAGATTAGTAAACCGCCAGAGGGGCGGCCCCTACCAGTTACGCTTACTGCTGCCGGCAAAAAGTGGGTGGAATAACCCACCTTGTGAAGGGGCACCCGACTCCAGGTTTCCTGGAACAGGCAAATGGAGTATTGCCCCACACGCTCGCTCCAATCCGGCAACGCCAGCTTCCTTTCGAGGCCCGCAACATTCCAGCTGAAAACCCTAATCTGGGGGTCCGTTACAGCTGCAATGCTACAGTCCTCGACAGGGGGTGACAAGTCCGCAGAACCCACATCGAGGGGACCAGGCGGAGAATTGTGGGAAACCCCAGTCTCCCCCTTCCCCTCTACAGACTCGGCCGTAGCCAGAGTCTGCAGTGGGGAGGAGGAGCCATTGGATCTGTGGTATGGTGTTGACCCAGCGACAAAGCCTGGGGCCACAACATCCTCCCCCGGATCATAACTGAGTCAACAACTCCCAGGTCCCCAGTTTGGTATCACTGGAGCTGGGCATAGCTGCCGAGAAAGAACTCCCGGGGTCAGAAGGCCATGGACAGTGTTTTCCATCAAGAATTGGCCCCCTGGGCTGCCAATGAAGGAGGGTTGTCCAAGGTGGATGGAGGGGGTGGTCCTAATAGACCGTGGATAAAAGAATGTTAGATCGACAATGTCGATACCCGAACCAGCCGTGGGTTGGCCTTGGGAGCATATAAATTGGGCAACCCTAGCATCTTGGAAATTTACAACCACACAATCCCCTTCAAACGATTTTTTCCCGTGTCCAATCCAACCCACCCTGCGTACACCAAGAATAATTCCATCCACTCCCGCAGGCAAGGGCCTGTTGGCTTTCAACCAGTGGATGACCTTATTCTTTAGTGCCTGATGGTTTTCCCACTGGGTATTCCCAATGGGGGGGACTTTCGTAAGGATGACAACATACGGGTGGCACTCAGGGGGGAGGTTAACTGGGGGGCACTTGCGTCTACTGTTCTGAGGAGGACCCAAAGGGAGCCGATTTGTAGGTGGGCCGGGAATAGATGCAACCTTAGGAGTTGATGCAACACCACCAGTTGCATCAGATATAACAACCCCAGGTTGCGAAATAGGGCCCGTCCCTCCCTTCTTGTGTTGTCTTGGGGCCTGGGTAGCCACCGGGGATATTGCTGCTGGGGGAAGGGTAGCATGCACGTGGGCAACACAAGTTGGAGCCTTCGGCTTTACCTGTCTAAGACCGACCTTTGGAGCAGCCAAGATCGTATTCCCAGGTGCAGGGTGCTTGGGCGGCTGCATCAGTTGGTCTCCCTGGGGGGATCTCACTGGGACCTCTATCCTGTTGGACTCATCTAACCTATCAGTCCTATCCTTACTGGGCTTTGGCTGGTGCTTGAGAAGGGTCTTTAGGGCAAAGAAATTGTCCCTAGTAGCCTGCTCAAAGCAGTCAAGCCTTTCCCCCAACCTCTTGACCTGGTCTATAAGTGGCAACACAAGAGACTTGACCATCTTCTCAAACGCCTCCATAGAGTGACCCACGTTGTCCTGAACAGGTGTTAGTGTGGCCAACAAGAAGGGTGGTACTGTATCAGTAACAGCCGGAGCGCTAATGGCTGGCCCTGTAGATACTGGTCCGGCGTTGCTCTGGGGGGGAGGACCCCTCAGGGGCGGGTACCTGGGATGGTTAGTGGTCTTGGATGGGCAACCCTTTCTAGTGTAATTTGCCCTTTTCCCCTTCCTTTTGATAGGCTCCTGGATGGGTTGCTTTTTGGTCAGAGCTTGTGGGACGGTAGCAGGAACCTCAGGGCAGTGTAGGGACTGTATGCCAGGTGAGCCTACTAAAGAGAGCTCATTGCATGGATCCACACGCACTGCACATGGGCTCGTACTGTGGACACCAACCAGTGAGCTATCGAACCCCTCTAAACCACCCATTGGAGGTGCAATAAGGGAATCCCCAGGTAAATCCCCAAGCAAAGGTGCAGGGGAAGTAGGATTTAGAGGGGACAACACTATTGCTGGCGATGGACTTTTAGCAAGAGGGAAGTCAAGTGAAAGGCGCCGTTCAGATATGGCAAGTTCATTGTCTATGACAGCCGCCACCCTTGTCAGAAATTTGTCCATAGAGCCAAACATAGCACCCCCGGGGGCACTCTCCCCGCAACCCCTCAAGGCCTTACCGGAGCGTGTTGACATGCTGAGATGCGGTACCACAGATTGAAACCGGTACGGTAGATGGAAATGGGGTGGCCCTGCCCTGCCTCCTCCTGCCCCGGACGGCCACAGACGGTCCCGCCCTTGTCCCGGGCTTCTCCCGGTCGCTCCCGCTCGCTCCCGCGAAGCGGAGGTCCTCCCCTCCTTAAGATGCTGCTACTGTGTGTTGATTTGGTGATAGGCGGGGGGGCGTGGCCAGCGGGGAGAGCAGCCCAGGTGTTCCTGGTTGGGCGCGCAGGGGCTCCTGGTCGCTGGAGTCCCCTGCCTAGCTCGCAACCCCGCTAGCACACTTGCCTGACCCCGCGCTCCTCCTCAGCTCCTCTATGCAGCCCCCAGGCAGATGACGCGCTGCGGGACCCGCGGAGCGGGTCCGGCGAGTCGTAGCGCCGAGTACAGGAAGAATGGAGGGAGAAGGGTCCGCTGGGCAACAGGTCACCAGGTCCGCCGTACTCCTCTAACAGGTAACGGTCTCAATGCAGAGTGTCCCACAAGCGCAGGGGTTGAGGCAGCTTTTGGCTCCGTTGGCGGGGGGCGTGGCCAGCGGGGAGAGCAGCCCAGGTGTTCCTGGTTGGGCGCGCAGGGGCTCCTGGTCGCTGGAGTCCCCTGCCTAGCTCGCAACCCCGCTAGCACACTTGCCTGACCCCGCGCTCCTCCTCAGCTCCTCTATGCAGCCCCCAGGCAGATGACGCGCTGCGGGACCCGCGGAGCGGGTCCGGCGAGTCGTAGCGCCGAGTACAGGAAGAATGGAGGGAGAAGGGTCCGCTGGGCAACAGGTCACCAGGTCCGCCGTACTCCTCTAACAGGTAACGGTCTCAATGCAGAGTGTCAGATACTATAAAACTAAAATATCTGACCATAGTCAAAGATGGACTTCGCCCTAAGAGTATCAAGTCAGTCGGAGGCAACATCGGATACAGCTAGAAGAAGCGGCCTCCTGCCTGGCACGGTTTATTTTCCAGCTGGAACAAGAAGTGACAGAGAATAGCTGACTCTGTTTCATAACGAAAACACAGGCATAATGCACGATCCATTTTGAGGAACTCTAACACAGGCTTATTATTTATTGCTGCAGCTAAAATTAGCATATAGGATGTTAAAATGCTAATGACTCAATAATTATGTTAGAAATGTTCATGTTGTTTTCACTGATACTGACAGGTTTTGATGAATTCATTTTTGCATAATGTGTGGTTACCATTCATATGTCATGTACTAAATTAAGATTTTAAAATAAAAAATGTGAAATACATGTCCTGTTTCTTATAGCTATTTTGAAAGTGTTATTCATTTACGATAGAGGTCTGTGTCTCTGAACTCATCTTGTCTTGTGGAACTGATCGTTACCAGTAAACACTGCTTGCGCAGTATTGCTTAATGGCCACTTTATGAGTTGCAGTCCAATTGCATTTCTAATTCGTATTGGATCATTGATTGCGTCCTTGCAGCAGGAGGATAGAAATCACTCAGACGCCTCCAAATCTTTTTGGCTTGGTCCTCAAGATAATAAATGAGATCCTAGACCGCCTTAGTAATCCGGCAACTCCATCCACACCAGGATAGCTTTGGGAACCTGCATTTATTGTTTTCCAAATCATACACTGCAGAAGATACGGAGCCGAAATGCCCATATTTGCTAAAAATTAAAAACAAATTGGACTGGCCTGCTGATTATTCACATATGTAGGAAATTATGGGGTCTATTAGGATGGCGGGTGGATCACCACCGCCGGGCAGGCGGTAGCCACCGCAGGCCTGGCGGTGGCGATCTGCCCGCCATCCACGCCTGATTTACCCCCGCCATATTAGAACGGAAAGACTGTCCGCCGCTTTTACCGCCGATCGGATTGCCGTCTGGGCAGAAAAGGCCCTCAATATGGTGGCGGTGCTTTGCAGGCACTGCCCTCCATATTATGATGCCTGTCTTTCCATAGCGGAGTCTCCGACATGGAAAGGCATGCGGAGATTGGAATTGGGGGCCCGTTATGGGCCCCTGAGGGCTGGTTGCCTGCACTTGGGGGTTGTTGGCATACACAAGGTGGCAGGCACCGCACGGTGTCTGTCACGTTGTGCATGCCAATGCACGACATGCATATTTTGCATTGCAACAGGTGTTGCTTACAGCACCGCCCGCCGCATTGTAAAATATGCGGGATGCGACCGGCAGGGTGGCGGTCGCATCCTAATTGCCATAGCGGGACTGCCGCACCTCTGCCGGTTGGTCCCGTATACCGTTACAGTGTTTACTGGTAACGATCAGTTCCACAAGATGAGTTCAGAGACACAGGCCTCTTTCGTAAATTAATAACGCACTCAAAATAGCAATAAGAAACAAAAATCTTAATTTGGTACATGACATATGAATGGTAACCACACATTATGCAAAAATGAATGCAGCAAAACCTGTCAGTATCAGTGAAAACAACATGATCATTTATAACATAATTATTGAGTTATTAGCATTTTAACATCCTCTATGCTAATTTTAGCTGCAGAAGTAAATAATAAGTCTGTGTTAGAGTTTCCCAAAATGGATCGTGCAGTATGCCTGTGTTTTCGTTATGAAATAGAGTCAGCTATTCTCTGTCACTGCTTGTTCCAGCTGGGAAATAAACAGTGCCAGGCAGGAGGCCGCTTCTTCTCGCTGTCCCCAAAGTTTCCTCCGACTGAGGCTGGTTGGCGCTGCAAACCGGCGTGACCTCTGGCGTGATACTCTTTGGGCGAAGTCCATCGCTGACTATGGTCAGATATCTTAATATCATAAATAGTTATGGCGACAAATGCGTCCTCTTGATTATCACACTTACCATAGGTAAGCACCACTATAAACAACAAAAGCATGTCATCCTAGGTAGCAAGCAGACATAATGCAAACATTTCTATGCATATCTTCTATAAGAGAGACAGAAGAGTTTGAGGACAGATGACATAATAGAAATAGTAGAGTCTGATAGAATCAAATGCTGGAAATAGAAGAGCTACACCGGGAACTGTTACAGTGTTCACAACAGAACAGCACAACAACCTCTAGGTCAATGCCACTTTCCTTGTCATCGTAATGAATGCATGACGTTACAATGCATACATTTACAACACATGCACTTACAATGCTGTTTTTACATCGCAACATCCACTACAACGCATTCCATTACATCGCATGACACTACATCACATTTTAAACAAGCATTAGAAATGCAATCGGGCTCGGATTTATTTGAGTTTGAGCTAATGGCATTGTAAATGCCAATGTATTGTTGCTATGTGTTATGGAGTGTGTTCATGTGGTGTGTACTGCCAGTGATCTCCTTGTGAGTGTGAGAATATTGCACCGTTACTGCCTGTGATGTCCTTCTTGTGAGTGTGAGAAGCTTGCACCTCTGCTGCCTGTGGTCTCCTTGTGAGTGTAAGAAGCTTGCACTGCTGCTGCCTGTGATGTCGTTCTTGTGAGTGGGAGAAGATTGCACCTCAGCTGCCTGTGGTCTCCTTGTGAGTGTAAGAAGCTTGCACAGCTGCTGCCTGTGATGTCCTACTCACTACTCTACTCACTACTCTACTCACTACTCTGCACTCACTACTCTACTCACTACTCTACTCACTACTCTACTCACTACTCTACTCACTACTCACTACTCTACTCACTACTCTGCACTCACTACTCACTACTCTACTCACTACTCTACTCACTACTCTGCACTCACTACTCACTACTCTACTCACTACTCTGCACTCACTACTCTACTCACTACTCTACTCACTACTCTGCACTCACTACTCACTACTCTACTCACTACTCACTACTCTACTCACTACTCTACTCACTACTCTGCACCCACTACTCACTACTCTGCTCACTACTGACTACTCTACTCACTACTCTACTCACTACTCACTACTCTGCTCACTACTCTCCACTCTACTCACTACTCACTACTCTACTCACTACTCTACTCACTACTCACTACTCACTACTCACTTCTCTACTCACTACTCTGCACTCACTACTTTACTCACTACTCTACTCACCTCACTACTCTACTCACCTCACTACTCTACTCACTACTCGACTCACTACTCACTACTCTACTCACTACTCACTACTCTACTCACTACTCACTACTCTGCACTCACTACTCACTACTCTAATCACTACTCTACTCACTACTCACTACTCACTTCTCTACTCACTACTCTGCACTCACTACGTTACTCACTACTCTACTCACCTCACTACTCTACTCACTACTCTACTCACTACTCACTACTCTACTCACTACTCACTACTCTACTCACTACTCACTACTCTGCACTCACTACTCACTACTCTACTCACTACTCTACTCACTACTCACTACTCACTTCTCTACTCACTACTCTGCACTCACTACTTTACTCACTACTCTACTCACCTCACTACTCTACTCACTACTCTACTCACCTCACTACTCTACTCACTACTCACTACTCTGCACTCACTACTCACTACTCTACTCACTACTCTCCACTCACTACTCTACTCACTACTCTGTACTAACTACTCTACTCACTACTCACTACTCTACTCACTACTCACTACTCTGCACTCACTACTCACTACTCTGCACTCACTACTCACTACTCTGCACTCACTACTCACTACTCTGCACTCACTACTCACTACTCACTACTCACTACTCTGCACTCACTACTCACTACTCTACTCACTACTCTACTCACTACTCTACTCACTACTCACTACTCACTACTCTGCCCTCACTACTCTGCCCTCACTACTCTGCCCTCACTACTCTGCCCTCACTACTCTGCACTCACACGGACAAACAGTTGTACGGCAACACTCTCCGTAGAAACCTTCTTTTAAACATAAATATATTTTATTTCATGTTAAGAAGTATATATAAATAAAACAAATATTGTTATTACAAAATATGTGAATAACTTTTAGTCAATGTAAGTATTTCTTTAAAAAACATTACATTATTTCAAATAAATTCTATACGTAAACTTTAAGATGCATGCAGAGGGGTGGGGGCAAACCTGAATTTGTCAATATTTGTGAAGCACAGCTTCGGCGTTTCCTCTGCACTGGGAGGGGTCAGAATTAAGGGTATGGAAAAAGTTTTGGTTTTTTTTTTACACAGGCTACTTTTGCCAAGTGTCTGGATTCCGACATTCAAGTTGGAGAAGTTCCTCAGTTTAATTGCATCTTTGCCCGTGTAAATATGAGCCACAGGTGTCTTTGCCCTTTAAACGAAAGCCTCTCTCCGTTCTGGGGCTTTGGAACTCTCCCCGGCCTTCGGCGTGCCTGGCAGCGCCTCTCCTGCCTCTTCGCGGTGAAACTGACCCGGCCCTACCAACGCTCACGCATCGGGCGTGAGCACGCCTGTGCCGGCCCCGGCTCTTCCTCTCGGCTCGAGGACAGAGTTAAAGGCGGGCCGGCCCAGCGGTGCAGGAGGGCTCCGGGAGCAGTGCGGGCGGCAGGGGGAGGCTCGGAGTCCCTGACGGGGAGTGCAGACGAAGCCTTCAGCTTTCACTCACCCGTGGGGGCTCTGGGCACTCGGCGACTTCCAAGGATTCCAGCGGGAGGGGCTGGAGCGCGCTCACGGCTGCAGGCAGGCACACAGAGCAGAGCGGTGCGAGTCTGGTGAAAGGAACGGCTCGCACCGCGGGGGATATTAACAGTACCTTGGCACTTGCAGGCAGGAGCGGCAACCAAGGGGAAGACAAACGTTGCGGGCCCCTAGCCCGAGCATGTATGAGTCATCTTCTGTGAGCCTCGCCTGCTGCCTCTCGTCATTTAACATTGAACGCGCTCACCGCTGTGAACGCGTTCGCATCATCTGGCTTGCATTACACGGGCACTCTGACAGCTCGTAATTAAGATTAATCACTCTGCCATGCTCGTTCTCGAACACAAAATGCCACATCGGGCACGCGTACATTACTTACAGCCTATCACTTCAAGGCTACTACATACACAGCACAGGGAAGACGAATCACTGACCAGATGCCAGAAAACGCAAAGGAATGTGTGGAATTCCTCTCACCAAGGCCCTTCTTCTTCTTCTTCTTTTTTTTCTTATAACATTAGGATCTCTTAACTCCTCCCCCAGGGGGAGGAGTCCGAGCCCTAAAAACTGCCCTTACAACGCATTCCATTACATCGCATACTACCTTTACAACGCATACCATTAAAACGCATACCATTACATTGCACTTAAGGTAAATATTGGATAGTTTAGGGGTAACAATTACTATTATAACTCCAGGGGTTGCAACAGTAGGGTAAGTGTTGGATAGTGTAGGGGTAAAAATTACTATTCTAACTCCAGGGGGTGCAACAGTAGGGTAAGTGTTGGATAGTGTAGGGGTAAAAATTACTATTCTAACTCCAGGGGGTGCAACAGTAGGGTAAGTGTTGGATAGTGTAGGGGTAAAAATTACTATTCTAACTCCAGGGGGTGCAACAGTAGGGTACATTTTGGATGGGGTAGGGGTTAAAAATTACTATTCTAACTCCAATGGTATGCATTGCAATGGTATGCGTTGTAATGCCTGCGTTGTAGTGACATGCGATGTAGTGTCATGCGTTGTAATGGTATGCATTGTAATGCCTGCATTGTAGTGTGATGCGTTGTAAAGGATGTTGCGATGTATGCCTGCGTTGTAAGTGTAGTGCGATGTAATGGTTGCGTTGTAAAGGTTGTTTCCCCATCGTAATAGACCCCTAAGTTAGTTGTGTACTACTCCCTCCATGTGACTGCGTCAGTGTTACTTGCTGTCGATGTTTAAGTGAAGGTTGATTACATTTGGTGTTGTTTTCATTTACAGCCTTGTCTGTGATCGATTTAAATCGACAATAACCCCTATTCCAGAACACACTGTGTCTGCTTTCATCCACATTCAGACATTCCCTTTCAAACTGCTCACACATCCGTCATCATTAGCGCGCGACGGTCACATATTTCCTAATAACTTGTCTCTCTCCCTTCAGTAAAGTGAATTAAGCAGTGGTAATGGAGCGCGGCCAGGAATCAATTTTTATTGCTCAAAGATCCGTCCACGCATGACATTAAAAGGTGTTCAAAATATTTCCCTGGGAATCTCGCCTCGTGCCGCGTCATCAGAGGCAGCGCGGCCTTTTCACACGGCCTTTCACACATCCCCATCCCATGATGTGTGAAAAGGTGACAGGAATACCTCCGGACCACCGTACTGCCTGAAAGGTGCTCGCCATAGTAACCGAGAGTGCAGTGTGGGGAGCTGCACTTCAGACCTGAGGGGCTGCACGAGGCCCTCGAAAGGTAATGGTGTGTGTAGCCTTAATGAGGGCAGGTAACGACTGCTGGAAAGTGCCTGTAGGCAGGTTTATCCCTGGCTTAATGATTACAAGCACACTCTTCAGTATATGCAAGTGTAGGGTGACCAGAATTTTAACCCCTTCGATGCTGATGACGGCCCCCAGCCGTCATGCATCACGGGGCTCGTGTGCTGATGACGGCTGGGGGCCGTCATAAACCCGCCCACTCGCGATTCTGCCGCACCCAAGGGGTTAAAGCAAAAAAACGGGACATTTCACAAAAATAGAAGAAGGACTATAACTTTACATCAAGCGAGCGCACAAAATGACAGCGCTCCTCAGCAGAGAATTACAAAACAGGCAGTAAGAACATACATAAGATGCAATTTTTAAACCCAGTAGCTTGCCTGTGAATTAAATCGCTTTCTTGGAACAACTGCTAACTATCCCTGCTTTGTAAAACATAAAAAACACCTCCCCCGTTTTTATTCGACCCTCTCCAAAAACTGGGACATGAGCTAAATTTCTCGAAATCTGTCCGGACAGCTGGTGAAAAATGGGGACCGTCCTGGCAAATCCGGGACGCCTGGTCACCGTTAGCAAATGGACTGTCGTGACCCCACGCCAACGTGCTAGAGAACGAACAAAACGTATCGACCGTATAGTAGGAAGCCAGAATGTGGGCACGTGCACCCAGATCACTTTCATTAGCAGGGTCACCTGTGAAACACGTGTGGGTGAGTATAGGGGCAGTTCAGTGGGAGTGGGCTGAACTATACTTCATGTGCTCAATACACTACCTTCCTCCCAAACACCAACAAAAGGTCAAAGCATCCAACAGTGAAAAATAAAACATAACGAACAAACAGGCTACAAGTGTGAGTCTATCAGTCACAAGAGTCAATCAGCAGGACAGCAGTTGACACCTGGATGAATAAAGTGGGCTCCATTACTTCAATACATCATTTAACCATTTTATTTTAATTTTATTTTGAGGCTGTGTGTCTGGTCAAGGGTACTGATGCTGAGAAGCCCAGTATCCGCTAACGCAAAAAACAATGATTGATGGACAGAATGCTGAACAGTGTCATGCATTCACCCCAGTACAGAGATCTGGGCCTAAATCCATAATTTTTTTGCTCCCCGTGCCATTCCAGTTTAGAGCCCGCCATATGCAAATCAGTCTTGACCCTGTGCCTCATGGGAACAGTCCAGCCCGAACTGCCAGGCCAAGTCCTCCCTGGACCAGAAACAAGCATCCTAGGACCTGTTTTAGGGTATCACCCCTCATCAGCCAGGCTAGCTTGACTCCAGTGGCATGGAGAGCAGAGGACCATGATCTTCTTCTAGTTGTCTGTAGGGTCCGGCGTTTGTGACGAGTGGTGAGGTGATCGGGCGGGCGGGGGAGGGGACGTGAGAGAGGGCATAGAGGTTGTGAAGAAAGGGGGGGCAAAACTTTTTTTTTTTAAGTACATTCAGCCGTCCGCGTCAGGCTCCTCTTCTTCAGCAGAGGCTTCCAGAATGTCCTGCGGCCAATCCTCCAGCTGCTCTCACATGAGAGCAGCTTCAGGAATGGTCTGAGCACTCTTGATTTGCGCTCCGAGACAGACTGGGAGTCTGTGCCTGCTTTCTCCAACCCAACAATAACGCTGGATTTGGAGAGATCGTCACTGCACATGACCGTTTGGATTTCCAAAGATGGCTACCCTCGGTGTTGTCACCCCCCAGGCAGTGCATCTAACATGGGTCTGTGTTGTGATGGGAATGGTTTCACATCAACGTTCACCATGCCACATGTGGATTCCCACAGCTGTTGGGTCTGTGTACATCAGACATCATATTTCCCCAGGCATACATGTCTGCGTCGTGTCAATGGCTGTGTTGTTTTGTTGTCACGTGTACACCTTAATCGCAATGTGTTTGATATGTACATTTGACATTCCATGTGACCTGTGCGTGTGCCTTGCAGTCAGCTGTCTAGATGGGATGACATCCTTCCACTGCAGGTATTGTGATGTGTGTCCCTCCAGTGATATCTCGAGCTGTTCACTCAGACCGTCCCAGCAGCTCATTTCAGGGCATGTCATGTTGATTTGTCAATCAACAGGTGTATCTGGTTTTACGTAGGAGTGCCAGCAAGCTGGCATATGTGTCCTGGATGTATAGCACACACCAGACTCCATAGTGACCTGATGTATAGTAGCAGTTTTGAATGTACTATGTACATTGTCATTGATGTTAGCTGACTGTCAGTCTCCATTATTCCCAAATATGTCCTGCAGGGCACCGCCTCTACCAAGGCGATTCCCAGACTTGGCTACCATGAGGGAACGTGCCTGCATCCGACGTTACAGATTCACTCAACAGTTGATTCAGGAGTTGACAAACAAGCTGGCACCACATCTCCAACCGCAACACAGGTATCCTACTGCGCTGACCCCCAAGTTAAAGGTGATGGCAGCCCTACATTTTTTTTAAACAGGTACGTTTCAATTAACCATTGCTGATGTTGGTGGAATGTCACAGACATGTTCAGCCATGTCCTGCGTGATGTTTTGGCAGCCATGTTGGAGCACATTGATGAATTCATCACATTTCCGACTCCTGAAGAGTTGAGAGATGTCAAGGGTGATTTCTATGCCCTGGGAGGGATGCCACATGTCATTGGGTTCATTGATGGGACACATGTGGCTTTGGTGCCACCACAGGCACAGGAGCAGGCTTACCGCAACCGTAAACATTACCAATCAATAAATGCCCTTGTGGTGTGTCTTGCTAACATGCTGATTTCCCACGTTTGTGCACGTTTTCCAGGATCGGCACACAATGCATTCATCATGAGGCGTAGCAGGGTGCCACAAATTGTGCTGCAGCTGCGCAACGAGCGGGCATGTCTTGTTGGTGGGTAAACTCTGTTTGTCCTGTTTGTTTCAGTATATTTTGCTCTAACAGCATCTCCTGACCCACTTATTTACATGATGTATCTATGTAGGAGACTCGGGATATCCCAACATGCCATGGCTAATGACACCTCTCCGCAACCCAAGAACAGCTGCAGATCAGCGGTACAATAATGCACCCGGAGAGACCAGACGAGTGATTGAGAGGACATTTGGCCTCCTGAAGAGCCGATTCCAGGGGCCTTGATAAGACCGGTGGATCCCTCCCATATGCACCAGACAAGGTCTGTAAGATCTTCATCGTGTGCTGCATGCTGCACAACATGGCAGTTGAGAAGGCAGTGCCACTCATCCTGGATCCTGAGGAGCAGGAACATCCACCCATTGAGGATCAATGGCTTGGTCACGATGCAAGTGATGAGAAGGAGGAGGATGATATCCGGAGTCAGCTCATATGCAACTTCTTTTCATAATTGTGAGTCACTGGGTATGAGTGAGCACGCTTGTAGCATTGAGTGGCATGTGTTACAATGTGTGTGTCCAGCTGACTGTATGCAAAGTGACTTTGATGTGTGTTCTGATGTGTCACTCGAGTGCTGATGTCAGGCCACAGTAATGCGCAATGACTTTATTTGATATTTGCATGTGTCCTATATTGTTCATGTTTCGTAACTGCCCATGTCTATTGCAAAGATTTTTACTGGTGACCTCTTGTGTGTCTGTCATTCCCAGGTTGCTGTGCCTGTTGTCTACTCGTGTCATCTTTGTCCTCCTACTATTCCTCATGATGATTGTAACGTGGGCTGAATCAGCGTTCCATGCATGGACATGTGTAAATGTCAGTTCGGGTAAGAGATCCAAACACGCTATTTGGTGTTGGTACGCTTTGGGAATGTGTGGAAACTGTTTCTGTGCATGTTGTAGTGCCATGCATACATGTCTTATCACCATGGATCAAATTACATGTTGCACCACTCCCATTACATGACAATCACCCTTCGTGACAGTCATCTGTATTGGAGTGTGGACTCTGGTGAAGGCATCAATGTGTGTAAACCTTGCCCCTGACACATTGCGGATGCCACAGGTTGGCATTGTGTGGGACATCACAACAACAGGCTCTATGGGGAATTGCAGCCTCTCTGTGTGCAGCAGGATGTGTTAGGCTCATCCACTTAATCTTGTGTGCCAGTACAATTGGATTTCCAACATCCATGTTGTGAAGGTGGGGGCCAGCGTATGTCCCACATGTTCTGCAAACTGTCCTGTGAGTCTGTTCGTATGGATGCATTGCTCTTTGTGCCAGTATGTCATGTCACTGTCACGTCGCTTCCTCAGGGTCGGTGGAAAACACTGCGGCGCATGCCTTCTTGGTAAGTGGATGAAAAATGTAATTTCCCATGAAGCCAAGAACTTGGCACTGATGACGTCACAACGTTGCGCGGAAGGAAATGTAAATGCTTCTGTGGCACCAGTCGGGTGCCGTTAATTCCAGGATTCTCTTGTGGCGTGCTGCATATCCTGGTCACGGTAGGGGTGCATTTGTGCCATCACTCCTCATTACTCTCTGTTGAGTTCAGAGCCAGCAACTTGTTATGTTTGGCATTTCAAAGCCCAGTTGGACGAGCCGATGACTGGCTCTTGTGGGGCTTCCATGTGTTTACCAAATTCCCTCCCTCGTTGGACAAGCTTCTCAAGGCTCTTGCGGGGTCTGTGTAATTTCCCTTCTTGACCCTCACTGATTCCCTGGGGAACTACGGATTGTTGGCTTTGTGTGAGACACGCAGCAGCGCATTTGAATTTCTGTTTATTGGACTTTATTCATACACTGTGAATTTCGGGATTACCGCATCCCTTTAATTTTGTTGAAGCAGCCTGCAGAGCGTTATACCCCCTCATATTGCTGCAATACTCTGCTACCTTTTATGTTTCTCCTGTGATCCCTGTGCTAGTTGCACAATCCTTGGAATAGGATCATAATATTGGCCATTTATTTTGCAACTCGTACAACATTATCTTTGGTGTGTTATGGTGTTTCATCAACTTTACATGTGCTATGAATACATGTGGATTGTTCATCTCTATTTTCACTGCAGGGGCTTGTAGAGCTCATCCGGAAGAAAGCTCCAATTCCCCAGGTACATAGCTCTTAAGACTTTGTTTGGGTAAGTTACTAACTGCTGGATAAATACATGGAAACGTATGGAACTGCATTCTTTGTAAGTGTGTAGTAATGTCCTTGTTCAATCCTCAGACCCACTAGCACTTTCATTACTGTGATCCCAACTAGGATACAGTGGCTGTTGTTTTCCTTTACAGGTATAACTGTTACTGTATAGGTCCTGAGGTATTTTGTGATTCAATAATAAGAAGTGTAGAATCCTGAGGTATTTTGTGATTCAATGATAAGAAGTGTAGAATCCTTATGCTTGTTTACCTTTGTTTCAGATCTCCCTCCCTGCTGTTCCCTTCCTTTCCTTCCCTCGCCTGATCACCCTTTTGAGTCTGTCATTTCTACTCAGACCAAGGGGCTATCAGGAGATGGACCCCTGTGAGCATCACCTGTTTCCGACGATTCAAGGCCCTGACAGTCACAGGCAGTCCTGTGCACATTGGATCACTAGCAGTACAGGTAGACTTATTACATTACTGTTAATTTCCGCAGACCAATGGCACTGGCCATGGACATTGGCTCATGCAGCATGGCTCAAAACACATACTTGATCCGTTGGTGTAGTAAATGTGTTCACCACAGTACATTGTGCCTCATCTCTGTCACCGCAGATCTCTTGCCACTTTGCCATCATCTATGGCATAACTGTCAAAGATAGTGCATATGGGAGTATGTGTACTTTGGCAATATGCATGCAGTTCTTCATGGCTAATGATCCCTATTGTGCATGAAGTACTTGGTTGTGTATGTATTTGTGCTGCTTGCTACCCACAACGGGCAGGCAACACCTGCTGACACTGGGTGTCCTGTGCGCAGCTTGGCCTATCGGAGCCTGATCCTGTGCCCGTCATTTTTGGTTATTGTTCATCCTTTTTCTTTGAGTGACCCATGAGTAACCAGACACTCCTTCCTTTCCATACACCTGTTACACTGTGGCTTTCTAACCTCCTTGTCTTTGTGTGCTAGTTTTTGCCCAGTTTCTCACCCCTGCCGCCATCAGGTGTTCACGCATTCCTGCTGCTGCCTCCCGTGCGGCACTGCCCCACCGAGGGCACTGAATCTACAACACACACGCCTCCCAGATGCTCCTCCCTCCCTCCACCCATTCTTGATACAGGAAGCAGCTTGTCTGTGCCACTGTTGCACCAACGCCGTGACAAAGGCAGGACTGTCAGCGCCCATCAGCACCTGCAACGTGCACAGTGCAAGACCCTCTGGTGCTTGCATGTCTCATGTAACACAACAGACTCATGCTCCAGCCACCCTCCAAGCAATGCACACCAGACAACCACCTGCTATCAGGCAACCCCTAAGCGCACACATAACAGCTTTGCATGCTGGGTGTGCAACTCCAATTGCCTACACAACGCTGCCCCGCCTACCAGACCATGTCCGTACAACCAGGTCATGTGCCTCCTACTCCACACCCGCTCCGTCCACCAGCACGCCATTGAACTCTGTTACTCTTCATTACAGTAATCTGGTTGAACACATCCTCAGCACACAACTTCAACATTGCCATCACAGACGGATTCAAGATCACCTGCAGGGACCGCACCATCAATCCAGGAGGATGAATTGCAATTAATTCAGAAGTACACCCTCAGAGTCACATACAACACCAAGGACACACTCAGCATTGTCAAGCACCTGCACTTCAGGTTTCACACCAACACCCTGACCACCCTCAGACTAACAGTCATCTACAGATCTACAGTCCTCCACCCATAATTCCGCTAAGCCATCAACAAATACATCAGCACGCAGGCCCTCACCTCCGCAGACTACATGTGGCTGGGGAACGGTAACTTCTGGCTGGAGGACAATCACACCACCATCCTTCATTGGTACATCAACATTTGCATCCAGTTCTCCGACAAGTTACACACTGCCCCACACTCCGCTACAGATCCCCCAAAGATGCTTGATCTAAGTCACCACAGACGAGCTGTGTGGCACCCTAGCCCAGGACACTACAACCAAAGCCATCGCCACTACCTCCAACCTCACACACTGGATCAGTGACTGATCCTACACTCTTGCCACATTGACGGGCTTTCCTGTGAATCACAGAAACAGTTAAGCCACCTGGGACAAGGCAGACATACTGGACTCATACAGATCTAGCCAGACTCTCATGCATACCTTGCGAAACAATCAACCATCAGTTACCTTTCAGCCCTGAAACCCGCCACACACAGACATCACCATATCATCAGCATGGACAAGAGGACATCCTTCAGGTAGGGAACAGGCACCAACACACACAACATCAAGGAGCTCATCAGCATCGTGAGTGAACTATCGAACCCCAGCTCCCCATCCAAAAGACATCCCACCCTTGCAAGACCAGGGGAATCCCTCACAACATTCTACCACTGCAAGCTCCTGGACATAAACGACAGCCTCGCCACACATAGGCAGACAGTGCTATTATCAATGGGACGTACCCCCCCCCCCCCGCCCCTCAGCTCCTGGACTCCCATCAGCAGCACAGACACCACCCGGCTCATGTACACCATCCACTCCGGCTCTCCATCAGGACTCTTCCCACACAACATCTCAATCACAGCATACCCCATCCTTGAAGCCCAGCTCCGGCACGTCATGAATGTCTCCATTGAGTACGCCACATTCCATGGTAGCTGAAGGCATGCAGAGACCCAGGCCCTTCTTAAACAACGGACGGCAATACCGCAGGATCTCCTGGAACATCACCCTGCTTCCCTACCTGGCAAATGTCATCTCAAAGACAGTCAACGAGCAACTGACCAACTCCCTCCAAGCAAACACATCTAGGCAACTCGCCCCAGTCCATCTTCCACAGTAATCAGACCACTGCAACTGGCCTCATTGCCACCACCAATGAATTTTTGGACCCTGCTCAACAATGGTGAGACCACCACCCTCACCCCCTCGACCTCTCATTCTACACCATGTGCTACCACACTGTGAAATCACACATCTCCAACACTGGGATCCAGAGGAGGGCCCAGGATTACATCGGCAAGTGCCTCACCAGCAAGGCCCGGGGAGTCCGCATCCCCCTTCAGCACGTTGTGCACTGGGGTCATCTGACCCATGCCCCAGGGCTCATCTCTCAGCGTGACGATCTTCAATATCTCCATGATCCCCCTCTCCACCATCACATGCGCACACGACCTCATCATCATGTCCTATGCCATTGACACCCAGCTGCTCCTCACCCTCAGCAAAGACCCAGCCACTCCCAGATCCAACCTTCATGAAGGCATGAGGTCCGTTGACGAATGGATGAACATCAGCCACCTAAGGCTAGACATGGACAAGACTGAGGTCATCATCTGAGGATTGTCCCCTTACAGCTGGGACAACTCCTTGTGTCCCACCGGCCTGGGCAGCGCACCAGCACACAGTGGCCACGCACGCAAGCTGGTGTTCATCGTAGACTCCTCTCTCACAATTACAATGCAACTCAACACCATCTCTACCTCATGCTGCAACACCCTCCGCATGCTGCAAATGATCCTCAGATAGATCCACTCCTAGGCAAGACAGACAGTCACCCAGGTCCACGACACCAGCCGGGTCAACGACGGCAGCGCCCTCTACGCTGGAACAACAGCCAGACTCCAGGAGGTCTTGTACAAATCCAGGGTGCATCCACACACCTCATCCTCAACATCCCCTGCCACAGCCACATGACCGTCCACCTGAGATACCTATAACAGGCTCACTGTCAACTTCAGGTTCACCTTCAGACTCCTCAGCCACACTCAGGAGGCACTCCACAACCCCAGAACCAAAAACGACCATGGACGTCTCTCATCCCACACACCATTGCCCCAACTCCGTCCAGCCAACGTTTACCTGGCCACTATTCATCACATCTAAAGAACAACTGCATGCGGGAGATAGTTCTCCCACCTAACCAAACAGACCTGGGACTCCCTCCCCGGGCATCTCTACATGACCCATGACCTCTACGCCTTCATGATACTCTTCAAAACCTGTCTGTCCGAAGCAGTATGGCAAGCCCCCTCTCATAAGCTTGAAAACATCATGGGTGAGTTTTGCACTCCATGTATGTATTTGATGATACAATGTGACCTATGTGTGTCCTCGACCGGACTCAGATCCCAGTGTATGGATGGCTTGAGTTTGTTCCACACTCAGGCATACTTTGACATGTCCCCACACGTATGTTGTTGACTCATGAAAAAGGAATGCAACATCAATTTTCCTTGTGATTGTTTTGTTTATTTATCTGTCAGGTGCATGAATCATGAGTAAGTGATGGGTGCTATACAAAAATGCCGGGAATCCAAAGTTTACAGAGGGAGATATGATGCCTTGCAGTTGGAGTCACCAGAGTCCAGACCACAGTGTCAGGCGCTGATTCTAAGCGCCTATCAGATTTCTCAAATGACTGAAACTACATCTCCCAGAATTCTTGTTTGGCATGGGAGGAGCCAAGGTTATATTACCCAGCAAGCTCAAAGATGGAGAGCACGTAATTCTGTTGAAGTAGCTGGAGGCTGCTCGTCCTGGTATCCTGTGTTCCCTGTGTTTCAGCATCAGTTCAAGGATCCTTCCATTCTTTTGCTGTTCTGTTCCTGTGTTGTTCCTAAGCACTGGTCCGTGCTTCGAGGTTGGAAGTGATCGTGTTTTCGTCTGAAGCTCGCTGGGTTGGAGCTGCCTGTCCATTCCGATCTTTGCCGCGCTGAGGGAAGAGCCGGCGAAGGCATTTCCATTGATGTCTTTTTGAAAGTACGAGTCAAGAGCTGGCTGAGCGCGACTCGTTTTCTCTTCATTTTCTTTACCGCGCTGAGGGAAGCACCGGCAAAGGGAAATCTTTACTTCTGCCGCGCTAAAGGAAGCGTTGCTGCCGTGGTACTTTTAGAACTGTTTGTGTTTAGTTTTCCAGTGCTGTGGAAGCGCAATTTTAAGTACAAAGCTGCTTCCTCACCGCACGGAGGGAAGTGCAGGCTGAGAGAACCCTTCTTTGCAGCATAAGGAATTTGGTGAAAAGAAGAAGTATACAGCGCTGGGAGAAGCGCTTGTTGAAATCTTCTTTTCTTGTGGCTGTCAGTCCTAGGCTCGGAACACTTAAGAACTGCGCTGAGGTAAACGTTAGTTCGTTAAAGAAAGTAAGGGGAGACCTTATTTACTGTGAGAGACTTCGAGACTTATATGCCTATGGTAGGGGGAATACCTGTTTTCTTTGGAGTGAAGTAACTTCCTATATTGAACCTAAGCGGATCGTTACGGCAAGCTGGTCCCTGGTATCTTCCTTTTCCTTTTGTTCTCTTCACCACTTACCTGGGACTTATATATATTTTTTGGTATGTATGTTTTGGTTTTATTTAAATTAGTAGCGGAATGCTAGTTGAATTGAATGGATGACTAATGTTGTGCCTTCTTGTTGTAGAATTACCCTGAGGTCAAGGAGAGAAGTATCTCCAGTAGGATTGTTGACGCCATTCTCGGAATACAGATATTGGCTCGACTTAAGCCCAGGTAATTGCTTAGACCTAGCGAGATATATATGAGAGTAGCCAGAATTGTAAGCTGTACTAATAGATGCCTTTTTGTTGCAGGTATCCCTCTCCCCGCTGTTCCCTTCCTAATACCTTCCCTCGCCTGATTACCTTACTACTCTGTGTTGAGTTCCAGAGTTGGAGACATCAGGAGGTGGACCCCTTTGTGCATCATTCGGAATCCAAGGAGAGGACGTGCATATTACAGAATTACGCGACCAAGATAATTATCTCCTTCCTTTCCTGTGGTGTACAAACATGGTGTCCCTAGACAATGTTTTACAGGCCTTAGTCCTAGTACAGCAAGAATTAGCTGCTTCTAAGTCAGAGACGGCGGCTCTTAGGGAAAGAGTAGACCGCCAATCGAGGAATCCATTCGATGCTTCTCAGGAGGCCTCGCAGATCCAAGTGCATGTGCCTCCACCCATTCCTTTGGCTAGCCCGGAAAGGTTTTCTGGGGACCCTTTAAAAGTCCAAACATTCTTAACACAAATAGTGTTGCATTTCTCATGTAAGTCGGCGTCTTTTCCATCCAATCATTTCAGAGTTGCCTTTGCCATTTCGTATATGACGGGTGATGCGGCCAATTGGGCGCTACCTCTGGTCAAATACGATGACACGCTTCTTTCAGATTGGGATTCGTTCCGTAAAGAATTTGAAAGAGTTTTTGACAGACGAGCACTACTTTTTCAGGTGATCGAGAGTTGTTAGAACTTAGACAAGGAAAGCAGGAATTAGTTACGTATCTGACTACATTCAATCGTTTGATAGCCGAGACAGCTTGGCCTGAGGAGAAGAGGATGTCTCTGTACTATCAAGGTTTGAGAGACGACATGAAAGATGTCATTGCCCAGATCGATCCGCAACCTACGCCGTTCACGGATTTCATGAACCTCACGTTGCGTCTCGATCACCGATTAGCGGAAAGGAGGGGAGAAAGAGTGTATGCTCATACTGAGAAGACCGAGAGAGGAACAAGAACCCCTCTGTCTTCCTCTGAGATGCATTCCGAACCCATGGAGGTCGGGCTGTTTGAGCCCCGTTATCTCGAACGGAAAGGGAAAACCGTAGGATATTGGGTCTTTACATGTATTGCGGTAAGAAAGGACATTACGTGAGGGACTGCACAGTTAAACCTAAAAAGGCAGGAGGGTTTTATGCCCATAAGAAGATGGCCATCACCACTACTCCTGATGCTCTTGTCAATACGAGGGAGCAAGGTAGCGAGATACATCAAACCACCACTCAAGGATTACAGTTACCATCGTTGGCAGGGACAGAAGTTGTTACATCCATGGCTCATATTGTCATACCCATGTATCTTACGGATAAATTGAGAACACATCTGGTAGCTGTTATGTTGGATTCAGGAGCCACGGGGAATTTTATAGACAGTGGTTTAGTTCAGAGATTGGACCTTCAGAGAGTTCCTAGGAATACTCCTGAAAGAGTACTAGCTGTGGATGGGAAACCATTGAAGTCAGGCCCCATCACTGAGGTAACTGAAGAATTGGAGTTGGCATGGAGGGGGGAGGCCATGAACCATGTAGAAAAGATCTCCTTGAACATAATCGAAGCATCTCAATACGAGATCATATTGGGCATGCCTTGGTTATGGACTCATAATCCCACGATTGACTGGTCAACAAAGACTGTGGAATATCATTCAGAGCATTGTAAGGCGAATTGTATTCAGTATCACAGTTCTCATGTAGTGGCCCTCACTCAGTTGTATAATATAGCAACAGCTGTTGAAAAAGAGACTAGGGGCCAGATGTAGGTAATCTGAATTTACCGATTCTTAAATACCGAATTTTACCGATTCGGTATTCAAAAATCGGTAAATGAGATGTAGGGAAAAAATCTGTATTTTTTACCGAATCGGTAAAATTCGGTATCGGACTTTTGGAAAATACCGAATCGGTATTTACTGAATCGGTATTTACCGAGTCGGTATTTCCCATTCATCCCTATGGGCCAAAAGGCCCATAGGAATGCATTGGAAATACCGATTCGGTAAATACAGATTCGGTAAATACCGATTCGGTAAAATCCGAATCGGAAAGCAAGCAAAAGTGAAACTAATGAAAACAGCCAATCAGGTGCTACCACCCTCCCCCTCCCTACCAGGAAGTGGCTACCCAGGAAGCTGCAATTCATTAGAAGGTTCTGGAGAGGCAGTCAGAGCTGAGCAGAGACACAGAGCAGCAGGGAGTGATTTTTGGGAGTTTACCACAGGGAAAATGGCAAGCAGCAGTGAGAGTCAGAAGGCAGAGAGGAAAAGGAAAATTAAGTTCAGCAGCATGGAGCTGCAGGTACTGGTGGAGGAGGTGGTGAGAGTCCACAAGCAACTATTTGGCAGGCACTCCCTCACTGTACCTGAGTCTGCAAAACGTAAGATGTGGCTTGCAATTGGAGAAAAGGTCAATGCAGTGGGAGTCACAAGCAGGAGCATTGAGGATCTGAAGAAACGCTTCTATGACATCAGGAGCCTCACAAAAAAGAAGATGTCAGAAATACATAAGCAGGCTGGTGTCACCGGTGGAGGCAGGAACCCAGCGCCCCCCCTGACTGACCTGGAGGAGTTGGTGGCCTCAACCATCGAGCCAGACAGTGTTGTGGGACTTGGAGATGTGGACAGCTCAGCCAGAGCTACAGGAAAAGGTAAGACGCATGTGCAGCATGACACCCCATACCAACCTGCTTCCCTTTACCCTTTGTGTGCAGGCCAACCCCAGTCCAATACTGCTAGCACTGAACAGGAGCAATGCATAATGGGAAATGTAGTCAGCTAATGTAAGAGCATGTGTAACTGCACAGACAGCAGCAAGGCACTGAAAGTAATGCAGAAAAATTAAAGTAAAATGTGTAAAGCATTTATTGTAGTGACTGTGACACAGTAGCACTCAGTTGACATACGCTTATTTATACCTAGGGGCAACATCAGGCAGTCGAGCCACAGCAACAGAAGGGACTGCACCAGCGAGGGAGGAGAGTGAGGAGGCAGGGCCAAGCCATGTACAAGCCTCGCAGGAGGAAGAAGACACGACTGCCATCTCCCAGGAAGATGTGCCAGTACAGACCCCCGAGTTTCCCCACTCCCCACACCTTTCACAATCCCCTCCATTGGTTTTCTCTCCAGAAACCTCCCCATCACTCTTCCTGTCTGCACCTGCAATCTCACCAGCCAGGAGGCGAGTCGTGGCCCCACTGCCAGTGATGGAGGAAGCAGAGGGTGAGGCTCAAGCCACTGTACATGTCAGTCCTGCTGCACTGCAGTCCACCAATGAGTCTTTCACCTCGCGCAGACGGCAACGCAGGCCCAGCAGTGCAGGTGGACCTGGAGATGGCACTGTGTTCCGTGGTCTGGAGGGGAGCATGGTGCGCATACAACGGATGTAGGGGAAATCCATACAGGCCTGACACCGCCAATTTAGAGTCCTAAACGAACAAATAGGAGACATGGGGAAGGGAATCAGAGACATTGTAGAAACTAATAGGGAGGTAGCAAAAACAAATGCAGACCTTGCAGCAGGAATGCAGCAAATGAGCAATTCCATCACCCAGCTCTGCACAAAACTGGACAGCCTGGAACACATAAGGCGCAGGGACGCCCGTGTCCACAATAGGGCCATGAATCGTCTGGCCACTGCCACATCCCAGCTATGCCGGAGAGGCATTAATATGCAGGAGAGTCTCACACAGAACACAGCCGAGGTCACCAGGGGCATGGCCAGGATCACTAGTGCCCTAGAGGCTATGATCATATCACACACTGCACTGAATCCTGCCCTGGATGTGGCAGAGGGAGACGACAGCAGTAGCTGCAGCAGCTTGGCAAGCGCTGTAGTTGAGCCACGTAGGAGCAGCAGGCGCCCTGCTGAGGCTGCAGGCCTTGCGGAAAGCAGTGACCAACATCCCAGTGGCTCTGGGAAGCGTGGGCGCAAGTGACTTTGCCGGTGTGGGTGAAGTAACCCAGGACATGAAGTCCCCACGTTTATTATGTTTAATTTGTTGCACTTCAGTGCATGAACGTTGTGGCAACATTAAATTACGTTCTTCTCATTCACAACCTGTCTGTGTCTCATTACTTAATCAGAAATAGTTGCGTGTAATCTCCTCATGTCTGTATCTGCCATCACTTGGTGTTGTCACTCCAGCAGGATGTGTTTCAGGCACAGCAATGTCATCGTCATGATCCTCGTATTCAGACAACTCCACCTCAGTACCCTTCTTAACAGCAAGGTTGTGCAACATGGCACAGGCAGCAATTATCCTACAGCAGATGATGGGGGTATACTGCCTTGCACCTCCACTCTTGTGCAAGCATCTGAATCTACTTTTCCAGATACCAAAGGTCCGTTCAACAACATTCCGTGTGCTTTTGTGGGCCCGGTTATATCTCCTTTGGCTGGGTGTTGAGGGGTTGAGGTAGGGGGTGAGTATAAATGAGCGGAGGGCATATGCACTGTCTCCTAAAAGGAAAAGGGAATACATTACTCACATGCATACATGTACTTCTTACTGCAATAGGTATTATGGGGGTCAGACACTGTGTCTTACCTAGAAGGTATCCTTCACCAAATTACCCTGCAGTCAGCCGTGCATAGATGCCGCTGTTTTGAAAAATATAGGAGTCGTGGGTACTCCCAGGGAATTTTGCCACAATGTCAGTGATGGCGCACTTTGCATTGCAAATCACCTGCACATTGATGGTGTGGGTTGACTTCCTATTCCTGTAGATATATTCTGTGGCAGCAGGGGGACAAATGGGAATGTGTGTACCATCTATGCAGCCAATTATATTGGGAAATCGAGCCATCTGGTAAAAGTCAGATTTTGTTTGCACCAATTCAGCATGGGTAGCAGGAAAAGATATGTAATGCTCCATCCTGTGTAACATGGCGTCAAGGAATTTGTGGAAAAACCTTGACAGGCTGCTCTGTGTCACCCCACCTACCGCAGCAACCACGCTCTGATAGCTCCCAGACGCAAGCAGGTGGAGGCTGCACAGCACCTGCACATGGGGTGGAATTGCATGTGCCCTTGGGGTAGTGTGCTGCAACAGTGGTTGGAGGTCCCTGTTGAGCTCCAAGATGGTGTCTGGGGCCAACCTGTACCTCTGCAGTATCTCTGCCTCTGTGGGCATGAACAAGGTGACCCTCTGCCTGTAGACCTGCTCTTCTCTCTGCCATTCCCTCTCTCCTTCCTCCTGTAGCCGTAGCCGTCTTGCAATGACATAAAATGCCGCCATTGTGCAAACAGAATTGCATTTTGGGTCCATTTTTATAGGTTGCACCTGGTTACCACCTGATTCCAATCCATGGTAAATACCGACTCTTAAATACCGAATTTCAAGCAAATTCGGTATTTCAGAGCTTCCCTACACTTAATATCCATTTTTACCACTTCTTATTTACCGATTCGGTATTTTACAGATTCGGTAAATTTACCGATTTGGTAAATTTACCGAATCGCAAACCGTTGCGATTTGGTAAATTTACCGATTTGGTAATATTTCCGATTCGGTATTTTACCGATTCGGTAACTTTCCCGATTCGGTAAATTTACCGATTCGGACGATTTTCGGTCTCCTACATCCAGAAAGCTCAATACCGGTCGGTAACGGCCGAAAATACAGATTTTCGGCCGTTACCGACCGGTAAAGGGCTTCCTACATCTGGCCCTAAACTCCCATCAGAGTACGCTGATTTTGAAGAAGTGTTAAGTGAGAGCAAGGCAGAGAGGCTTCCTCCACATCGTGACTATGATTGTCAGATAGATTTGATACCCGGGGCCAGTTTACCTTCTTGTCGGGTCTATGCCTTATCTGAACCAGAGACAAATTACCTCAGAGAATATCTAGACCATTACATGGACATAGGGTTTATCCGTCCATCACGTTCGCCCGCGGCTTCGCCTTTATTTTTCATAAAGAAAGCCAACGGTGAACTAAGAACGTGCATAGACTTCAGAGTCCTGAACAAAAATACTGTTCGCAACAGATATCCTCTTCCACTCATCTCAGTCTTGTTGGATCAGGTGAGGGAGGCTGTCATCTACACTCGACTTGATCTAAGAGGTGACTATCACCTGGTTAGGATCCGAGAGGGAGATGAGTGGAAGACGGCTTTTAAAACACGCTACGGATTGTTCGAGTATCTTGTGATGCCGTTTGGGCTCTGTAATGCCCCTGCGGCGTTTCAATTCTTTATCAATGACGCCCTGAAAGAATATCTGGACAACTTGGTGGTTGTCTATATAGACGACATCCTTATTTATTCAACCAAACAGGAACATCATGTTAGGCATGTATCTTTGGTATTACAACAGTTGTTGGAACATGGATTGTTCTGTAAATTGACTAAATGTGAGTTCCACGTGCAGGAGGTGGAATTTTTAGATGTGATTCAGAGCCCTTCAGGGTTGCGCATGGCGGAGCGAAAGGTGTTGGCGGTTCAGAAATGGTCGGTTCCGCAGAACGTGAGGGATGTCCAATGCTTCTTGGGTTTCTCCAACTACTTTCGGAGATTCATCTCCCACTTTTCTCAACTTGTTTCCCTTCTTACTCGCCTGTTGAGAAAGGGGAGCCTTTTCTGTTGGACCCCGGAGGCCATGGAAGCATTCTCTTTTTTGAAGAAGGCTTTCACCACGGCTCCTATTTTGCAACACCCAAATCCTGAAGTACCTTTTGTGGTGGAGGCAGATGCTTCCGATATCACAGTTCGAGCGGTCCTGTCACAACGCGTTAAACACACTGGTCAGTTGCATCCCATCGCCTTTCTATCCAAGAAACTAAGCCCAGCGGAACTCAACTACACAGTGGCTGAAAAAGAGTTGCTTGCCATCAAGAAAGCGTTCCAAGAGTGGAGGCACTACCTGTGGGGGGCTCAACATCCGGTGACAGTGTTCACCGACCATAGGAACTTACAATATATGAAAACAGGCAGACATCTCATGCAAAGACAGATGAGGTGGATGCTGTTTTTTGCTGAATTTGAGTTTGTGATTACCTTTCGACCCGGATCTGACAACAAAAAAGCTGATTTATTGTCACGACAGGAGAACGTTTTGGATACAAAAAAAAGCGCTGCGGAATCCATTATTTCACCAGAAAAGGTGTTATGCTCCATCACTCTGGATAATTTCTTGACAGAAGTAACGAAATTCAAAAGCTTGGAGTGGTGGAAGAAGTGGGCTGATAAAGAGTCGCAACGCACCCTGAAACATGGATTGCCATTTTACAAGAATTGCCTGTATTTGCCTTCTTTGGGAATACGTCTGAAAGCTTTCAATTGGTGTCACGATTCTGTGGTGGCTGGTCATACTGGTTGCAACAAGACTTTGCATCTGTTACAAAGACTGTTCTGGTGGGAATCCATGAGTTCCGATGTGCGAAATTGGGTGACCCAATGTGATATTTGTGCTCGTGATCAAGGAGAGCGATCTAAGGCTCAAGGCAAATTGGTTACCATGCCTACTCCCTCTCGGCCTTGGCATACCATCAGTATGGACTTTGTTTTAGGTCTGCCAGAGGATCCGGGGTGTGATGCCATCATGGTGGTGGTGGACAGTCTCACAAAAATGGGTCATTTCATCTCGTGTAAAAATCTACCCACGGCAAGTGGCACCGCGCAGCTGTTACTGTCCCATGTAGTCAAGTTACACGGTCTTCCAAGAGTGATCGTTTCCGATTGAGGTCCTCAATTCATCGCCCGGTTCTGGAGAATGTGGTGCAAGGTTTGCACATAGAAGCGGCTACTTCCACTAGCTTCCATCCGCAAACGGATGGCCAGACTGAAAGACTAAATCAAACCTTGAAGTCCTTCCTGCGTTGTTATTCTACAGAAGCGAGTGACTCTTGGGTTTCTTTGTTGTGGCTAGCTGAACTGGCATATAACAACGCTTGGCATAGCTCCCTGAAGGAATCTCCGTTTAAGGCTAATTATGCATTCAACGCTCAAGTCCTTCCCTTGTCTGTACCCAGTGATGTGATAAATCAACCTATCGTATCCTCGCAGGTTGAGCTCCTCCATTCTCTTCATGACTAGATCCGAAAAAACCTGGACCAGGCTAAAACAAGGTACAAGTACTGGGCTGACAGTCATCGCAGGGAGGGTCCTTCCTACAAAGCGGGTGATCGTGTCTGGTTATCAACTAAGAACATACGAATCCATTTCTGCCGCATTTTCCACCCCCGGTTCATTGGTCCTTATGTGGTGGTTCGTTCGGTGGGGGCTGTGGCATACAAGTTGAAACTGCCTGCTTCTCTTCGCATTCATCCAGTGTTTCACTGTAGCTTGTTGAAACCTGCGACTGGAGTCCGGGCCAGGGCTGTTCCACCGGTGGTTTGTGACGGGCAGTTGGAATACGAGGTACGGAAGGTGCTGGACTCGAAATATCGACATGGTCGTTTGTGGTATCTGATCGCTTGAAAGGGCTATACCGCTGAGGACGATTCTTGGGAGCCTGCCACGAATGTTCATGCTCCCTCTGCAGTGCGCCTGTTCCAGGCGCGTTTCCTGGATAAGCCTGGTTCTAGGAGGCGCTTGGGAGGGGGGCGTATTGTCAGGCGCTGACTCTAAGCGCCTACCAGATTTCTCAGGAGACTGAAACTACATCTCCCAGAATCCCTGTTTGGCACGGGAGGAGCCAAAGTTATATTACCCAGCAAGCTCAAAGATGGAGTGCGCGTAAATCTGTTGAAGCAGCTGGAGGCTGCTCGTCCTGGTATCCTGTGTTCCCTGTGTTTCAGCATCAGTTCAAGGATCCTTCCATTCTTTTTAGGTTTTGCCTGGCGAAAAGATGCGCTCTGCGCATCTTTTTCGCGCAGGCGAAAACCTGATGAGAACTGTAGTGGGGTTTAGGTCGGCCCTCGTCATTCATTGGCTGGCTCCATAAATGGAGCCTAGCCATTGGACGAGGGGCCTGTCCGTCAATGCCGGACCAGATTCGGGGGCGTTCCCGAGATTCTTTGGCTTTTGCCGACGTCACGCTACGTCAGCCGAAAGCCGATTCTCGGGAACGCCCCCGAATCTGGGTCTGCATTGAGCCTACACCCACCTTCCTGCCGAAGGAAGCAGCCGTCCGTCTACAGCAAGGGCCGCGCTGGGATTGGCCCAGCCGGCCGAGCCTCCGCCGTGTCATCGGGAGGAGGAGTGGCTTTATTTTGAAGTGGTTCCGACGGTATGTATGCTGCTGTGTTTTTTTTTTTTGAGGTAAGCCATCTGCTTTATTTTGCTAATGTAATGTTTCTCCCTCTCTTTTCCAGGTCCAGCATGGCCCGTGTCTTCTACCTGCAGCTGTGTGCACCGCTGTGCAGGAAGTGGTTCCGACGGTATGTATGCTGCTGTGTTTTTATCTTTGAGGTAAGCCATCTGCTTTATTTTGCTAATGTAATTTTTTTCCCTCTCTTTTCCAGGTCCAGCATGGCCCGTGTCTTCTACCTGCAGCTGTGTGCTCCGCTGTGCAGGAAGTGGTTCCGACGGTATGTATGCTGCTGTGTTTTTATCTTTGAGGTAAGCCATCTGCTTTATTTTGCTAATGTAATGTTTCTCCCTCTCTTTTCCAGGTCCAGCATGGCCCGTGTCTTCTACCTGCAGCTGTGTGCTCCGCTGTGCAGGAAGTGGTTCCGACAGTATGTATGCTGCTGTGTTTTTATCTTTGAGGTAAGCCATCTGCTTTATTTTGCTAATGTAATGTTTCTCCCTCTCTTTTCCAGGTCCAGCATGGCCCGTGTCTTCTACCTGCAGCTGTGTGCTCCGCTGTGCAGGAAGTGGTTCCGACGGTATGTATGCTGCTGTGTTTTTATCTTTGAGGTAAGCCATCTGCTTTATTTTGCTAATGTAATGTTTCTTCCTCTCTTTTACAGGTCCAGCATGGCCCGTGTCTTCTACCTGCAGCTGTGTGCACTGCTGTGCAGGAAGTGGTTCCGACGGTATGTATGCTGCTGTGTTTTTATCTTTGAGGTAAGCCATCTGCTTTATTTTGCTAATGTAATGTTTCTCCCTCTCTTTTCCAGGTCCAGCATGGCCCGTGTCTTCTACCTGCAGCTGTGTGCACCGCTGTGCAGGAAGTGGTTCCGACGGTATGTATGCTGCTTTGTTTTTATCTTTGAGGTAAGCCATCTGCTTTATTTTGCTAATGTAATGTTTCTTCCTCTCTTTTCCAGGTCCAGCATAGCCCGTGTCTTCTACCTGCAGCTGTGTGCACCGCTGTGCAGGAAGTGGTTCCGACGGTATGTATGCTGCTTTGTTTTTATCTTTGAGGTAAGCCATCTGCTTTATTTTGCTAATGTAATGTTTCTTCCTCTCTTTTACAGGTCCAGCATGGCCCGTGTCTTCTACCTGCAGCTGTGTGCACCGCTGTGCAGGAAGTGGTTCCGACGGTATGCATGCTGCTGTCTTTTATCTTTGAGGTAAGCCATCTGCTTTATTTTGCTAATGTAATGTTTCTCCCTCTCTTTTCCAGGTCCAGCATGGCCCGTGTCTTCTACCTGCAGCTGTGTGCACCGCTGTGCAGGAAGTGGTTCCGACGGTATGTATGCTGCTGTGTTTTTATCTTTGAGGTAAGCCATCTGCTTTATTTTGCTAATGTAATTTTTTTCCCTCTCTTTTCCAGGTCCAGCATGGCCCGTGTCTTCTACCTGCAGCTGTGTGCTCCGCTGTGCAGGAAGTGGTTCCGACGGTATGTATGCTGCTGTGTTTTTATCTTTGAGGTAAGCCATCTGCTTTATTTTGCTAATGTAATGTTTCTCCCTCTCTTTTCCAGGTCCAGCATGGCCCGTGTCTTCTACCTGCAGCTGTGTGCTCCGCTGTGCAGGAAGTGTTTCCGACGGTATGTATGCTGCTGTGTTTTTATCTTTGAGGTAAGCCATCTGCTTTATTTTGCTAATGTAATGTTTCTTCCTCTCTTTTACAGGTCCAGCATGGCCCGTGTCTTCTACCTGCAGCTGTGTGCACCGCTGTGCAGGAAGTGGTTCCGACGGTATGTATGCTGCTGTGTTTTTATCTTTGAGGTAAGCCATCTGCTTTATTTTGCTAATGTAATGTTTCTCCCTCTCTTTTCCAGGTCCAGCATGGCCCGTGTCTTCTACCTGCAGCTGTGTGCACCGCTGTGCAGGAAGTGGTTCCGACGGTATGTATGCTGCTGTGTTTTTATCTTTGAGGTAAGCCATCTGCTTTATTTTGCTAATGTAATGTTTCTCCCTCTCTTTTCCAGGTCTAGCATGGCCCGTGTCTTCTACCTGCAGCTGTGTGCACCGCTGTGCAGGAAGTGGTTCCGACGGTATGTATGCTGCTTTGTTTTTATCTTTGAGGTAAGCCATCTGCTTTATTTTGCTAATGTAATGTTTCTTCCTCTCTTTTACAGGTCCAGCATGGCCTGTGTCTTCTACCTGCAGCTGTGTGCACCGCTGTGCAGGAAGTGGTTCCGACGGTATGCATGCTGCTGTCTTTTATCTTTGAGGTAAGCCATCTGCTTTATTTTGCTAATGTAATGTTTCTCCCTCTCTTTTCCAGGTCCAGCATGGCCCGTGTCTTCTACCTGCAGCTGTGTGCACCGCTGTGCAGGAAGTGGTTCCGACGGTATGTATGCTGCTGTGTTTTTATCTTTGAGGTAAGCCATCTGCTTTATTTTGCTAATGTAATTTTTTTCCCTCTCTTTTCCAGGTCCAGCATGGCCCGTGTCTTCTACCTGCAGCTGTGTGCACCGCTGTGCAGGAAGTGGTTCCGACGGTATGTATGCTGCTGTGTTTTTATCTTTGAGGTAAACCATCTGCTTTATTTTGCTAATGTAATGTTTCTCCCTCTCTTTTCCAGGTCCAGCATGGCCCGTGTCTTCTACCTGCAGCTGTGTGCTCCGCTGTGCAGGAAGTGGTTCCGACAGTATGTATGCTGCTGTGTTTTTATCTTTGAGGTAAGCCATCTGCTTTATTTTGCTAATGTAATGTTTCTCCCTCTCTTTTCCAGGTCCAGCATGGCCCGTGTCTTCTACCTGCAGCTGTGTGCTCCGCTGTGCAGGAAGTGGTTCCGACGGTATGTATGCTGCTGTGTTTTTATCTTTGAGGTAAGCCATCTGCTTTATTTTGCTAATGTAATGTTTCTTCCTCTCTTTTACAGGTCCAGCATGGCCCGTGTCTTCTACCTGCAGCTGTGTGCACCGCTGTGCAGGAAGTGGTTCCGACGGTATGTATGCTGCTGTGTTTTTATCTTTGAGGTAAGCCATCTGCTTTATTTTGCTAATGTAATTTTTCCCCTCTCTTTTCCAGGTCCAGCATGGCCCGTGTCTTCTACCTGCAGCTGTGTGCTCCGCTGTGCAGGAAGTGGTTCCGACGGTATGTATGCTGCTGTGTTTTTATCTTTGAGGTAAGCCATCTGCTTTATTTTGCTAATGTAATGTTTCTTCCTCTCTTTTACAGGTCCAGCATTGCCCGTGTCTTCTACCTGCAGCTGTGTGGGGGCTTGCAGTGTGTGTGGGGGCTTGCAGTGTGTTGGGGGGCTTGCAGTGTGTTGGGGGGCTCGCAGTGTGTGGGGGGGCTCGCAGTGTGTGGGGGGGCTTGCAGTGTGTTGGGGGCTCGCAGTGTGTTGGGGGGTTCGCAGTGTGTGGGGGGCTCGCAGTGTGTGGGGGGCTTGCAGTGTGTGTGGGGGGCTTGCAGTGTGTGGGGGGGCTCGCAGTGTGGTGGGGGGCTCGCAGTGTGTGGGGGGGGCTCACAGTGTGTGGGGGGGCTCGCAGTGTGTGGGGGGGCTCGCAGTTTGTAGGGAGGCTGTGTGGGTGTGTGGGGGGCTTTGTGTGGCTGTGTGTGTGGGGGGCTCTGTGTGGGTGTGTGTGTGGGGGGTCTGTGTGGGTGTGTGTGTGGGGAGGCCTCTGAGTGTGTGTTGGGGTGGCTCTCTGTGGGTGTTTGTGTGTGTCATTTGCGAGAGATAAAGCTTGTGGCATTGTAAATGACAATGCCATTTATTTATGTTGAAAAAAACATAAATAAAAATATTGTCAAGAGCAATGCCAGTAGCTCAAACTTTAACAAAGGCAAAACCATTGCATTGTAAATGCTTGTTCTGTTCTGTTCCTGTGTTGTTCCTAAGCACTGGTCCGTGCTTCAAGGTTAGAAGTGATCGTGTTTTCGGCTGAAGCTCGCTGGGTTGGAGCTGCCTGTCCAATCCGATCTTTGCCGCACTGAGGGAAGCGCCGGCGAAGACATTTCCATTGATGTCTTTTTGAAAGTACGAGTCAAGCGCTGGCTGAGCGCGATTCATTTTCTCTTCATTTTCTTTACCGTGCTGAGGGAAGCGCCGGCAAAGGGAAATCTTTACCTCCGCCGCGCTAAAGGAAGCGCTGCTGCCGAGGTACTTTTGGAACTGTTTGTGTTTAGTTTTCCAGCGCTGTGGAAGCGCGATTTTAAGTACAAAGCAGTTACCTCGCTGCACTGAGGGAAGTGCAGGCTGAGAAAACCCTTCTTTGCAGCATAAGGAACTTGGTGAAAAGAAGAAGTATACCGCGCTGGGAGAAGTGCTTGTTGAAAACTTCTTTTCTTGTGGCTGTCAGTCCTAGGCTCGGAACACTTAAGAACTGCGCTGAGGTAAGCGTTAGTTCGTTGGAGAAAGTAAGGGGAGACGTTATTTACTGTGAGAGACTTCGAGACTTATAGGTCAATGGTCAGGGAATACCTGTTTTCTTTGGAGTGAATTAACTTCCTATATTGAACCTAAGCGGATCGCTAAGGCAAGCTGGTCCCTGGTATCTTCCTTTTCCTTTTGTTCTCTTCATCACTTACCTGGGACTTATATATATTCTTTGGTATGTATGTTTTGGGTTTATTTAAATTAGTAGCGGAATGCTAGTTGAATTGAAGGGATGACTAATGTTGTGCCTTCTTGTTGTAGAATTTACCCTGAGGTCAAGGAGAGAAGTATCTCCAGTAGGATTGTTGACGCCGTTGTCGGAATACAGATATTGGCTCGACTTAAGCCCAGGTATTTGCTTAGACCTAGCGAGATATATATGAGAGTAGCCAGAATTGTAAGCTGTACTAATAGATGCCTTTTTGTTGCAGGTATCCCTCTCCCCGCTGTTCCCTTCCTAATACCTTCCCTCGCCTGATTACCTTACTACTCTGTAATGCAATCAAAGGACAGGGCTTTTCTTTGTGGTCAATCAGTAATGGCGCCCACAGTGTGTCACGTCACGTATCTATATTTTCTATCCGTGACGGTGCTACAGATCGGAGGAAAGACCCAAAACCTCCAAAGGGGGGGACCTAGATCCACCCACAGTAAATGCAGAAAAACGAGGGGATCTGTGCACACGTCTAAATCAATGTGACCTCAATGTCACCAATCATTACAATCATATACAAGTAACAAATCAAGAGAACATGTAGTCTTGCTTCAGTGATGGTAATCTTCACGTTTTCTTTTAATCTCAAGGCCCAGCCAACACGTGTTTCGTCAGGGCTTTAGCCCTTGACTTCATCAGGGCTCTACAAAACATACAATGGTTACCTTTTACAAGTATATCAATATGCCAAATGTCACTACATGTATCAGCAAAGTGAGAAAAAGAGTGACTGTAAATGTGAACACACAAACCTAAGTGAATAAAAAGCCTAAGTGAATAAAAAGACAGAAAGCCGGGTGAAGGCCAATTACACCTGTGTATATGTGTGTTTCCTATAAGTTGCATGTACTGTTATGAAGAAACCTCACATGCTCATATATATCTAGTCATATCACATTGTAAGTGCCTGAGTATAACGCACTAATTAATATACCTTTACAGAATGATGATCAAATTCTTAAAACTTTCTTTAAAAAAATTTCTTTAAAAAACAGTTTGTGCAATAAGAAGTCCAGACGGAACAACCTTATTACCAGTGAATCAAGGTTTAGAGAGGAGTATAGGAAAGTTCAGAGGTCAGAGAAGAGGAAAATATAATCCGAGATAGTCTATCCATGTTCAAGACTCTTACCCAATCGGGCCGACTGAGCCACGTAATGCACTTCAAAGGCTTATAGTGCTAAAAGAAAGAAAACAACATCGCAATGCTATTTAGTGCCCCCATTGACATCAACTTTCTCAAAATGCTGTATTGAGCAGAGCCAGGTAGAAAGTCTTACCTCTCCGCCGGGTGTAATTCCGTCCCGGCTGCCGGGAAATATATAAAATGTGATGCGATGTTGTTCTCTTTGCACAAACTGTTTTTTAAAGAATTTTTTTAAAGAAAGTTTTAAGAATTTGATCATCATCTTTTTATTCACTTAGGCTTTTTATTCACTTAGGTTTGTGTGTTCACATTTACAGTCACTCTTTTTCTCACTTTGCTGATACATGTAGTGACATTTGGCATATTGATATACTTGTAAAAGGTAACCATTGTATGTTTTGTAGAGCCCTGATGAAGTCAAGGGCTAAAGCCCTGACGAAACACGTGTTGGCTGGGCCTTGAGATTAAAAGAAAACGTGAAGATTACCATCACCGAAGCAAGACTACATGTTCTCTTGATTTGTTACTTGTATATGATTGTAATGATTGGTGACATTGAGGTCACATTGATTTAGACGTGTGCACAGATCCCCTCGTTTTTCTACCTTACTACTCTGTGTTGAGTTCCAGAGTTGGGGACATCAGGAGGTGGACCCCTTTGTGCATCATTCGGAATCGAAGGAGAGGACGTGCATATTACACGCAGTGCTTGGCATCATTGTTCAGACTGCAACCAACAAGTCCATGTGGCAGAGTAGGACAGTCAATGAGGTGATGCTGTTGCACAAAAAGTCCAGGTGCCAGACCAGGTGACCTGGGAGATGGGAGATGGGCATGGCCCGCTGCCTCTCACTGTCTTTTCTGTGGACGACCCACCTTCCTTGGGGGACCCTCATATGCAGGCCTTGACGATGCATGAGACGCTCCGTCGGACGATTCCTCCTCCTCCTCCTCCCTCCCTGTGCCTGGTGGCGGTCTTCACCTAGAAGTGTCTTGCCTGGTGAGACAGGGCTGGTGCTTCATGTTGTAAGCGATCCGACGGAGTGAATGGCTTATGTCCCTTTGCACCACCAGGAGCTCAGCCAGTCTTGCCTCCATCCATCCTTGGTGTTGTTGTTGACTGGCGTGTTGCTCGGCCTGTAGGTTTTTGATCTCGGTGAGGGTACCCACTACCTGGCTGATCTCCCTGGTGTCCCGTCGGTATGCCTCCATGATGTTAAGTAGTTGAGACATACCAGGCCCTACAGCTGGCTGGTCAGGTTCTCGCCTCCGCCTGGCGCCACTCCCACCACCCCTGCCCACACGAGCCTGGCCTTCCCTTCTGGGAACATCGGGTCGACTGGACCCCCGAGGGATGGCAGTGGTGGTGTTGTCTGCCACCTTCTGGGTGCCAGGGGAACCTTTTCCTTAATTGTCAGACTGGCCCAGTTGTTGTCTGTGGGCAGGGCTCCGAGATGTCTGCTGGGATGTGGCAGGAATGGTGGTTGGCGCAGATGTTCCTGATCCAGCTGCTGCACGGGTTTCAGCACCATAGGTGCCAGGTTAGTCGGGGTCATCCGTGGAGTGGTGAGAGGCGTCGCTGTCGGTGGGGTCAGGGTCCTGCGTAGCCTGGGGCTGTGATTCATCTCCCCCATTGTTGGGGGTAGATTCCGCACGTTGCCCTGTGGGTGTGAGAGACAGACAATGTTAATGACATTTAATGCAACATCCATTTTTCATACACATTGTAGTTGGCACCGTTCCACCTGGTAGTTGTCTATGCTTTGGATTGTCCTCAATGTTCACTTGTGGATGGGTATGTTGTGGGGTCAGATTGATCTGTGCTCAGGAGTCATTGACATGTGGGGTCATATTTACAATCACTGGCACAGCCCTGCATATCAGCAGGGTTTCACCTGTCATTGTGCACCACAGCTATGCCAGCATGGATGCGACACATTTACAATGCGGATGGGGGAAAGACGGCACAGCTGCATCATGCATATGTGCCGTAGAAGTGGCGCATTGCTGGAGTTGCGTCACCAGCGCAACGCAGCTCCAGTAATGCTCTGTGAGGTCCTATCTGCACAATGCTGTGTCAATCCTTACGCCTGCTTCAAGCATGCGCAGGGTTTTGACACAGCATGTGCTTAAAAGTGACCGAGTGAAATCTTGTAGATTTCACTCAGCCACTTTTGGGAGGCGTTGCTGTGCCGGAACGCCTAAATACCCAGCACCATGGCGCCACTATTGTGCGGCCGCTAACGGCGGCGTGAAAGAAGCGCAAGGGGCTTGTGAATCTGCACCGTGCATTTTTTGCTTGGATGCTTCAGCAGATCTGTATTGGTTTTGTTGTGTTACATGGCAATTGTGACAGTGGGGCACTCCATTGCCTGTCCCAGGAGGCTATGTTTGTGTAAGGGGTGGGTGTGAAAGGCCGTGCTGGTAGTTGGAGTCTGATTTGGAACTGGGCATCCCTCGTGGCTGTTCCCCATGGAGCATGCTGCCATGACAGTGGTTGTGAGTTCCTGTCCAAGATATCTGACCTTGTTGTCCTGGTGTTTGTGTTTGCACTGGTCACAGGAGGGCATTGTGCTGCCTACACCAGGGCCCAGTGTCAGCTATCTTGTCAGTACTTTCCCACTCCCTGTGCATTGAGCATGGTGCATGGGCGTGTATCTGGGCCATATGGGATGAGGGAAATTGGGCATGGGCATCCACAGATATGTTTATAAGGGTGGGCACATTTTTAACTTCATCACCATCCCCCTTGCACCCTTCTCGCCCTCCCCCTTGCACCCCTCTCCCTTCTGCCTTGCACCCTTCTCACCCTCTCCCTTGCACCCTTCTTGCCCTCCCCCTTACACCGTTCTCCCCTCTGCCTTGCACCCTTCTCGCCCTCCCCTTTGTGCCCATCTCTCCTCCCCCTTGCACACTTCTCCCCTCTGCCTTGCACCCTTCTCCCCTCTGCCTTGCACCCTTCTCGCCCTCCCCTTGTACTCCTTTCCCCACTGCCTTGCACCCTTCTTGACCTCTGCCTTGCACCCTTCTATGACACCCCCTTGCACCCTTCCCACCCAATGGAGGGGGCTGCCACCTGGAACAATGTCACCATTTCAAAAGCATGATGGACTAGGTCCGGCCCTGACTGGGCCCACACCAGATGCATTGGCGATCCGGGGGGGGCAAGAGCCCCACTTACCCCCCCTGTGGACGCCCATGCAATTGGGTCAGATTTGGAGTCCCACAATGCATTTTGTGACACCCACCCTCCCAGTATACCGGACGTCCATTTTTGGGTCTGTGCTTCCTGTAGCATGGGACATAGCATGGCCTTGCTTTCTCAATGGAGCGTACACATGGTAGTGGCATTAGCGTTGTTTTTGGATGTAGTTGTGGGCGTGGGCGCTTGTGGGTTGGTGCAGGCATTTTTTGACTTGGGGTGTGGATGCCATTACCCCCATGTTACATGAGTTGTTTGTGTACTCACCAGGCTCTACGGCTCCTTCAATTCCATGTACTCCCACCGGTGGTAGCAGGGCCATCACCTTCTCCTCCCAGGGCTAGTACTGTACTGGTCTGCGGGGACCACCACCTCCAGTGTGCTGGCTCTGTAGGTACTCTTCGTCCATTTTCCGCTTGATCATCCTCCGCAGATCCTACCACCTGGCCTGGCACTCGTTTCTTGTGCGTCTGATGGGTGCAACAGCATTCACCCTATTGACTATCCTCTCCCACAGTTGTGTTTTCTCAGCTATGCTGGTCGGTTTGACCAATGCGCCAAACAGCTGTGGCTCGACTCTGATGACTTCATCTACAAGGATCTCCATCTCCTCCTTTGTAAATTTTGGATTCTTCTGTGTGGACATGGTGTGGGGTGACGGTGTGTATGGATGTGGGTGCGTGGATCTGAATGTGAATGGGGGTGTGTGGGTCTGAATGTGAATGGGGGTGTATGGATCTGAATGTGAGTGTGGGGTGTGTGGGTCTGAATGTGAATCGGGGTGTGTGTGGGTCTGAATGTGAATGGGGGTGTGTGGGTCGGAATGTGCTTGGGGGTATGTGTGAAGATGGATGTGTGCAGTTGGTGGTGTGTTGTCAGAGTCTCTTGCTAATTGGGTATGTTGCAAAGGATCATGGTTTTTGTGTGTGGGCCCTTTTTATTGGTCCATTTGTGGGTGGGGCTTAGTTTGAATTTTTGGTGGGTGTGTTATAAGGGGTGGTTCTGAGTTAGCCCCTCTGTTTCCCTGTTTGGATCTGCCCAGGACATTCATTTCCATGGTTTGTACCCTGGAAACGTGTTTTGTGGTGTTTTGTGAGTCGTTTTCACCCTCCTTGTGCTGTTTTACAGTGTCCGCGTGGTTCAGTACGGCCCGTTTACTTGTATTCGCTTCTGTTTATTTGTGTGTCCAACGCGACGTTCTCGCGGTACGGGTCGTTTTCTATCTCCTTGTGCTGTTTCATGGGGTTCGTGTGCGCTTCATTCAGTGTGGGTTTTTCTCGTATTAGATTTTGTGGCTCGCTCATGCACACCCTTTTTACGGGGTTCGCATGCGTTTCGTTCAGTGTGGGTTTGTCTCGTCTTTGATTTTGTGGCTCGCTCATATGCAACGTTTTTACGGGGTTCGCGTGCGCTTCGTTCAGTATGGGTTCGTCTCGTATTTGATTTTGCGGCTCGCTCATACGCGATGTTTTTACGGGGTTCGCGTGCACTTCGTTCAGTGTGGGTTTGTCTCGTATTTGATTTTGTGGCTCGCTCATACACAAAGTTTACCGTACAAATCGCAGCTCATACGCGTCAATTTCCGTACGAATCGCATTCTGATTCCCCGGTCTGGATTGTACTTGTCGGGTCGTACAGCATGTTTACGATTCGTACGGTTCACCGTGAGGGTCCGTATCGTACGGATTTTCCCTTGCTTTTCGTACGGTTCGCAAAGATTCGGACGTATTTTTTTCCAACGGATCGTACTACGCGATTTGGACGGATTTGTATGATTCGTACAGAAAGGGCTACGAATTTGAATCATCGTACGGATTAGTTTCCCAAATCGGAATCGCCTCCTTTATGTTAATTGTTTTAATGATATGCAAATTTATATTCAAATTTTTTTTACATTTGTATTGTTACAATAATATTTCTCATACAGTCTAATGTATAATTAATTAAAATATATATTCATGTTATTTATTTGTAATATATATTTTTTTAATTATAAAAACATGAAACATGTTAAATATATAAGAAATTATTTTAATAAAGTAAAATGATTAGAATTTTTTATGTGGAATCTTAAAATGTTATAACTTATAAAAAAGAAATTTAAATAATACAATTATATTAATTTCTTTGTTTTAAAATGATAATTGTATAAGAAAAATGTATTTTGTAATTTTGTAATTTTATTTATTTTATGAGTGTTATTTTGGATTATGATTTTATTTTTTATTTTATGATTTACAATTTAGGAACAGTAGTAAATAATAAAATAATATATTAAATATTATCCGTATTTAAAATATTGATTTTCTATGTTAATGTTTAAATATGAATATATACATTTGTAGTTTTGGTATGTGTGTTTTTGTATTACATTTTAGTTTATTTAATAGTCCAAAAATTGGTTATGATTATGGAGTATTGATTGTGTATATAACATGTTTAATTTGTATTACTTTGTAAAAAGTGTTTTAGATTGCCATGTAAATAGTATATGTCGCCTCTTTAGCATCCAACATCTTTTTCAAATAGGTTTAGATTAAAGTGGAAATAGTGATTGTCACCCCTTTAGTGTCCAACACCTTCCCCCAATATTGTTAGTTTGGAGAGGGAATAGTACATTCCACTCCTTTAGTAGTCTAAAATCTTCTCCCAATGTGGTTACATTGTAGTGGGAATAGTAAATTTCACCTTTTTAGTGTCCAACCCGGTCCACCAACATGGTAACATTGGAGTGGGAATAGTAAATGTCACTACTTTAGTGTCCAACACCATCCACAAATTGGTTTTGGATGGAGTTGGAATAGTAGTTTTCACCTCTTTAGTATGCAACACCATCCACAAATTGGTATACATTGGAGTAGTAATAGTAAATAATACCCTTTTAGTGTCCAATATCTTCCCCAAATTGGTTTAGGCTGGAGTAGGAATAGTAAATGTTATCGCTTTTGTATCTAGCACTGTCTGCAAATTGGTATATATTGGAGTGGGAAAAGTAGATATCTCCCCTTTAGTGTCCCACACATTCGTAAAAATGGCTTATGTTGGAGTGTGATTGTTTAACATTATAATTTTAGTCTGAAATCATTTGTTATAATTTTATTTGTATGTAGTAAAAATCGGTTGTGTTATTTCATTAGTAATGTTGGTATTTAGAAATCAAAAAAACATAAGGGGGCCGATTCCGATCTGGGTCGGGAAGCACTCTGACCGAGCCGGATCCGGGGTGTTTTCTGACCGATCCGGACTCCTGCAGCCCGACCGAGTGAGTACGATGCGGCAGTACGCTGTCGGACTCGGTTCGGTCAGATTCCCATAGAAGTCAATGGGAGATGGTCGTACGACTGAATGGGTACATCGTGGACAAGTGTGCCCTCTACAGTGGGTACGCATTGGTGCCATCCGCACCATACATGCCTGTGTAGGGTAGACCCATGGGTCTCCCCCTGTGTCCGAGTCGTAAGGCTGCGGGTAACAGGGAGTCCGACGTGGACCCCCAAAGTCCAACTCCGGGAGCTATTGCGAGCCGGATGCTCCGACTCGATCCGGCTGTCCGAATCGAGCATCGTACTAGCTCGGTCGTGAAATGTCTCCATTAAGCGCCACGGTTTGCTTGTGACCGAGTCGTATGGAGCGGTTCGGACCCGGAAACGATTCGGATGGAGATTTCACACTTGTTCGCAACGTACTTCGACGTCTGGACCCGTGTACGACTCGGACGGAAATCCAGCCTCCAAATCGGATCCGCTAATGCCAAATCCGATTCGGGGTCCTTCAGACCGAGATCGGAATAGGCCCGATAGTTGTATGTTTGTAAGCAGTAATATAATTAAATACATTTTTTAACTGAATAACAACGTAACACATTTTTCTCATTTTATTTATATAGTTTTCGAACTGTATTTAATGTATACTTTTACATTTTTAACCATATATCTCAACTTAAAAATAAACATTTCAGTATAGCTAAATCAATAAAACATTTTTTATAACTTTTAATTAATAAATACAAAATGTAAATTATATTTCAATACTATTGTATGTTGTACATTTTCACTTATAGCATTGTTTAACACTTTTTAAAAACATTTCTTAAATTGCTTTATATACATATAGTTAACATAATGTTAACATACGTTTTTTCAGTATATATTAAATTATTGTATATATTTTCTGCTATTATTTAATCTATAATTTACAATTTCTTTACAATTTTGTAAAACTTTTTACATGTTTAATAAGTTTTTACATTTTCTCATACATTTATTCAACATTTGTACATTATTTCCCATTCATTTCTATGGGGAGATAGCCTTTTTGTTAGTTTCATTTAGCGGCCATTTTTTACAGTTACCTTCTATTTTGTAATCTATTTATGTTATTTCTAGTCTGTTTTCCCGTAATCAGGTGACGGTATGGTGCTACTGTTCATCAGAACTGGGAAGTTCTTTTTTAAGCATTACTAAAGGGTTTTGAAGGTATGAAGGTTTGGGAGGAGGTCTTTTATATATTTAAATGTATTAATAGTAGTGTTTTTCACTAGTTTGTAGTTTTAAATTTCCTTACACTGTTTTTGTAATGTATCATTATGTTATGTTAAATTGTGTTATGTTACTCATATTTTGATGATTATTTGTGAAGCATATGTATTTTTGGGAATATAGTGTGTTTTGCAGGTAGGTTTTCTTATTTTCTTTACAAGTTTTTGTCTATGAACGTGTCCTATAAGCATTGAGAATTTCAGTTTTTTTAAAGGAAATCTATTTTGGCTTATAATAAACTAATGCTTTTTACTTTGATTTCTTTTTTGGGGTTTTCTAGAGCATTTCTGTTTTTAAAAAAATACTTTTTCAGGTTTTCATGGTTCCTAGATACTGTGGATTGTTTCTAGGGATCTTTACTGGATTCGTTTTATTTTCAAATTTTTGAGTGGGCTCACTGACATGAAAACTATTAGGAAACTCAGAATATTCTTGGCGGACCTATGCTACACCGCCAGCATATTGCTGGGCCAGACCGCCGCGCCACCGTCAAGGGATCACAAATCCCTGGCAGTTGTGACGGTGGGACTGCTGCATTCATAATGCTACGGTCGGACCGCCGGTTTGGTGGTTCCTGCCACGCCACCGCAAGTTTGGCATTCCGGTCGAACGCCAAACTCATCAGCCCCTTATCAGTCTTATTTATTTTGTTTCTTTTGGGTGGGATAGGTTATATTTTATTGTTTAGGTAAATATTGTGTGAGTGTTATTTGGTACTCTGTGATTGATATGGTGTAATTATTTTGGGTGATGAATTGAGTTTGTTTTTTTAGTTTTTAGTTGGTGATGGATACATATTTTGGGTAAATAACACACATATATATATATATATATATATATATGTATGTATGTATGTATATAATATATATATATATATATATATATATATGCACGAATGCAGCTCTCTCACCCAACCAGCACGCAGCAGCCGCCACAGCAGTAAAGGAAAGAAAGCCACGCCACTCCAACGTCCGTTATGGGCTAAAAAAACGATTTATTTAGCGCTCAAGGCCACCAGATCTTACGCGTTTCGGGCGTCCGCCCTTGTTCACAGATCGTTAGTCAGTAAGTTCACAATGGCTTAAGTACTATCAGTTTTTCCCGGGCATTTTTTTCTTTGCAACCACGTGATAAATAAACATAAAAGACACACTACCTAGCTTAGGCTGAGGCAGTCGTTTCTCTAAATTAGTGCCATGATACGTATATACATAGAGAGAATAACAGCATAAATGCGTTATTGAAGCCACAATCAAAATACAATTCATTTTTAAAATTTGTAAAACAGATATATATAGTGATCTATAAAAATATATATACATTTCTATAAAAAACTCTAAAAAACTTTGTAATTTGAAATGCTGTGCAAATATCGCAATTTTGAAGTCATAGTAATAAGTTACTAATATATACATATATGGCATCTTGTATATAAGCAGAAAATAATGTTAAATCATTAAAATCTAATGCCAGTATGTGACCCCAAAGCAATATTAAATCTATCAGACAAAATGTTTGTTCGATGTAATATCAGCCTGAATGCTTAATGTATTGATTGTGATGAATTATATATATATATATATGTATATAAATATATAAATATACGTCAAACCAACTTTCAGGGTAGAAAAGAAGGAAACTCGAGCCACAATCTCCATGAGCGTGAATGTTTATTTCTGCAAAATGGTTCAAACGCCCGACGCGTTTCGGTGCAGCCGCACCTTGGTCACGGGTGAATTCAGTCATGACATTCTAAGTTTTATAAAGTGAAAAAAAGGCAAATTACGTGCACAACATAAAAGTAGGACTACTTCCTCATAACTTCAGGTTTGTTGAACAATGAAGGCGGCCATAGTTGAATATTATCACCAGGCTTCAAGTTTAAACTAATATATACTCACTTTGGTGATACCCCACATTTGGGATGTTATAATATACATTTAAAGATTATAAAGTGTCAATGTTGATATTTAAACAAATAATACAATTTGTATTTCATGATTGAAAACATGGATATCCATGCTGTTAATACACAATCAAAAAGGTGTAAAAAATGTATGTTTTGCCCAAGTGGGCATAAATTCATAAGGCACAGAACACACTAAATTGTCCAAACTGATTGCAGAAATCAGTAAAGTTCCGCCCAAGTGGGCATGTGCTACTAATGCCAGCTAACATCCAGTTGAGATTACATAGTTGTACGGGCAACATTGCACTACATTTTGTCCATTTTGTTACATCACAAAAAAGGTTTATCATCTGCTTTGTAGTTGAAACTTGATAGACTCCAATTCCTAAGGCAACCCCCAAGCTTGTTCTCATCTGTTTATAGAGCAGTCTCCTACAAATAGAAAGAAAAAACCATAATCACTGAAAGTGAATAAAAAACTGATTAAAAAAGCTTCAATTAATTACAATATCTTTTCTCAACAGTGTTTCGGCAAATATATTGGAGCCCTAATTATTTAAATTTAGTTTTCATGTTGGTTTATTTAGTTTGAGGGCAATATTGATTGGGATGTGCAGACATACATCCAGGATTTAGCCTAGATGGACAGAGAGTTCTTCATCCTTATTAAGACCCCAAGGTTGGACCGTTTGATATTTTATGATCATACGTGATTCAAGTTGGCGCAACTGTTTCAATCTGTTGCCGTCCCTTTCTGATTTGGGAATCCTGTCTAATGCACAAAACTGCAGCAATCTGACATTTTTGTTGTGAAAATCTTTGAAGTGCTTGGCAATTGGATAGTTCTTATCCTCATTAGTGATGGCCCTAGTATGCTCCAACACTCTTTTCTTCACTTCCTTTATTGTGCTCCCAATATATACTAGGGGGCACGGGCAACGTAGTGCATAAACACAGTAGTCAGATTTGCACGACAGATGCTTTTGTATTTTAAAAGCTTGATAGTGTTCTGAAAGAACAATTTCTTTCCTATTAACACTATTCTTGCAAGCTTTGCATGTATTGCAGGTGAAAAAGCCTCTGACACCAGTTTTTTCTTTCTTGTCTCTTACAGTACTACTGCATAAAACATCTTTCAATGCAGTACATTTTCTGAAAGTGATCTGTGGTTGACTTCCGACCGCTTTCTTAAGTACTGGGTCGAGATTAAGGACGTGCCAGTATTTTTTGAGACTACGTCTCACCTGCCAGGATTGATCAGAGTATGAAGTAATATATCTGATTGGGCCATTCTCTTGCTCAGGGTCTTTGAAAGGTATAGGGTTCAAGAGGTCACTTCTGGCTACAGTCTTAATTTTAGCACACGCCTGCTCTATAGTTTTGGTTGAATAACCTCTCTCAATGAATCGTTGTTTCATGCATGTCATCTCTCTGGCGAAATCTATAGGGGTACCACAGTTTCGTTTTGCCCTCAATAGTTCGCCAAAGGGTATACTGCTGATCAAGTTTTTGGGGTGGCAGCTGGAAGCATGGAGCAAGCTGTTCCCTGCAGTTGGTTTACGATACAGCCTGCTTCTGAGTTTGTCCTTGTCAACAAATACCACTACATCCAAAAACTCTACCGACTGTTGGTCGATCAAGCAGGTAAATTTCAAATTACAACTGTTTGCATTCAGATCATCAACAAACTGTAGTGCCGCCTCTTTCGTACCTTTCCAGAGGCAAAACACGTCGTCTATGTACCTGGCCCACAGAACCACATTGTGGGAAAATGCCGAGTTGTTCTTGGCCACCTGCTCCTCCCACCAGCCCAGGAACAATCCTGCGTAGCTGGGGGCGAAGCAGGTTCCCATCGCGGTCCCCCGGGCCTGGCAATAGACCACATGATTGAACAAAAAATAATTGTTCGTTAGGCAGGCCAGGTACATAGACGACGTGTTTTGCCTCTGGAAAGGTACGAAAGAGGCGGCACTACAGTTTGTTGATGATCTGAATGCAAACAGTTGTAATTTGAGAGAGGTTATTCAACCAAAACTATAGAGCAGGCGTGTGCTAAAATTAAGACTGTAGCCAGAAGTGACCTCTTGAACCCTATACCTTTCAAAGACCCTGAGCAAGAGAATGGCCCAATCAGATATATTACTTCATACTCTGATCAATCCTGGCAGGTGAGACGTAGTCTCAAAAAATACTGGCACGTCCTTAATCTCGACCCAGTACTTAAGAAAGCGGTCGGAAGTCAACCACAGATCACTTTCAGAAAATGTACTGCATTGAAAGATGTTTTATGCAGTAGTACTGTAAGAGACAAGAAAGAAAAAACTGGTGTCAGAGGCTTTTTCACCTGCAATACATGCAAAGCTTGCAAGAATAGTGTTAATAGGAAAGAAATTGTTCTTTCAGAACACTATCAAGCTTTTAAAATACAAAAGCATCTGTCGTGCAAATCTGACTACTGTGTTTATGCACTACGTTGCCCGTGCCCCCTAGTATATATTGGGAGCACAATAAAGGAAGTGAAGAAAAGAGTGTTGGAGCATACTAGGGCCATCACTAATGAGGATAAGAACTATCCAATTGCCAAGCACTTCAAAGATTTTCACAACAAAAATGTCAGATTGCTGCAGTTTTGTGCATTAGACAGGATTCCCAAATCAGAAAGGGACGGCAACAGATTGAAACAGTTGCGCCAACTTGAATCACGTATGATCATAAAATATCAAACGGTCCAACCTTGGGGTCTTAATAAGGATGAAGAACTCTCTGTCCATCTAGGCTAAATCCTGGATGTATGTCTGCACATCCCAATCAATATTGCCCTCAAACTAAATAAACCAACATGAAAACTAAATTTAAATAATTAGGGCTCCAATATATTTGCCGAAACACTGTTGAGAAAAGATATTGTAATTAATTGAAGCTTTTTTAATCAGTTTTTTATTCACTTTCAGTGATTATGGTTTTTTCTTTCTATTTGTAGGAGACTGCTCTATAAACAGATGAGAACAAGCTTGGGGGTTGCCTTAGGAATTGGAGTCTATCAAGTTTCAACTACAAAGCAGATGATAAACCTTTTTTGTGATGTAACAAAATGGACAAAATGTAGTGCAATGTTGCCCGTACAACTATGTAATCTCAACTGGATGTTAGCTGGCATTAGTAGCACATGCCCACTTGGGCGGAACTTTACTGATTTCTGCAATCAGTTTGGACAATTTAGTGTGTTCTGTGCCTTATGAATTTATGCCCACTTGGGCAAAACATACATTTTTTACACCTTTTTGATTGTGTATTAACAGCATGGATATCCATGTTTTCAATCATGAAATACAAATTGTATTATTTGTTTAAATATCAACATTGACACTTTATAATCTTTAAATGTATATTATAACATCCCAAATGTGGGGTATCACCAAAGTGAGTATATATTAGTTTAAACTTGAAGCCTGGTGATAATATTCAACTATGGCCGCCTTCATTGTTCAACAAACCTGAAGTTATGAGGAAGTAGTCCTACTTTTATGTTGTGCACGTAATTTGCCTTTTTTTCACTTTATAAAACTTAGAATGTCATGACTGAATTCACCCGTGACCAAGGTGCGGCTGCACCGAAACGCGTCGGGCGTTTGAACCATTTTGCAGAAATAAACATTCACGCTCATGGAGATTGTGGCTCGAGTTTCCTTCTTTTCTACCCTGAAAGTTGGTTTGACGTATTGTAAGAGGATCGCCTCCTCACTCGAAGCCCGCCGCCACTAAGAGGCTGGGGGATCGGCGAATTGTGACTTTTAAATATATAAATATATAGATATATATATTCAACAGTACTCCTTCTTTCGAGAGAGCAGAGACCACACAGGGGAAGACCTTGGAAGCATATTTTATTTCTTATTTGGCAAATGGATTTCGGCAATTTGCCAGCCTTCATCAGCGCCCAAGTATCCAGGAGGCGTTCAACATCACAAATGTAAGTCTTGCCGCCCTCTTACTGGCAGAGGGCCCGCTCCGCCCCCTAGCATTTTCAGCTCACCTGTTGTCAGTTCACAAAGTGTGTGTGGACCACAACACCCAGAATGCCTGATTTTGAGTACAGGTAGGTGTTGCAGGGGGAGTATGTCATCAATTGGTCATGCGGGGATGGCAGTACAGAGTATATATATATTATCTCAGTCTTCACTAACATTGGACTTTTATATAATTTTTAGACTGATATAGTTAAATATTATATTTATTATTTATAATAAAAATGATTTGTCATGTTAGTTTAGATTTTTGGGGCGTTTGTTAGAGTACTATTCATTATATCATATGCTTTTGGCTACTATTTCTAAGGAACCTATTCCTTTGTTATTTAACCGCATGCGTGCGGCGGCTTTTTTCGCTGTTGCGGCGTTTTTTAAAAACGCGAGTTACATGACGAGTGTAGGTTGTATTCTGCCTAGTGCGGATTGGAAGGCTCTCTACCATCCTTTCACTGCGTTGTTTACTTTGGCCTTCTATGCCAAGGTGTTATCATAGACATTCAATCATGCTACTTGGAATATGGGTTGGCATCTGTGTCTGGAGCGATGCAGTCGGCTAACGCAAGTGTCTTCAAAATAATCCATTGGGGGGTTTAGTTTGACTTTTTTTTATTGGTAGAAAGGGCTTTCTATTAGTACATTGTAGTGACGAGCCTCTTCTGTGACAGGGACATAGGCTAGTTCTATAATTTTTCTTTCTAAGAAAAATTGCTAGTTTTTAGAATATTCTACACTTAGGAACCGATAACAAGTTTGGTGGCCACGAACTGCCAGGCTCTTGGGGGCGCGGCAGTAGCGGTCTCCCGAACGCCCAACTACGATGGTCGGACTGCCATAGCCACACCGCAGCCACCAGGTAACCGCCGTTCCCTGGTGGTGTTGGGGTGATCTGGAGGCTGCAATATGCTTGGCGGGACCGTATTACTAGTTTCCTCTCTGTCGGCGGTGTCATGGAGGTACCTCCCCCATGTACACCGTGGCGAAGAGGAAACCGAGGGGGCCCCTGTGCCACCTCTGCATGGAAATGCCAATGGGGGGGGGGCACATTTGCATGCGCCCTAGTCCCTGCATGGCATAGACTTTTCAGTCCATGTCTTGCAGGAATTGTTTTTGGGGTTCCCATTGAGGTGCCTATTTTCTGAGGCACTGCTGTGGGAACAGCAAAAACTAGACCACCAGACAGGAGGAAACTCCTAACCGGACGGGCGATCTGGCTACGGATTTGGTGGTGAAACTGCATGGCGGACCCGGCGCCGCACCGCCAAAGTCATGATCGAAAACCTTAATGCAGATTTTTTGGCAGTGTCTCCATATTTTTTGCTTGAAATTATTGGGCTCATTATGATGGCGGACGGACTTCAGTCTGTCCGCCATCGTTCTGAGGATTGGGACCGGCCACGTATAAGGCAGGGGTCCCACAAATGTTATTACAATGCGACCGCCACCACGGCGGACGCAAATGGGACGTTTAACATTGCGGTGGGTGCTGCCGACTGCAGCACCCGCCACAATGTTAAAACTGCACAGTTTGCATTTCCCTGCACTAGGTGGCAGGCAGCATGCAGTGCCTGCCACATGGTGCAGGGATATGTATGCCACCCAAGTGCACAAACAACCAGCCCCTGTACAAGGGGGGGCCGCAACAGGCCACCAAAGTACATCCCCTCCAGCCTTTCCATGAAGGTTGAACCACCATGGAAAGGCTGTTGGGGATGCAGCATCCTAATCAGGGGGATGGTACCTGCTGGGCACCGCCACCATTCTGAGGATGCAGACGGTCCTACAGGCAATCCTAACAATGGCTGCTGTCGTACCCGTGGCGAATGGGCTTTCCGTTCGCAACGCACACCGCCTGCCATCACAATGTGGCGGGTATAAATTGGCTTTGCGATGGCGGTGAACCTGCCATCAGCAGCCTGCCGGTGGCTGGTTCACCGCCATCGTAATCAGGCCCTAAGTAACAGCCTTGTATGGGGCCATGTCAGAGGTCCGTTTTCATTGCTGCTGCATCTTCCCTCGTGTGCATTTTGAACTCTAGGCTTCCGGTGCGCCCTTTAAATACCATTGCACATTGAGACATGCAGTCCATTCGCATACTTTTTACCCTCCAGTGGGTGGGGACTCTCTGGATGAATTTAGTAGGAATACAATCGCGGCAACTTCAGGCCGCGGAAGCGACGCACCGCCCACGCATCAATCAAAGGGTCCACGAGAGTGAACAATCACTTGTACTTGGGCGCAGCAGGTGAAATAATTAAGCGTGCAGAGTCACATTCAGGAACCCAATGGAGGGTGAATTTGTCTCTAAATATGTGCCAAAGTCCCCACCCACTGGAGGGTAAAAAGTATGCGAATGGACTACATGTCCCAATATGTAATAGATTTTAAAGGGCGCACCGGAAGCCTAGAGTTCAAAATGCACACGAGGGAAGATGCAGCAGCAATGAAAATGGACCTCTGACACGGCCCCTGATGAAGAAGCGAAAGAGGCTTTGAAACGCGTAGGGCCAGAGAATGCAAATGGGATAAGAAACTGGAGGCTTTCAATAAATGAAGTGTGTCACTTACCTGATGTGGAGTGCGGCTTCGTCTCTGGATGAATTTTGTAGAAATTGTATAAATATGTATAATTATTTAAAAGTTTGTACGCTTGTTATTTACATGTAAAATTATGCAACTAATTCCGTTTTGGCCCTCAAGTGCTCCTGGAGGGGGGCCGCGTGTCCCCCTCCCTTTGTAAAGCCCCAGGGAGGTGGTGGTCTCCGGGACCAGGAGACAGTAACGGACCCCCGCATTTGAATATTTAGTGCCCTGGGGAGATGTTGGTCCCCTGGGCAGTGTGGGGGGGCTTGAGCCCCCCACACTAGTTATTACTTATAGCCTGGGGAGGTGGCAGTCCCCTGGGCTTGGGATGGCCCGTGAGGCTCCCCCACCCAATTTTAACAAAGCCCCGGGGAGGTGGCAGTCACAGGGCTGGGGGGCCCACGAGGCCCGGCCCTCATTTAATTAAAGACCGGGGATGTGGCAGTCCTTGGGCTGCAGTGGGGCCGCATGCCCCCACGCATAAATTATGAAGCCCCAGGAGGTGACAGTTCCCAGGTCAGATCGTCACGAGGGCAGCTCCGCTGTGCCTCATGACGAGCCAAGCTCGTTAACAGCACAGCGGCGCTGCGCGTGGCCCCCCTTCCCCCCGCAGCCAAGGGGTTAAAGGATGGCTCAATTGGGTGATGCATCTTAGAGGGGCGGACAGCATCGCACTACAGAACTCACCATGGCGTACACCTACCAGGGGGATGTGGAAACTGCTAGACGAGTATCTGGACCCCTATGAGCCCCCAGGAGACCCCCTCAACAGGGACACTACCAGCCACAGCTCATACCACCACAACTCCAGAAAGGACCAGCCACCGCCACGAAACAAATAAACCCCCTGTGCTCCTCCTCTTTCCTCTCTATCTCCTTTACACCTCGCTCAGATTTTCCTCAAAGCAAGACAATGTATGGCACAGGAGAACAAGTGTATGAGCTGAAATGTAACCAAAACTCTGTACCCAAGACTTACTTGTATCCTGTAGATGTTTAGCAACTGTACTGTAAAATTCAATAAAATACTTTGAAATGGTAAAAAAAAGAAAACAAAAGTGATAAATAGACACCATTTGCCATAAATCTAAACATAGGTGATGCACACCCCACAAATCCAAAGTTCCAAGTTCATAGCTAATACACCCACCATTTACCATTCATTCAAATATAGGTCATGCAAGTGATGCACACCCAACTCGCCATAAATTGAAACATAGGTGAGACTATTCAGTAACATTCACCCCTATAGTATAACATGCATAATGAATTGTAAAACAGTATGACCTCCTTACCAAGTGGCGCGGGAATTCCAAGTGGTGTTGCCATACATGGAGCTACTGATTTCATAGGTACAGGTAATCCTGAGATCTCGTTTACTGTAGGATTGTGAACCCTGATTTGATCGGTAACCCCTTTTACAATCCGAATATGGATTTCCTCAAATATTGGAATAGATGTCCTATTACTTACCGGTAATCTTCATTACTCCGGGTCCCGTAGTCCTCGACACCTTCATACTTACTAGTGGAGATGACCATCTCCCGACAGAAAATAAAAACAAGAGGAATGCTGGGACACTAATACTGCCCCTCCCCCCGGGAGTACATAAGCAGTACTTACCCAGCAGACCTCCTGTACTAACAAGCCCAGACAGGAAGGCCGGCCGCCCGGGAGGGAGGGAGGGGCGCATGAAGGTGTCGAGGACTACGGGACCCGGAGTAATGAAGATTACCGGTAAGTAATAGGACATTACCCCCAGGTCCCTCCGTCCTCGACACCTTCATACTTACTAGTGGAGAATACCAAAGCAGAAACCCGGCCTTCCGCACGCACAAGCACACCCAGGAAACCACAACAAAAGCAGCCACCCAAGGGAGCACCGAGAAGGAGGAAAGGAAGACCGCAAAAAACATCCGACCCGCAACCCAGAACAGGACAGCAGGGACAAGGGCCGGAGGGAAAGAAAAAACCCAGGGCTCCAAACAAAGGAGGCCGCCAACCCGAGCAACCGGCAACCTGGACCCGGACCAGAACAGCAAGACCATCCAAAACAACCCACCGGAGAAGACCCCCAGGCCAAAACCAGCAGGAAGGCACACAGGGCCAGGCAGACCCACCAGGAAGACGAGACAACCCGGAAGAAAGCCAAAGAAGAAAAGGCCAACAGAGCGCAGGCACAAGCACCCAGCCCAAAAAGGAAGGAGAAGCACAGGCCAGAAACAAGGCCAAACTCCCAAAAAGAAAGGACCCGAGCACAAGAGACCCGAGGAGGCAACACCGCCGAGGAGGCCCAGGAAGCAACAAGCACCCAGGAGCCGAACAGGACCGAGAACCCGACCCAAAAGACAGGGACGGGGAACAACCCCAGAACCCAGCCGAAAGCCCACCAAACAAGGAGAGGCCAACAAGACCGGAAACCAGCCACAAAGAAAACACAACCAGGGCGGTAACAGCGAAAGCGACCACGAGCCCAGAAAACCCCAACCCCAAAGGGAAGGAACACCAGGCAGGAGGGGAGCACAGAGCACCAGGGAAACCCCAACAGCCGCCCAACGAGGCACAGAGGGCAGCACAAAGAAGGCGCCCAAAAGACACAGGACCGCCCAGGAACCCCACACCCAGGCCAGGCAAGCAGCAAGGGCAGGAGCAGCGGAAAAACAAAGAAAGTCCAGGGAGCACAGCACCCAGACCACAACCACAAGGCCCCAACCCAGCAACGCCGGAGAGGAGCCAAGCAAACCCCAAAAAAAGAGGCCAACAAACCCCAACAGAACCGGGAAGCCAGGACCAGAGCCAAGCAACCCGATCACGCAGGAGGAACAGCAGGCCCAAGCAAACCCCAGAAGAAGAGCAGAGGACCAAGCAGCAGGAAACCACAGACAACCCGCAGCCAGGAGGGAGGGACCCGCAGAGGCACGAGCACCACAGAACAGCACCCCAACCAAGAAGGAGGGGCAACCAAACAGACCCACACCGAGAACAAAGCCCGGGAAAGCAAGGGAGGAAGGAGCGAGCCAGGACCACATAACCAGGAAAGAACCCGGAAAAGGCCGGCAACAAACCCCCAGAACAGGCCAAAAAGGGACAGCACAGCCCGAAAACCCAGAAGGCACAGCCCGCAGCCACACACAACCAGCAAGAAGCCGGCAGAACCGAAGCCACAGAACCCCACACAGGCCCACAACACCGGGAAAACAAGCCCGGGAAGAGAACCAACAGCAGGAGAAGGCCCAGAAGGAACCACCAGGAAGCGGCCCCAACGCAGAACACCCCGCCAGGACCCAAAGGGACACCAGCAGGGAAGCAGAGCCCAAAAAGGAGCCCAACAAGCAGGAGCGGCACGCCCCAGCCAAAACCACAGCCAGGCACCCACCAAGGGAACCAGACGAGACCAGAACAATTCAGGGAGCAAACACCCCCAACAGGAGACGGACCCGGAAGCCACACACCCCCAGCAGCCCCAGAAGGCCAGGCAGGGACCAACCCCGCCCGACCAAGCCAACACAGAGCCAACAGCGGAGCACGGGGACAGCACACCAACCCGGAGAACAGGAGGCATGACAGAAACCGGCAGCGGCCCGGAGGCCCCAAATAGGAACAAACCAGGCAGGCACCCCGGCAGAAACAGGAGGGGCAGACGGCCAAAGGCCAGCCCAGGGGGAGCCAGCGCAGAAGCAGCCAGGCCAAGCACACAGAAAAGCCCCCGGACAACACCAGAAGCCCCAAGCGGGAGCAAGGGAAGCCCACACCAACAGGAAGACCCAGGCAGGCACCACAAACAGGCACCAAGCAGGGAACAGACGAGGACAGGAGCAGGCAGGGCTGAAACAGAACAGCCGCACCCAAGGCAGCACAAGCCACCCAAGCGAGGGCAGAGGGGACAGACCACCCCAAAGTGCCCCCGGCAAGACACAGGCAAGCACCAGGAGCGGAACCAGGCACAGCCCAAGTGATGGAAGGAACAGGACCAGGAACCAGGAGCCCCAAAGGCGACCAACCACACAGAGGCCAGGAAGCCAAGAACCAGGACACCTAAGCAGAGCAGAGGAACAACACCCCCGCATCGGCTCGAGGAGCCGGAACACCGGCTCACCACCAGGCGGGGCAGGCAGCCCGAAGAAGAGGGGGAACAGAACGCACCCCACACAGGCCGTAGCCGAAGAAGAGAGGAACGCCCCGCAGAAGAGAGCAAGGCGCAAGCAAGCACGCAGGAAAAACCCCAACAACACAGGGAACCCCAGGAGCAAGCAAAGGCAGAGCCAGCGAAAAGGAACCAGCCACATAAGAGGCGACAGGAACCCACGCCAACCCCATGCAGGCCACAAACAGAAGAACGAAAGCCAACAGCACAGAGAACCAGCAAACAACATACTGGAGAGGAAACCCCTCAACAGAGCCCGAAAGGAACCCACAGGCACGAGTGGCCAAGAGCAGGGGCACCACCCAAGAAGCGCACCAAACGTAGAAGACCCCGGCAAGCCCCAACCCAGAAAACAGACGAGAGCCGGGGCAAGCGGCAAGGCAGCAGGCCCGGAACAGAAACACGAACCACACAGACCAAGAAGAGGAGCACAGGAACCACAGTGCCCGACCGCCCAGCACCAACCAGACACCCCAGCAACACAGGTGGGGAGGGCGCAGACTGGGAGCCCCAGAGAGCACCAGGACGACCGAGCGACCACAGGCACACAGAAGCACCTGCTAGCCAGCCCACACAGGAAGCAAGCAGCGCGGGGCACCCATAGGCAGCAGAACACCCCCACGGAAGAAGGGATGAAGCACAGCGTGAACACATGCACCCCAAGCAAGAGGCCCCAGCACAAACCTCGGCACCCCCAGGAGGCACCAGAAGCAGGAACAAGGCACGGAACAGAAGGGCCGCCCGTCACCACTCCAGGATTTCTCAGATACCAGCAGGCCAACAGGGTCCACCTAGAAGAAATAAGGGGGTGAAAACAACCAGAGCGGGGGCCAACAGCTCAACAAGGCCCCCACCGCAACCTGGAGGGAAAAAACAATGCATACACCACAGACCCCATGAGACACTGCAGGAAAGAAACAGGGCACCCAGCGCACGAGACCACAGCAGCACGCCAGAAAAAAGAAGAAACATCATGTCACCAAAACACATGTAACATCAAACAGCAAAGACATACGCTGCGCAGAAAATGGACAGGCTGCAGAGAATATATACGAAACACCTCTCGATGCCACCAGCATTTCGACAGCTGGATAGATTAGCAGCTGAATACAGCACAAAGGACTCCTGCAACAGAAGACCAAGGAGGCACCGAAGAAGGGAGCGCAAAGAGCAAGCCAAACCCATTCCGGTACAAAAGGAGGCAATTCTACTCCCAGGACGTAAATAAACAGTGAAAAAATAACACATTCGGAGCACAGTTTATCAAAGAACAATATCAAAAAGGAATTCCATCAAGCGTGCAGGAAGATATTCACGAAAGCGCACACCACCTACAGCAGAAACTGGGAGCAACCTTGCCAGCCAGCCATATGCACACAACGCTGAAGAATACCCCCAAAAACTCTGTTCCGAGTTTGGAGCCTGTGGTCTTTGCTACTGATGTATGGCAGCAGAAGACACAGCACAGCGAAGCCTCTGGGCAGGAAGAGAAGCGCTGCGAGCTAGCGAGCCCAAGAAGTGAGGCCAGGCGCCTGCAGCTGTCAAAGCAAAGCACCTTCCCGTTCTGAGTCGAAAAAAGCTCAAAGAAAAAAGTGTGTCAAACTCCGTGAGCAAACAACAAGGAGACAGACAGAATTCAGCGCAGGAGCCACTGAGATTGTGCAGCTGGAAAACAGGAGGAAAACACGCACATGAACAAGCAGTACCAGACGTCACTCCAGGGCCCCTGAAACACGAGCACCAGGCAGAAGAAAAAAAGGGAACCCGAAATCGGGACTCACCAGGAGTGGGGGCCAACCCCAGGAACAAGGCCCCCACAGCACCGCCGAGCAGAAGTCCATCAGGAGCCCATCCAGCAAGGCACGGCTCCCCGGCCAGGCTCGGGAAGCCGAGCCCGCGACCCGGAAGCAACCCGGAAAGGCAGCACCAGCCACAAAGGGCCGTCAGGTGCAGGGTCACACAGCAAAGCCAGGAACACAGGAAACCAAACACCGGCTCCAGGGAAAGACTGACTCCAAGCAAGCCCGGCAGGCCAGGAGGCAGTCCAGGGAACCCCACGCCCACACAGCCAAGCAGCAGGGCGGGGGGAGAAAAGAAGCACCGCCACTCAAGCCCAGCAGGAGCAGCACCAGCACACCATCAACTCTGTCGACAGACAGAAAAAAAGAACAGGAGGTCTGCTGGGTAAGTACTGCTTATGTACTCCCGGGGGGAGGGGCAGTATTAGTGTCCCAGCATTCCTCTTGTTTTTATTTTCTGTCGGGAGATGGTCATCTCCACTAGTAAGTATGAAGGTGTCGAGGACGGAGGGACCTGGGGGTAATGTCTAAGAAGTACAATTCTTAAGCACACAACAGTTTAAACAGCCGCACATACCACAGCACCCTGTACCAGGAATGTGACACTCAGATTTAGAATGAAATCACTCACCTCTTAATTTGTACCAGTGGTTGCAGGTACTGGGCACTAACTCTCGTTTTTGGAGACCTGGATTTATTTCATCATCAGGCTTTGACCCAGGTCAAGATAGAGAAAGACAGAGTAGGAGAAAACAGGAGGAAGAGAGGGAAAAGGTGACACAGGGAGAAAGCAGGGATGAAAAAGAACCTGCAAGAGTGAGACAACGAGAGAGGAAGTGTAGGGTGATGGAAGAGCGGGGCGTGGCGTGAAATAATAACTAGGTAGCCTCCCTCTTCAGCAATCCTGGCATTCTTTTTCACCTGCCAAAGCCCCCAAAAAAACATTGGACCCATGCACCTTTTTTTACAAAACTAATATCTAGGTTTATTATAACATGTTGGCAACGTGTAAATAGCACGAGCAACCTTTTTCAACACTGCAGAGGAACAACTGTACAAAATCATTAAAAAAAATTCTCCAGCACAGGCTATAAAAATCCTGGGGCATCTGCAAAAAATAAACATAGGCAGTCTCTGTAAAGCAGTAAAATTCAAGTTCAAATTAACTTTTCTCCGCAGCTACTAATTTCAGTCCCCAGCCCATAACTATAATGTTCTGGTAGAAAGCATTGTTCATTTGCTCCACAGGGTATCTGCTACTAAAGTCTCTCCCCAGCCTATATAATAAATGTTCCTCTACAGCTCATTGTTCATTTGCACCACAGGTTCCCCTGCTACTAAAGTCTCTCCCCGGCTTATAAATAAAATGTTCCTGTGCAAAGCATTGTTCATTTGCACCACACAGCCCCCTGCTATTACAGGCTCCCCCTAGGCTATAGATAACATGTTTCTGCACAAAGGACTCTTCATTTTCACCACAGGAGGAAGGAGGCAAGTCATCCCCCCTTTTTTTACTGTTCTATGCCCATACTTAGTACTAGGAATCCTTGTAGAATTAAAACTTGGACGCAGAGAGAAGGCGTGCCCCCTCAACCGCCCCAGTAAATTAATATTTACACTACATGGCAAGAACTGCTGCAGCACAAAGAACAGGCAAATCACACCTTTCAATTTAGTGGTATGATCTGATCCACCTCTGTAAATTCACCCCTCTCTATACATGTGAAATGGAACATCCAATCTAACATGGCGCGTCTTTGTGGACATTCCCACCCACAGAAGCAAGATGCATGTGGCAGAGGATATAGTAGGTTTTTGGAAAATCTACTGATTGATTGGCTTAGAGGGCCCATGGACTCCAGCCAGGCCTGCCTATGTAAAAACTTGCTAGATGCAGCGTGATCACCTGGTGCACCCTCAACCTCTAAATCCAAGCGTTCCGAGGGGAGGTAGGTCCTGCACCCACAGACGTCTGGTGCCAACCCACTAACCCTTTACCACATTCAGGCAGAAGGTCTGCAATGTTATTATGCACAAGTTGTATTATGGGCCATACACCCCTAAAAAGCCCAGAGCAATCTCAACTGCTTCGGATCCTTAGTTAAGTGTTGATCAAAGCCGCTCTTGCTTTGGGGGTCCACTTTCAAGGTCACGTTCCTTCTGGCCAACACACTCATTTCACCGAACAAGAGGGACTACCGAAGGGAAACAAATCCAAAAGAAACAAAGGCGCATATTTACAATAAGTGGCGCATCCCTGCATATCAGCAGGGATGCGTCACTTATTGTGCGCCATGCCTCCGCCACCATGTACAAAAGGGGGTGGTGATGGACGGAGCATCTGAACCAATCAAACACTCACACCCAGTCAAAAGATTTGGGTTTGATCCATCACCGTTCTTTAGCCCACTCTGCCACCCCAGTTCAGACATGGCTATATGCAAATCAGTCTGACCCTGTGCCTCATGGGAACAGTCCAGCCCGAACTGCCAAGCCATGCCTTCCCTGGACCGGAAACAAGCTTTCGAGGACCGGGACCGAGGACCGGGATGGCTGTAATGCCAGAAACCAGTCCTCGGAAGCTTGTTTCCGGTCCAGGGAAGGCATGGCTTGGCAGTTCGGGCTGGACTGTTCCCATGATTCTTAGTATAACAAGTGAACCCAAACAGTTGGCTGAGGACCGTGGGGAATTAAGCTTTAGAAGACAAGGGTCCTGAGCTTATCAGAATTTGTAAAGTCAATAAAATATAGGCCATAATAGGAAGCTATATTCCTCCTCTGTCCAGCCGGAAAGGGTATTTAATTCAAACAAAATAAGAAACAATTGTGTGAATGGTTAAGGCACAGTCCTGTACCTTACTCAAGAAGGACAGGACCCTTGTCTTCTAAAGCGGACTGTTCCCATGAGGCACAGGGTCAGACTGATTTGCATATAGCCATGTCTAAACAGGGGTGGCAGAGTGGGCTAAAGAACGGTGATGGATCAAACCCAGATCTTTTGACTGGGTGTGAGTGTTTTTGATTGGTTCAGATGCTCCGTCCATCACCACCCCCTTTTGTACCGCATTTACAATGCGGCGCACCATGGGGCAAAAACGGCACAGATGCGTCACGCATCTGTGCCGTAAAAGTGACGCATTGCTGGAGTTTCGTTGCAAGCGCGACGCAGCTCCAGCAATGCTCTGGGGGTCCCTATCTTGTTAATGCTGCGTCAATCCTTACGCCTGCTTCAAGCAGGCGCAGGGTTTTGACGCAGCAGGTGCCCAAAGTGACTAGGTGAAATCTTGTAGATTTCACTCAGCCACTTTTAGAAGGTGTTCCTGCGCCGGAACGCCCTTCCCTGCGCAGGAACGCCTCCTTCTGGCACAGGGCTTTACAACGTGACGCATCTCCCAGATGTGTCACGTTGTAAATACCCCACACCATGGCGCATCTTTTGCGCCACCGCTGCATCACAAAAGTGACACAACGGAGGCGTAAAAGACGCGCAAGGGGCTTGTAAATCTGCCCTAAAGCTTTGACCCTTTTACGTCCACCTTGTGGACCAGAGTCCTACGTTCACCTGCCCTGCCTATACAAACCAAAGCCTCCTTCCCTCTTCTAAAACAAATATATTTAAACACACCTCACAATCTCACCCTCTAATGCCAACAGAATCTTTCTTTTGAAAGCACCCTGTAATGTGGCAGAACAGCATCAGACATTGACAGCCTACTCCCCTTCATAATGTCTCCCTGCTCCGACCATGTTCATTGTTCATTTTAAATCTATGTGTATTTGAACATTTTATTTCTGCAGCTTTATATTGCACAAATGGCGTAAGTGCATTAGAGCGCATTATAGTGAAGCAGATAATCAAACATGTAAACAATAAAAAAGAACAAAGACAGTGTCAATCAAAAATAGATAGGCCGAATCAAAGAAGACCTAGTTGTTTTACTCAAAATGCCCCTTAAATAAGTGGAGCTGGATTTCCTTTAAGAAGATGGTGTAATTGTCGCTCGTACGCCTGGTGGGAGAGAGTTCCACATCCTTGTGGCACTGCCAGAGATGCCCTGTTTCATACAGAGTTCATGTTTGAATGTCAGAGGTTCAGAAGAATAGACTCTGCATTGCTGGAACCTGGTTGAGCACCAGAGTCTGAACTTTTCAGCTGGATAGGAGGGTGTAGAGTTGTGAAGGGATTTATGATCGATACACATTGTCTTAATTTGAACTCTTCGATAGGAAGCCATTGCACGGTGCAAAGGATAGTGGTGAAGTGGCTGATTTTCTTGTGACCTGTGACAAAGCGGACGCTTGGGCGAAACACTTCTCTCAGAGGAAACAAATGGGCTTTCAGAAGCCTTTAAAGAGCTCTCATAGCCCAGACTAGAGAGGACCAGTGTATGGACCACGGGCTTCAGATGCTGCTCTGGGATTGTCTATTGCTCCACAGTAATATCAGCTAGTGACCGGCGTCCCAAGCCATGGACGAAATTTGTTTCTGAAGGTTGGGACGGTCGTCAAGGAAAAATCCGAGGGATTTGACGTTCTAAACTTATGGCCAGTTTGCAGTTCAGAGGAGAACACAATTTCAGCTGTTCTTAGTTGGGGAGGGTCGATTTCAAAATTTAAAAAATAGTTAAATATATATATATATATATATATATATATATATATATATATATATTTACCTTTTTAAAAGGACCAGAAGCAGACAATTGTTTTTATGTTATAGCTTGTCCTCAATGGTTCTCCAATTCACTACAACAGTGTCCCCACCTTTTGGTTCAGGATCTAAATTCCCATTGCAAGTGTCTCATCTACAAAAATGCTTCCTTCAAATTTCAAACCCAAATAACCTGAAATCATCCAGATGAACTGACAGGAGCTGAAAGGTAGACCTGATGTCACAATATCGCATCTCTGCTCGTGAGACACCAACCCACATTGCACACAGATGTTTGCCACTGACCTGTCCTCCTGTGAGATATAATAGGTCAATGACTCTTCTTCTGGTCATAACATGTCACACACCGACATATGTGCATTCTTCGGTACTACTTCCAAGTGAAATAATCAGATACTCAAGGTCTGTAGTCAAAATGTCCTACTACTTTGCTTCTGCTACCTCTTTTTCTATTTTGGTTCACACCACATCAGCCATTTGCTGATCCGATTTCCCACTGTCCATATTCTAGGATTCACAGAACCGAACAACTGAACCTGATTCCATATGCTAGAAAGGTGGCCATCTTCCTGACCAGGTACCATTACTGCCACATTTTAACTCCTCCCACCCAAGAGGTGAAATATTAATCTGATAGAGACATCTAGCCGCAGATTCCTTAACTTAGAATATCCCAAGGCGTCAGACTGGGGATATTCTAAGTTAAGGAATCTGCGGCTAGACAACGTCTCTACCAGATACATTGTTCCCGAAGGTAACTCGTACTTTTCCTGCAGTCCCTCGTTGCACACCTTTGCACACAGTGGCACTGTTCCCAAGTTGCCCAAAGCACTATGAAGATTGGTACTAAAATGTCCAAACTGTGCAATCTCATCCCTTTAAAAAACTATCCGGAACCTGCACCATGTGAAGCCACTAAAATTCACCTGAGCTCTCCCAGTGTCACATACATAAAGCAGCACTCCACTGTAAGAAGCGTTCTCTGTATATATTGGTATACATTAAAATTGAGGTCATCCACTTCTCACTTTTGACTGCCACTTTTGGCTGTTTTGCTAGGTAATTCTCACCCTTCGTTGGTCAGCACCTCCCTGCTTAAATACCTCCACAAACTCACCTTTCCAAAATGTTCCTCTTGTTAATCCCATCAAATGGGTTCCAAACGGTTAGTATATCCTTTTATATTTTAGTCTCCTCAATGTAATTTCCACTTTTTCACTACCAAGACTCTGTGGGATTTAATTGTTTCCCCTTACTTTAGTTCTCTCTCCTATTTCCCCCAAATTACTGTTCCTCAAGTCACCTTTTTACAATCAGAACCTTTCTCACCCATTACCACGGACATGCTTAGGATGTTTCTGTCCCTACTACTGTGTTTTGGTACCCAGACGATGGCTTTTTACTTGCCACCTCAAGCTGTCTACGTGTATCACTTCATCCCTTCCATTTCTTACTTCTGCCCTTTTTGTGTAGCTACATCTTGCCCGTTGTCACTTTACAATATTATCCTCCAAGTTTTCCTCATACACACACTGTGGACTTTGACTCCTCAGACTAATCTGTTAAGATTTGTCCTCCAGGTCTCCCCTACATGTTGTCCCTTCCTTGGACTCTTGCTTCAATCCCTGCATCTCCTCGAGATATATATCAATCTCCTCCAACATGATAGCCTGCCTCCTACTAAACAGCCCTTTTTCCTCTTTCCTCATTCTACTGCTAGTGAACAACCTCTACTAAGGCCAAGGCTTATTCTTCCCCTCCATCTATTTCCTAATTTTCAGGACTTATGCAACTTCCAAGGCTTATTCTTCCTCTCCATCTATTTCCTAATTTTCAGGATTTTTGAAACTTCCAAGGCTTATTTTTCCCCTCCGTCTATTTCCTAATTTTCAGGACTCTTGAAACTTCCAAGGCTTATTCTTCTTCTCCATCTATTTCCTAATTTTCAGAACTCTTGAAACTTCCAAGGCTTATTTTTCCCCTCCATCTATTTCCTAATTTTCAGGGTTTTTGAAACTTCCAAGGCTTATTTTTCTCCTCCATCTATTTCCTAATTTTCAGGACTCTTGAAACTTCCAAGGCTTATTCTTCCTCTCCATCTATTTCCTAATTTTCAGAACTCTTGAAACTTCCAAGGCTTATTTTTCCCCTCCATCTATTTCCTAATTTTCAGGGTTTTTGAAACTTCCAAGGCTTATTTTTCTCCTCCATCTATTTCCTAATTTTCAGGACTCTTGAAACTTCCAAGGCTTATTCTTCCTCTCCATCTATTTCCTAATTTTCAGAACTCTTGAAACTTCCAAGGCGTATTCTCCCCTCCATCTATTGCCTAACTTCGAGGACTCTTGAAACTGCCCGTCAGTAACCCCCTCATTCCTCATCTTCATCCTCCTGCAGTCCCTTCTACATCTATTGTTCTCCTGGTCCCGCATTACATCCGAACCGCTGTAATTCACGATATAATTCAACTCCACATCAGTTCTTGCCATCAAACATAAATCCCACCTACTCCATCAGTCACCCTCAGTTCTAACACATGCATACTCAGCTCTTTCCAATCTAACACTCTTCATGCATGGGCACCTTCATTCAGAACTAATTTTTAGTAACCTAAGGGTGCTTTCACTCGAATTGTCATTCCCAGCCCCCGTACATCTGTCCAAGTTCATGGTTCAACTCTCTTTATTGCATTTCAGAATAGGCAAAACAGTGAACAGTGAGCGATACTTCACTCTAGGATGAAGCCATGTATATCACATTACAACATAAATCCCAACAGAATTCCCCTCTCCACTCTTCCCCTCCCCGGAGTACTTACATACGATGTCCTCTATGCAGTAAGGCACTTCGTACCACTTGCGGGTTCACCCTGGTCAGATTTTGCAACATCTGTCAAGTGCAGCAAGCGGAGAACTCTAGGACCGGTTAATTCTCTAAATTATGCAGATAGAAGAGCTATTTATGGGTGCCAGAGTTCCCTATAAGAATCATTCTGGGCGGTGAGTGTGAAAGTAAGTTTCTCCATTCCCAGATGTCCCATAGGCGGTGGAGCTATCCCAGATGTTTTGTGGGTTTGTCGGTGCCCCAGCGTGCTAGGATGTCGCCCTCTGCAATATTTGAGTGGAAAGGTGAGAGCCCTTGGATAGTATGCATGGAATCAAGGCAATTGTGTGTTCAAGTGGGTGTCTACGTCTGTTAGGATCATGTCCTAATACCTGGGCAATCCTAAAGCAGGTGGAGTAACGTCCCGGGGGACTCACATCCTCTTCAGCAGTCTCCTGGCACACTGGTTGCCCCTGTGCAGGCGCACCGGTGTAAGATACAAATATGTAACTATTTTAGTGGCAATCAGGATGCTGGCTGTGTTATGCACTGTGAGACATGCTCTATAGTATACCTCATTCTATATGTGTCAGCTGTCGTCCCAATTCCAGGTCCCATAGTTTCTGCCACGTTAATTGGCTTAAGGCTGCCTTGAGAATAAGGCCCCTTTCACGCTAAATTTAGCGTGAAAGGGGCTGCTCGCAACACCCATTGTGATCGACGCTGCCACCTATTATCAAGGGCGGCAATAATAAGTGGCAGCGCCGAACTTAAGACCAGAAAAATCCTGGTCTTAAGTTGGCAAAATGAGAAGAAATGCTTTATTTCTCCTCGTTTTTGCTCTTTCCATGTGTGTTGCCTTGTGCAGCACAGATGATGGAAAAAGCAAAATGCCATGGTTTGTTCAGGTACAGGAAAGTGTCCCTTCCTGTACATGAACAAACCTTTTCAAAAATGCCATTTTGTAACTTTGGGATGTGTGCTGCACAAAGCAGCACACATGGAAGTTACAAAATGGTATTTTAGGATTGTTTATGTGCAGGAAGGGGCACCTTCCTATACATAACCAATCCTCCCCAGCACACAGACACCCTTGCACTCTGGTGCAAAGATGTCTGCGCTGGCACTAAGTCATGAAACTTGGTGCCATCGCAGGGGGAAACGCCAGGCTGCACCTCATTCTTGAGAATAGGGTGCAGCCTCGCGTTTCCGAAGTGGCAGTGAGAGGCATTAAGCCAAGGAGGCTAACTCCTCTCACCACCACTTCCTTGAGAATATCCCCCTCAATGTTTTCAACCAACTATTTAATGCATCAATTTGATTAATTTGCTTCATTAGGTGAAATAAAACAAATATGTTTCGATTATGCTGGCTATTCATGGTTGTAGGGCTTAACGTTAAATTCTAACAGGACGGATATTCTGCAACAACAGTTAGTAAACATAAATGATTTCTGGAAACATGGGGAGGCATTTGTTAAGATTTTGCGCAGTGTTGGCGTCACAAAAGTGCCACAAATTGGCTCAAAATCTTTTTTTCCCAATTTACTTCCTGGCGCTAAACTTGTTTAGCTCTGGAAATAACGGAAAAGTAATGTGAAGCAGCGCTGAATGGGGACGTACCAAGGATGGAGCATGGGCATTCCTATGCAACCACCCAAGGTTTCTCACGCTAAACCCAATTGACTAAATAAAGTTGATTGGGTTTAGCATGAGAAAACTGCACCCTTTTCAAGAAGGTGCAAGGAATGAGAAATACTTTCATTTCTCCATCCTTTTTCTGACTTTGAATGCATGCTGCACTGTGCAGCATGCATACAAAGTTGGAAAAGCTTTGCATCGTGTCTGGGCATCGTATTTTTTCACAGGAAGGATACCCTTGTTGCAGCTCAGTCCCAGCTTGGGGTACAGACGGATAGAGCGGGCCCCCTTGCACTGAGCTGTAGCCAAATGAGGTGAGGCCAGCTTTCTCGTGATTACGAGTGTTAAACTTCATTTCGGGAGAAACAAGACCTAAGGTTGTATTTCTCTTAAAACTTTACATGTCATTGTCTGTTTTGTTTTTTCTATACTCACTATTGCGCAGGAGCATCATACCATCTAGGTCCTGAAGAAAGCCGCGATTCCATTTGGAATCAATATGGCTGAAATATGTAGACCTTGTTTCTGGGCATATGCAGTGATTCTTTAACAAACTGCATTTGCACTGTTTTTAATCTGGTCATCGGGATAAAGAATAAAAAAAAACCTTTCTCCTGATAGCCCATTTTATTATCACTTCACTTTAACATATATGCACTGCGCCCATCACTCTCATGTCTTCACTTCTGAAGGATTCTAGTGATTCATTACACTAACATCATTCAAAAAAACATCCCTGAGCTCCTCCTTTTAAAAGGATTTCCCCGGAATATGGTTGAGGTCTATACTTGTGCATATCTTTTTTCATTCCTTGAAAAGGCATGACAGACCTGCGGATTTGTTTGTGTTGTCAGTATAGTTGTCTGCATGACCTATGTTTGAAAATATACATACCAACCATAGGAGTGTCTAACCTCGTGCTATTGCCTGTCTTCTATGGAGTGCTTGCATTGGAATGTATGAGGGACTATTTTACATCTCAAGTACACTGACCATTCACACATTAGTTTCTTAATTTCACAGATTATTGTTTACAGAAAATAATTTTTTTCACTGCATCAGACTAATTTGAATGTTTTTGTGGGGTCAAAATGCAAGCCAACCCTGTTGGCTTGGCTAATACTTGTTGTTTTTTAATAATGTGTGATTCTTCAAATCTACTAGAATCTTTATTTCATATGCCAGTTTATTTCAACGCTGCAAAATGTTGTGATGTATTTCCATATACATTTTAGACTCAAGAATATATAGGCCTAAGAATAATGAAATAATCAGACGCTTTTATACCTTCAAAAGATGTTCATTGGTGTGCTATTTGGTATTTGATTTTTCAACAAATTTAAGTTGTTTATTTCTTTTGATATGTATTATTATGGCAAGAGTGCAGACGACTCCCATTGCCAGAAGCAGACCATGGAGAAAATGGTATTTTAAATGTTATAATTGCCATCATAGGTCTATGTATCCTCTACAGAAAGCAATCGTGAGTTTGGCAGTATAGAGGAAGTTGGGTTTAAAGCTAACGTGAGGAGTTATCTACTGGAACCAAATAGTAAAATCAGGATGTACTAAGAGTAGGCCTGGGCGGTAAATTCCGTTCCGCTCGCGGAATTTGGGTAATTTTGCGTTCCGCGGAGAACACGGAATTGCCAAAAATTCTGCGATCTGTGGCTTTGCAGAATTTTTGCTTGTTCGTGCTTTCAAAATGCGTGTTCGCAAGATATTTCCCCCCGAGCCCGCAAACAGCGTTCACGAACAGCAGGAAAAACATCGCGAACGGGCGGAACAAGCAATTCCGCATGTTCGCGGTACTCTGCGTGCTTGCGGAGATTTTTTACCATTTCGCGGAGCTTTGTGTAGCACGACTACGCAAATTTCGCCCACCCCTAACTAAGAGAGAGGTTGAAAAAAAGTTATTATTATTATTCAGCATTTGGCGTGCGCATTGCTGCCCTAGGGCATCCCAGCGCTAGCGACTGAACAGAGGGAAAAGAGTGGGGTTATAAAGCAGATTGTTGGAATAACTAGGTTTGAAGAAGTTTACGAAACAGAAAATGGTGGTGTTTGATGCAAAGGTGTGCGGGCAGTGTGTTCCAGAGTCTTGCCACATTATAGGAAAATGATCTTCCTCCGCTTCTTACCCTCTTGATTTTGGGGATGACTGCAAGATTAAGATTAACCTATCGCAGGCCTTTCTAGGGGCGATAGGAGGTAATGAGGGAGCTGTTGATGGCAGAGCCAGTTCCCCACATGGCCTTAAGGGCCATGCAGAGAGCCTTGAATATTACTCTTTCGGGGATTGGCAGCCAGTGTAGGGTCTTTAGGGCTGACTTAGCTGACTGAGTTTTTTCGAATCCTGAGCAGCATCCTGGCAGCCCAGTTCTGTGCAACTTGGAGCTTCCTAAGTGTTGCTTTGGGAGCTTCTAAGTAAAGAGAGTTGCCGTAGTCCAGTCGCGATAGAACCAAGGCATGGATCAAGATTCTTTTTGCAGCTATTGGAAGGAGAAGGAGGACCTTTCGAAGTAGTCTGAGTGTGCAAAAGCAGGCCCAAACTTGAGAGAGTTGTCTAACCAGACACCCAGACTTTTGATCGTAGTTTTGGTGATTGAGAGGGGGCCCAGGCATTTGGGCCATATCTGTTTGAGGTCCATGCTGGAGTTGTTACCTAGGAGCATAAGTTCTGTTTTTCCTCATTTAAGTTTGAGACAGGAGTGCTCCATCCAAGAGGCCACTTTCTCCAGACATTTATCAAAGTCAGAGGGGAAGTTACGGGGACGATTAAGGGTGATAACCAGCTGCGTGTCATCTGCGCAGGGGAAAATTTGAATTCCGTGAGGCAAGATGATATCAGCGTGTGGCCGCATATACACATTAAATAGTGTGGGGCTCAATGAGGATCCCTGCGGGACTCCGCAGCTGAGCACTAGTCTCCTAGATGTTGGGTCCCCTGAGAAGACCTGAAAGGTTCTATTGTCTAAGTATGATTGTATCCAGGTGATCCCTAACCTCCTGAGTCTCTCTACTAAGATGGTAAAATTGACTGTGTCGAAGGCTGAGCTTAAGTCAAGGAGGATGATGGCAACTGCTCCTCCTTGGTCAAGGATTTGTTTAGAGTCCTCGACCACAGCAAGAAGAGCCATTTTGGTTCCATGTTCAGGACGTAACCTGGTCTGGGTGGAATGCAGGAGGTCTTGGGTTTCTAGGAAGTCAGAGAAGGTGGCGTTCACATGTTTTTCTAGAATTTTAACGATCGCTGGAAGCAGCGAGATGGGGCGGTAATTACTCAAGTCATCTGGATCTAGGCTAGGTTTTTTAGATCGGCCTTAACCATGGCATGCTTCCATGGAGAGGGGACCGATCCAGTGGAAATGGACAGATTTACAATTTCCAAGATGGTAGGGAAGATCACGTTTCCTGCTTTATGTAGGATTGTGGGGGGCTGGATCTAGGGGGGAGCCTGATTTTGTTTGGGAGAGAATTTCTGACAATTTATCCAGATTTAAAGTTGGGATTGCCTTCAGTACGTGTTCTGGATGGGGTGGGGGCTTGTCCATTGGTAGGAGGTCTCTAGGGGGAAGGGGAGCTGGGGAAAGCGGTGTAGAGATTTTTAATTTTTCCCTGAAAGAAATCTGCCAGTGCGTCACAACGTTCTGGGGAGGCCTTAGGGGATCGTTCAGATTTTGGGAGCTCTAAGAGAACCTTCACAACGCAAAACAATTCCCTGGGAGTGTTGGCAGAGGCAGTGATGATGCCTTCATAGTAGGTGGACTGCGCTACTTTTATTTCCCTTTGGTAGCATTTTATGGATTCTCTGTATTTTAGTTGGCTCAAGTTGTGATAGTCTTGCCTCTGTTCCCTCTACAGTCTTTTGCACGTCTGTTTAAGTGCTCACAGCTTGGGGAAGTACCATGGTGTCCTTTTCTCTCTTGCTTAGTGGCTGAGTTTAGCTGGGGTGACCTTGTCAAGTGAGGCCTCAATGCAGCGAGTGAAGTTTTCCGAGGCTGCGGTGTGATTTTGATTGGCTTTAGGTTTGAGGTTACCAAGAGCTACGATCCAGGGGCCCGATTCACAGAATGAACTTAAGACTCAATCCTAAACTTACTACTAAAGTTGAATGGCGACAAAACTGAGATTCTGGTCTTTGGCAAGGACCAGGATGTCTGGTCTAGTGAGTGGTGGCCGTCAGCTCTGGGAACTTGTCCATCTCCTTCCCAGTCAGCTAGAAATCTCGGCGTAATTTTTGACACTTCACTGTCCATGACTCTACAGGTTAATCGAACAGTGGCTACCTGTTGGGGGGTCATTAAAACCCTTAAGAGAATCCTTCACTATCTCTCTCCTGTAGCACACAAGCAGATGGTGGTTGCACTGGTGGGTTCCAGGTTGGACTACTGCAACGCACTTTACGCAGACTCCAACAAGGGACTCATTCAACGCCTTCAGGTCGTACAGAACGCGGCAGCTCGATTTGTTCTGGCGCCCCCTAATGCATCCTCCGCAACAATGGCCAGAAGGAACCTGCATTGGCTCCCTATTCATCTGAGGATCTCTTTTAAGATCTTATGTTTAGCATACAGAGCTCTCGCAGATGGGCCATTGGACCCCCTAGGTTCCCTTCTGAATCGCTACATGCCTAGCAGATCCCTCAGATCATCGGAGATGAATCTGCTGATGGTACCTCGTGCCAGAAAGGTACGCTGGGGAAGTAGAGCATTTTCCATTGTGGCCCCTAGACTGTGGAACTCCCTTCCCCCGGAGATCAAGACCCAACCTTCTCTGACCCTTTTTAAAAAAGCGCTAAAAACCTGGTACTTTATCAAGGCCTACCCACAGTGAGAGTATATTTGTAATAGCTAGTTTTCATTTGGTTAGGCGCCTTGACGCCCATTGGGCTTAGTAGCGCTATATAAATCTATTTTCATTTCATTTCATTACTATTTTGGTATTCACAGAATGCACCTACTACTTTTGGCATTCACAGAATGAACATACTACTTTTGGTATTCACAGAAGTTAGGATTTTGTCTTGAATTTGTCTTAAGACAAACTTAAGACAGACTTAAGACAGACTTAAGACAAACTTAAGACAGACCTAAAAAAGACTTAAGACAAAATCCTAACTTAAGTCTGTCTTAAGTCTGTCTTACGTTTGTCTTAAGACAAACTTAAGACAAAATCCTAACTTCTGTGAATACCAAAAGTAGTAAGTTCATTCTGTGAATACCAAAAGTAGTAAGTGCATTCTGTGAATGCCAAAAGTTGTACGTGCATTCTGTGAATACCAAAGTAGTAGTATGTTTAGGATTGAGTCTTAAATTCATTCCGTGAATCGGGCCCCAGGAGTCTACTGGAAGTTTAGCCCAAGGGCGTACTTTCTTGTTAATGACTTTGGTGCCCGGGGGTCGGAATAAGGGGCTTATACAGAAAAGGATCAGAACATGATCCGACCAGGGTATCGGAGCAGGACCGCCCACGGACAGTTCGGTATTGTTACTAAAGATTGGGTCTAGTGTATGACCTTTCTTGTGTGCAGGGACTGTGACGTTTTGGAGAAATTGAATAGCTAGAAGGTCCTGGCTGAGCTCTGATGCACCAGCCTTGTTGGGGTCATCAAAATGTAGGTTGAAGTCCCCAAGGAGGGTGATATTAGGGGACGAGCCTACTAAAGTGGCTACCACCTCAGGAAGGGATTTGAGGAATTGGCCGCACCCACCTGGGCTGCGGTAGATGAGAACTCCAGAGAATGAGTGGGTGGCAGATAGTGAGATGTTAAAGAAAAGACTTTCGCAGTCCACAATGATATTGGGATCAACCCTGCATTTAACTGAGATTTTATGTATTATGGTGATGCCTCCGCCTTTCTTCTTATCATGGTCATACTGCTGAATAGTGAAGCCAGCAGGCAGAGTTTGTACTAGTACTGATAATCAAAAAAGGTCCACCTCAAAGAGGTACTGTGTATATTATATTGTTACTGGAATATACACAGTGTGTTAAAATACCCCTCACACACCAAAAGGGCCCTTGGTGTCATGCTTCATCATCGGGGTCTTCCCGCCCGGCTGCCGGACGGGGCAGTGCTGCGACAAGGGACTACGCCGGACCACCTTTTAAGTGTGGGTGCTATGTGAGTGAGATGGAGTGAGTGTCAGTGGGGTCAGAGGTGATATGGAAGGTGATGTTAAAAAAAACCTGGCCTAGTGATAGAAAAAACTATTTAATAAACACTGGCTGGTATCAATAAAAAGGTGGTGTCGGAAAGGGTAAGCGGGTTAATGGGCTTACTTTCCTGTGCGGGTCAACATGTTTCGGGGCATCATGCCCCTTCGTCAGGACCGGGTTCAGATCCCCCTGTCACTCACTAATGTCTTACCACAATAAAGGTGTATGTACAAAAAGGTGTAGTGGTGATATAATCTATCAATGTGTATAGATATATAACGTATATTTATACACTTCCCTAGCTAGTGCTAAAAATACTGATGAAGTATGCTTGGGAAGGTGAGGAATAATGCCCCATGAGCCAACACTGGACAGAAGGGTATTTGAGGGTCCAATCAACCCCCAGCCTCGTTGTGCTTCCTCCTCAGTCCGTGGCTTCCCTGATTGTCAAGTTTGTACTAGGTCTGGTTCAGACTCATTATGTAGTCAAATTTCCATCAAAAATAGTGTGTATGGATCCTCATCTTCCAGGAGCATCTTAAGCTCCAGGGAGTGTTTTCATAGGGATCTACAGTTAAGGAGGAACATTTTAGATGTGTGGGGGTGCTGGACCTCATGTGGTCTTTCAGAGGACGGGGGAAAGCTGAAGCTGCACCAGGGATCCTCACTAAGTGGTTGTAAATTGTTCACCAACTTCAAACAATCAATCAAATTACCTTTATTCAGTTGGCATATAGCCATAAAAGTACAAAATAAAAACAAGACAATGAAACAATGTAAAACAGGAGACCAGAAATAAAAGTACTCATACATATGCAATTTTAGAGATTCGAAACGGCCTACTTATAACAACTATGAAACTGACTACTTAAAGTGCTATGTGCTTGAGGACACTAAAACAGTACATAAATCTGATTTTCACCCTTACGGATTAAAAAAAAGCAACTTAGTCAAGGTGCATTGAGTGTCTACAGCGTACAGCAGCCCTTAAATATAGGCTTACATACAGCAATTGGTGACATTGGGCTTCACATTATTCAAACGAGAAATCGCAAGGGGTTGGGGTGGAGTGGAGCCACCGGTAGTGACAGTATGGAATAGAGAAATGGATAATGCATGATTGCCGAGAAGGAAGTATTTATCGCTAGAGGATGCCCAAAGAAATTGGACAGGAAATGGTCAAAATGGAATTCGTACAAAGGAGAGATGTGTGTGTCACCAACAGTAGAGTTAGAACTGAGGAGGACTGGGAATGGAGCACAAAATATGTAAAATATACTTTTGTTTGCACTGATTTTACATGTGGTAATAACTATATGTGATGTAATGGGATTTCAGTACATGAGTGAAATGTCTGTCATTTTTGGTAAATAAAAATATAAAAATAAAATATATATAGGCTTACATGAAAACATGTTTCATCATTGCGCAGTTGTTTCAGAAAAATTAAGGACTGTGTACAGTACATCAAATTTCTGAAATTAATAAATGGCATTTAGAACATTTTAGCGTATTTCTGATAAAAACCAAGAAGAACAGGAGGCCGCTGGCTGAAGGGGGCCCTATTAGGGCCCCCCAAAGTTGCTTTCCGAAAGGGTTTCCATGTCTGAAAGCCCGGCATGGAAACCCTGCCAGAAAGCGACATCGTAATCTGGATGGCATAAAGCACTGTCCATAGGGATTACGTGCCAGTTCCGACTGGCAGATGGGCTCCTTGAGCCCGTTGGAAGACAGCCGGAATGTCCGTCCGGTTTCAAAACCTACAGCCTCCACTGTAATGAGGCTGTCGGATTTGAAACCGCAATAAGGCTAGGAAAGTCTCGAACTGTGGGGCATATTACCAACGATTAGCGATATTTATCGCTAACGAGGCTTCGCAACGAATTTTTTAACGCTAAGCATCGCCGGAAATTATTGCAGAGATAACTTGCTATTAGCAAGGTTTATCTCAGAAGTGATAAAAATCCTCGCCCTAACTGCCAAATGAGAGATTATCGCTGGAAAACCAACGATAATCTCTCGAAGTTTGGCGTTAGCTTGATGATAGGGGCTCACAAACTTAGCCATGATATCCACCTTTCATAGGATATCATGGCTAAGTCAGGAAAATACCAGGTGTAAAAAAAGCAGCGCTAACCGCGGTTAGCGCTGCTTTTTTTTATCACGAACAGGGTTAGCGAAATCCTTGATAATAGGAGAAATGTCGCTTAACAACTTTTCTCCTATTATTTTTCTCTGGAACGCCCGCTTTGCATCTCATTAGAGATGCAAGGGGAAGCGTAGAGAAAAAGGGTGCTAACATGAGAATTTGCGTGTTAGCACCCTGTTGCTGATAGGGAGATACTTTTATCTCCGCTTTCTTGGCTTTTAAAGCCAAAAAAGCGGAGATAAATCCCTTGATAATATGCCCCATGTGTTTGGAGTATTTCCGAGCCGCATAGTACTACTGAGGCCCTAAATTGTGCTGAAATCCTAAAGGAAAGCATAGTAGGTATTTTATTGTGTCTGCCCGAAAGCGAAACAGTAAAGAGCATTCCCACATTCCTTTCCCAGTACGCAAGTAATGGCTGAGAGTATTGTCATGGTTCCCTGAGAGATAAGTTGAAATAGAGGTTTTTGATATTTTTGAGCTTGACCTTTTTTCCCTGGGGTGCCTAGAGTAGCACGAGTTTCAACATTAGTAAATGCTTGGGGAAGATCAATGGCAACAAAATATTTTTGTCTAAATGAAACCCACTGTATATCAAGACCTTTGTCACAGGCTTTACAATCTTTTATTATGGCTCTCGTTAGAGACGCCTCGCCATTTTTGCAAATCGAAAGGCATAGCAAGGTCGCATATATAGCTAAGTCCAAACTCTATGTGGCAAATGAGGTGAGATGAGGAAAGGGGAACAGATAGGAGCAGGGCCGGACTGGGAACCAAAACCGGCCCTGGCAAAGTGCTCGGCCGGCCCCCCTCCCCCCACTCCCTGGGGTTGGGGGTGCCGCCGAGCTCTTTGCGGGGGGCGTTTTTTGGCCGATTTTGTTACAGGGCTGCAAAAACGGCCCTGTAAAAAAACGGCCCCCAGGGGCCCAAAAACGGCCCCCACCCTTGCGGCGCACCGGGGGATTGCCCGGTGCCTGCAACGGCCAGTCCGGGCCTGGATAGGAGCTTGCAGCAGAAGGGGTTTTCTTCTGTTTGACTAAATGATAAGTCCCTGATACCCCAGACTTCCGCCCCGTAAGTGGCAACTGGTATGTATCGCATAGAGTAGATTTGTAACAAGGGAGGGGAACGCTCTATCCCCTAGAGGGGATAGTAAGCTCAGAAGTCAACCAGTCACCCTAGAAAGCTTAGTTCTCTACTTAATTATATTAGTTATTCATAAGCCATTGGAGCTGAAAACCACCCCCAGATAAGAAAACTTATTGATGCTAACTAGGTGGCCTGTTCCAACCAAAATAGTTGAGAGTGGTTTACTCCTCGGACCACAACCCATGACTAAAAGACTTAGGGCCAGATGTATGACGTGATTTTGAATACGCAAATGGGTTTACAAACCCATTTGCGCATGCAAAATCACTGTTGGCTATGTACAATTTCTAAATAAATTGCGACTCGCTACTGAGGAATTACGAGTCACAATTAGGAAGGGGCATTCCCTTTTTAATTGCGTCTGCAATGCTATGCGTGAATGTTTTGTGACCGCAATTGCGGTTGCAAAACAGTTGCAAATTACCACCCTCTTCAAGAGGGTGGTAATGCAGTCGCAATAAGAATGGTCGCTATTTACGACCCTCTGCTACAAACACAGGGATGGCGTCCTGCGAGAAAGAGCTGACAACAATCGCTGTGTTTGCATTCCCATATGGGAAACTTTTTTTTAAGCAGCCTTTATTTCCATAAAGTAACAGGTACTGCTGTAAAATAAATAGTGTTTTCTATTTGAGAGGACATCCATGGAGCAGGCAAGGATAGGTGACTGCTTCCCCTGAGACCACCTGGCATGATGCACAAAGGAGAACGTGTCCCAAGAGAGCATCTTTCCGTTTGCCCCTTCCTTTGAAGTGTCGGTAACTGATAATTTGTTTGTGACCACAATGGCGGCTGCAAACCCTTGATACATACCATTGCAAGTAGCAATTAGTTGCAGTCCAAACAGGAATTTAGAAAGGCCTTGAAAACCTGGCTTTTTAGTTGCAACGACTAAATGTATACTGACCACTTTCTCTGCTGCTTTCCGCATTAGCGCGGGACACCCCATCTGGGGTAGCTGTGCGCTTTATAAATATCTTTTCTTATTTATTATTCTTATTCTTATTCTTATTCTTATTCTTATTATTATTATTATTATTATTATTATTAATTAGGAGAAACGTCCTTTTCATGCCCCCATCTAACTGCAATTCAAAATGCAAACCCGGTGATTTTGCGAATCACAGGGTGTACGGACGCAAAGTGTTTAGTACATGGGGTCGCTAGCACGGCTGATGGGGAGTGTATTGGGCTGCATAAAATGGCAAGGAAAGAATAGACTGCGACTAGTGGGACACCAGCATCGGACTCCAGAGTACCTCTAGAAGCAGCACAGCTTGTCCTGGGTCAAGTAAGTGATGAGGGTGGCAACTGACTAGGGTGCCACCTGCAAGTATTGCCATAGTGCCCTCAGAAGCAGCACTAGTTTGCCACAGCACTCTCAAAAGCAACACTAGTTTGCCACAGCGCTCCCAGAAGCTGCATTAGTTTGCCAAAGTGCTCCCAGAAGCTGCATTAGTTTGCCAAAGCGCTCTCAGAAGCAGCACTAGCTCGCCACAGCACTATCAGAAGCAGCACTAGTTCACCACAGCACTCTCAGAAGCAGCACTAGTTCACCATAGCGCGCTCAGAAGCAGCACTAGTTCACCACAGCGCTCTCAGAAGCAGCACTATTTTGCCAAAGCTCTCTCAGAAGCAGCACTAGTTTGCCACAGCACTCTCGGAAGCAGCACTAGTTTGCCACAGCGCTCTCGGAAGCGGCACTACTTTCCACAGCGCTCCCAGAAGCTGCATTAGTTTGCCACAGTGCTCTCAGAAGCAGCACTACTTTGCCACAGTGCTCCCTGAAGCAACACTAGTTCACCACAGCTCTCTCAGGAGCAGCACAAGTTCGCCAAATCTCTCAGAAGCAGCACTAGTTTGCCACAGCTCTCTCGGACGCAGCACTCGTTCGCCACAGATCTCTCAGAAGCAGCACTCGTTTGCCACAGCTCTCTCAGAAGCAGCACTAGTTCACCACAGCGCTCTCAGAAGCAGCACTAGTTCGCCAAAGCTCTCTCAGAAGCAGCACTAGTTTGCACAGCGCTCTCAGAAGCAGCACTAGTTTGCCACAGCGCTCTCAGAAGCAGCACTAGTTTGCACATCGCTCTCAGAAGCAGCACTAGTTTGCCAAGAGCGCTCTCAGAAGCAGCACTAGTTTGCCACAGCGCTCTCAGAAGCAACACTAGTTTGCCAGAGCGCTCACAGAAGCAGCACTCGTTCGCAACAGCTCTCACAGAAGCAGCACTAGTTTGCCAGAGCACTCTCAGAAGCAGCACTAGTTTGCCACAGCTCTCTGAGAAGCAGCATTAGTTTGCACAGCGCTCTCAGAAGCAGCACTTGTTTGCCAGAGCACTCTCAGAAGCAGCACTAGTTTGCCACAGCTCTCTCAGAAGCAGCACTAGTTTGCCCCAGCACTCTCAGAAACAGCTTTAGTTTGCACAGCGCTCTCAGAAGCAGAACTAGTTTGCCACAGCTCTCTCAGAAGCGCCACTAGTTTGCCCCAGCTCTCTCAGAAACAGCATTAGTTTGCACAGCGCAATCAGAAGCAGCACTAGTTCGCCACAGCGCTCTCAGAAGCAGTACTAGTTTGCCACAGCTCTCTCAGAAGCAGCATTTGTTTGCACAGCTCTCTCGGAAGCAGCACTAGTTTGCCAGAGCTCTCTCAGAAGCAGCACTAGTTTGCCAGAGCGTTCACAGAAGCAGCACTAGTTTGCCACAGCGCTCTCAGAAGCAGCACTAGTTTGCCACCGTGTTCTGAGAAGCAGCGCTAGTTTGCCACAGCGCTCTCAGAAGCAGCACTAGTTCGGCACAGCGCTCTCAGAAGCAGCACTAGTTCGCCACAGCGCTCTCAGAAGCAGCACTAGTTTGCCACAGCAGCACTAGTTCGCCAGAGCGCTCACAGAAGCAGCACTAGTTTGCCACAGCGCTCTCAGAAGCAGCACTAGTTCGCCACGGCGCTCTCAGAAGCAGCACTAGTTTGCCAGAGCGCTCACAGAAGCAGCACTAGTTCGCCCCAGCGCTCTCAGAAGCAGCACTAGTTCGCCACGGCGCTCTCAGAAGCAGCAGTACTTCGCCACAGTGCTCTCAGAAGCAGCACTAGTTCGCCACAGCTCTCTCAGAAGCAGCACACGTTCGCCACAGCGCTCTCAAAAGCAGAACTAGTTAGCCACAGCTCTCTCGGAAGCAGCACTCATTCGCCACAGCTCTCTCAGAAGCACCACTAGTTTGCCACAGCTCTCTCAGAAGCAGCACACGTTTGCCACAGCGCTCACAGAAGCAGCACTTGTTTGCCAGAGCACTCTCAGAAGCAGCACTAGTTTGCCACAGCTCTCTCAGAAGCAGCACTAGTTTGCCCCAGCTCTCTCAGAAACAGCATTAGTTTGCACAGCGCTCTCAGAAGCAGAACTAGTTTGCCACAGCTCTCTCAGAAGCGCCACTAGTTTGCCACAGCTCTCTCAGAAACAGCCTTAGTTTGCACAGCGCAATCAGAAGCAGCACTAGTTCGCCACAGCTCTCTCAGAAGCAGCACACGTTCGCCACAGCGCTCTCAAAAGCAGAACTAGTTAGCCACAGCTCTCTCGGAAGCAGCACTCATTCGCCACAGCTCTCTCAGAAGCACCACTAGTTTGCCACAGCTCTCTCAGAAGCAGCACACGTTTGCCACAGCGTTCACAGAAGCAGCACTTGTTTGCCAGAGCACTCTCAGAAGCAGCACTAGTTTGCCACAGCTCTCTCAGAAGCAGCACTAGTTTGCCCCAGCTCTCTCAGAAACAGCATTAGTTTGCACAGCGCTCTCAGAAGCAGAACTAGTTTGCCACAGCTCTCTCAGAAGCGCCACTAGTTTGCCCCAGTTCTCTCAGAAACAGCATTAGTTTGCACAGCGCAATCAGAAGCAGCACTAGTTCGCAACAGCTTTCTCAGAAGCAGCACTAGTTTGCCACAGCTCTCTCAGAAGCAGCATTAGTTTGCACAGCTCTCTCAGAAGCAGCATTAGTTTGCACAGCTCTCTCAGAAGCAGCACTAGTTTGCCAGAGCTCTCTCAGAAGCAGCACTAGTTTGCCAGAGCGCTCTCAGAAGCAGCACTAGTTTGCCACCGCGTTCTGAGAAGCAGCGCTAGTTCGCCACAGCGCTCTCAGAAGCAGCACTAGTTCGGCACAGCACTCTCAGAAGCAGCACTAGTTCGCCACAGCGCTCTCAGAAGCAGCACTAGTTTGCCACAGCAGCACTAGTTCGCCAGAGCGCTCACAGAAGCAGCACTAGTTTGCCACAGCGCTCTCAGAAGCAGCACTAGTTCGCCACGGCGCTCTCAGAAGCAGCACTAGTTTGCCAGAGCGCTCACAGAAGCAGCACTAGTTCGCCACAGCACTCTCAGAAGCAGCACTAGTTCGCCACGGCGCTCTCAGAAGCAGCAGTACTTCGCCACAGCGCTCTCAGAAGCAGCACTAGTTCGCCACAGCTCTCTCAGAAGCAGCACCCGTTCGCCACAGCGCTCTCAAAAGCAGCACTAGTTAGCCACGGCGCTCTCAGAAGCAGCACTAGTTTGCCACAGCGCTCTTAGAAGCAGCACTATTTCGCCACGGCGCTCTCAGAAGCAGCACTAGTTTGCCAGAGCGCTCACAGAAGCAGCACTAGTTCGCCACAGCGCTCTCAGAAGCAGCACTAGTTCGCCACGGCGCTCTCAGAAGCAGCAGTACTTCGCCACAGCGCTCTCAGAAGCAGCACTAGTTCGCCACAGCTCTCTCAGAAGCAGCACCCGTTCGCCACAGCGCTCTCAAAAGCAGCACTAGTTAGCCACAGCTCTCTTGGAAGCAGCACTCATTCGCCACAGCTCTCTCAGAAGCAGCACTAGTTCACCACAGCTCTCTCAGAAGCAGCACACGTTCGCCACAGCGCTCTCAAAAGCAGCACTAGTTCGCCACAGCTCTCTCGGAAGCAGCACTCATTCGGCACAGCTCTCTCAGAAGCAGCAGTACTTCGCCACAGCGCTCTCAGAAGCAGCACTAGTTCACCACAGCTCTCTCAGAAGCAGCACACGTTCGCCACAGCGCTCTCAAAAGCAGCACTAGTTAGCCACAGCTCTCTCGGAAGCAGCACTCATTCGCCACAGCTCTCTCAGAAGCAGCACTAGTTCGCCACAGCTCTCTCAGAAGCAGCACACGTTTGCCACAGCGCTCACAGAAGCAGCACTAGTTCGCCACAGGTCTCTCAGAAGCAGCACTAGTTTGCCACAGCGCTCTCAGAAGCAGCACTAGTTCCCCACAGCTCTCTCAGAAGCAGCACTAGTGCACAACAGCTCTCCCAAAAGCAGCACTAGTTCGCCACAGCGCTCTCAGAAGCAGCACTAGTTTGTCAGAGCACTCTCAGAAGCAGCACTAGTTCACCACAATGCTCTCAGAAGCGGCACTAATTAACCGCAGCTCTCCCAGAAGCAGCACTAGTTCGTCACAGCGCTCTCAGAAGCAGCACTAGTTCGCAACAGCCCTCCCAGAAGCAGCACTAGTTCGCCACAGCTCTCTCAGAAGCAGCACTAGTTTGCCACAGCGCTCTCAGAAGCAGCACTAGTTTGCCACAGCGTTCTCAGAAGAAGCACTAGTTCGCCACAGCGCTCTCAGAAGCAGCACTAGTTCGCCACAGCGCTCTCAGAAGCAGCACTAGTTTGCCACAGCGTTCTCAGAAGCAGCACTAGTTCGCCACAGCTCTCTCAGAAGCAGCACGAGTTCGCAACAGCGCTCCCTGAAGCAGCACTAGTTTGCCACAGCGTTCTCAGAAGCAGCACTAGTTTGCCACAGCGCTCTCAGAAGCAGCACTAGTTCGCTAGGTACGAAGAGGAGTCTGAAAACATGACATTCCCTTAAACAGCAAAAAGTTTTCACTTCCAGGGCTTATGTTGCATTAGAGTCCGTTGAGTAGGTGAGGGGGGTTATTGGTATGTTATTTGCTTCTGGCATCAAGTTCATAAAGGGGCTCACATGTAGACTTTTTGTACGCAATTTTTTACATTTATTAAGGTTCAACCGCCAATTTATTTGCCCAGAGGCCTCTAAAGCTAGACTTGGTAAGGCCTTCTGCACTTCCAAGAGAGCCTTTGCGATGAGTAGGTATTTCTTGAAGATTTTGCTGGGAGGAAAAACCTATTATGGTATTTAGGGTTATGAAACATTCTAAAATGTGCAAAGATAGAATAATAACACACAGACAGCCTGGGAATGTCAATAAAATATTATTGCATCCTCTGGTTTCTTTGCAGAAACCACTCGGAGGAGCACAGAACACAACAGGCCGCCCTGACGCTTCCTCCAATTTCATGTGATTTGAGCTCTAATGAATGTTTTCCTTTCCAAGCATCTAATTTAAGTGCTCGCCCTCTCATTAGGAAGCCTGCAGTGCAGTCTGTCATTAGCAGAACATTTTAAATGCCTGAGCTTCCAAAACCAGCTCCATTGTTACCTTTCAACCACATGATGTTGAGTGTGTGGGGGTTCCTGCCTGTGCAGTGCTTTGATGGGGCCTGCACTGCACGGATAGTTCATCACATGTCCTGCTTTCAGTTGTTTGATTATTTCATTTTTAGGTATTTTATATATACGGCCATTTCCCAGGAGAAACACAGCTCTTTACCGTGAACATCTTTATTGGAGCACGAGCAGCTCGAACATATACTATGGTAAGTGGAATTATATTTGAGACTATGGGCCATATGTATCAGGATACCCATTTGCGATTCCCAAATAGTGATTTTTAAGAAATCGCTATTTGAGAATCGCAAATGAGTATGTATGTACAAAATCGCATTTTTTTTGCGATTACTTAAAATTCCTTAATTGCGATTAGCAAATTGCGAATCACAATTAAGGAATACTTTCCCTTTCATTTCTATGGGCCAGGAGGCCCATAGGAATGAATGGGAAGTTATTCCCAATTTGCGATTCGCAATTTGCTAATCGCAAATTTAGAATAATTTCAAGGGTGCAGGGGTGTCCAAAGGACACTCTGTTGCACCCCTGAAATATGCATGGAAGCACATGTGGCGCACATACATGCCCTAAGGGCATGTATGTGCGTCACATGGCACTTTGAAAAATGCAAAATAGTGCATTTTTCAAGGAATTCGCAATTTACCACCAACTAGAAGTTGGTGGTAATTTGCGATTCCTTAAGGGCATTTTGCTATTGTTTTTTGCTACATACATTGCATTTAAGGAATCGCAAAATTTGCGATTCCTTAACCCCTTCGGTGCTCATGACGAGCTCAGCTCGTCATGAGGTACACCTCTCGTGTGCTCATGACGAGCTGAGCTCGTCATGACCACACCCATTAACATTATGGCCCAGCACAGGAGGAAAATATCATCAGCAGCCAAGGTAATAAATGCAATTGCAAAATAAGGAATCGCAAATTTTGCGATTCCTTATTTTGCACCACATTTTGCTTAATACATTCCATTTAGCAAATTCGCATTCGCAAAGGCCGAAATTCTGCGAATTTCGGCCTTTGCGAATGCAAATTTGCTTGATGCATATGGCCCCATGTAACATAAAGCTAAATTGCATGGGAAAGGGTTGAGGGGCATTCAATTAACATGCAATTAGACAGTCCACTACAAAGTTAGTTGGTCCATAATACATATGGCATTTCAATATCACATTGCAAGTATTTAAACTCTAGGGCTATTCCTCTGTTTTTTATTCATAAGATAGATAACTTTTTTTACTATACCACTTCATGCGTACTTCTGGGGTTTGTAGCGCTGTATATAACAGTGACACATGTCACTGTTACCTCATTTAATGGTATTTAATTTATGGACTTAGAAGGGATTGAAGGCAGAGTCGACCTTCCCAGAATTCGAATGTTTGAACTCCTGATCACCATGTATCAATATAGGAGATAGTGGTGGCTCCTTCGGAATGGGGGTGGTGGGTGAAAAAAATATAACATTTCCCTCTGCAGGTCCGCCATCTCTGGTCTGTCGTCTCTTCTCCGCTTCTCTTCCTGACTCCCGGAAGCAGTAATGACACAGGCTCCCCTAAGCCAATCACAACGCTGCTGTCACCAGCATGATAGGAGCGCCGTGAATGGTCTGAGCAGCCTCGTTCAGCGCTCAGACAGGGAGTGGGAGCCTGTGCATGTTCTCCACACAGGCTGTGCAGTACAGACTAGTGGAATACATGCTAAGTGCGCATGACTGTTTGGCCAGTGCAAGACCGCCGGCCAAACTGTCATGCACACTTAAGTGTATATATTCCCTCCCTCCCTGCTCAGACAGCCCAGCCCCACCCCCATTTAACCTGACTCGCACTGAAAAATAAAATGATGATAACATCGTAATATCATTTTATATTTAGTTTTTGCTCTGTTGGAAAGCAGTGGGGCACCGCTCTTCTGCTTTAGCGGAGGAGCCGCTGACGATAGGAGAGCAGATGAAAACTTAATTGTGGAACACATGTGCAAGTGGTAATGTCTGACAAATGCAGGGATCGGCTTGATAGAAGAGGATGGAGAATTCGAGTGGGAGGAGGGTTGAAGCATTCCTGTGTCATCTGCGTGCCAGCCGGGAGTATGCATGCACGCGTGACTTCTCTCTGTCTATTAGCCTGCAGCCACGAGTGATGCCGAGGCTTTCCAGGAACTCTCTCCTGTTCACGCTGTTCCTCTTAAAGAGTCAATTACACCTGAGCGACCGTGCAAAAGAAACAGACACAAAGGAAAGTTAGGCTAGTTAGGTCTCCCCTTCCACATCATTTATACCTGTCTGGTTGTGAAAGATCTTTTGTGGACTATGCCAAGAACTTACAATGGGCTTAGAGCCCGCCTACTACTTCCATTGTTTTGCTTCATTGTCAGTCATTTACTTCCTCTTCTTGTGTTTGCCCCTCCCCTTGAGCGTACCCTCTTTAACATCTTTTTTCGATTTGCTGATTTATATCCTTAATGTTGCTCACTTTTTGGGTACTACTTTTTTCTTTTTTATTTAGCACTGCACGAGAGAGCATGTGTTTCCTTCTCTCTCCCTCATGTGCTTCTCCCTCTAAGAAATACCTGCTCCTGTGCTTTGTGTTGCTTTTGCCCACAATTGCTGCTCTCCCTGTCTTGTGTGTCCCTCCCCACACCTAAGTCCCCAGCTCCCTGCGCTCCGTGTTGCTCTCTCCCTCGTATGCAGCTTTTCCCCTCCTTTACCGCTTTCAGGCTTCACAATAATTTTATTCAAGAACATTATGTTGTGCACTCCCTGTTGCTTCCTCCCACCTGGTCCTACTCCTCTTTGTGGTCATGTTTTTTTTTGTTTTCCAACATTTGTTGATGGGCCTGGTGCTCTAATTTACCGCTCGGCTGCTCTTTTTGATCAAATACGATATAGCACAATCCAATATATATATATTTTTGTATTTATTTATCGCAGCAAGTGTCATCCCACCATCTTTGTTCCAAAAAAATAAATAAATACAATGGCACCCGCATCATTCTGTAGGTGTAGACAGTGGCGGCTCTTCCGTTAAGGCGAAGGAGCGTCGTCTCACTACTATTCAGCAGTGTAAGAAGAAAAATTATAACTCAATGTTATTGTCATTTTATTTTTTCTTGTTGCGGGCATGGCAGCATTGGAAAGGGTGGTGGGGCTGATCTGCTATAGGAGCAGGGGAGGGGAGGAGTGGTTTGCACTCCCTACATGCCCAGGAATGTTTGGCCTGCCGTCTCGGGCTGGCCAAACATTCTTGTGCACATAGCATGCTCTCCACCCAGGCTGCATTACAGCCTGGGTGGAGAACATGCCCAGGCCCCCATTCCCCGTCTGAGTGCCGAACCACGGCGCTCTGACCAATCACAGCGCTGCATTGCAGCATTGTGATTGGCTTAGGGGATCCTGGGTGTTTCCGGGTTTCTTCCTGTTCTGGTTGGAGGAAGGAGTAGAGAGACGTGACAAGGACAATGCTGGATGTGGACAGGGGGTAAGTTTTAATTTTTCTATTCATCCCCTTGCTCCCCACCCCCGCCTCCCCAATCATTGCTGGCCGCCACTGGGCGCAGACATGCGTGGTGAAGCATGGATGCACAAGCATGGTGATGCATGTGCATGCATATGTTATCATGCATGCGCACAACTACTGATTGATGCGGGTACCAAAGGTGTTCTGATACACTTGCGATGTGTGAGCGCTGCAAAGCATTTTTTCTTTTTCTTTGTTTTTTTGCCTAGTCCCCAGTGCTGGGCAAAAAGCATTTGGATATTTGTCAATGCTGTACATCATTACCAACAAGCTTTGGCAAAGGCAATTGGTTGAATAGGCGAAAACTACTAGCTTTGCCAATGGTTGTTTTATAACTATTGCCAATTTGAAGTAAGTGGCCCTTGCACGTGTTCCAGTTTTCCACAAGTTCTTATAAAACACATTTTGCTGATTGTAACTAGGATATTGTCCTTTCTGCTGTGTTGGAATAATAGAGCCACTATGTCTTCATTACAAATCAGCCCGGGCGCTATCACCCTGGGGGATACCATTCCCAATTTATTTAAACAGAATGGTGTTTCCTGCAGGGGAGGCTGGCACGCAGGCCTGGACTGGCCTTTGCGGGCACCGGGCAATTCCCCGGGGTGCCTCAAGGGTGGGGGCCGGTTTTGGGCCCCTGGGGGCCGTTTTTGTTACAGGGCCGTTTTTGCAGCATAGCTGCAAAATCGGCCCTGTAACAAAATCGGCCGAAAACCGACCCCGGGAAAGAGCTCGGTGGCACCCCCAACCCCCCTTGGGGTTGGCCGAGCACTTTTCCAGGGCCGGTTTTGGTTCCCAGTCCGGCCCTGCTGGCACGTATATGCACAGGTGGGGTGGGCAACTAAGTGGATTGCATGCAGGGAAGGCGAGTGGCAAATAAGAAAATATAAAGTCACTTACCATGCCTTCTGCATGTCCGATGTCCTCCTTGTCCCTCCTCTATCAACTCCGCGGGCTCTAACCTCCTGGAAATTCAACTAACCAATCCTGGTGCTACTCTCACCAGCATGAGAGCAGCACCAGGATTGGATGGGGCGTCCTGGCGGGAAACTCTTTCAGGGCCTTAGGCCTGTGCTTGGTCTCCACCCAGCTGTTTAAGACCGGTGAGTGGAGAGCTGCCAAGGGAGCATGTCACTTTGGCCGGCTCAAGAGAGCCGGCCAAACTGACATGCGTACTTTAGTGCATCCATCTTGCTAGAGCAGAGGAGGACATGCCCCAATTTATCCCGGCTGGAGGCTGCTGTGGGCTAAACGTGAAAAATAAAATGGCAATTAAATCATTTCATTGCCATTTTATTTTTCACGTTTTGCGCCACTGCAGTTGGTGGGGGCGAAGCCCCCTAGCTCTCAAGAAGAAACCGCTGCTGGCTTTCTGCACCTAGAATTACCAAGTATTGGAATACCAGGTCCAGTTTTCATGGGTACATTACCGCACTCGGTTAAACCATTCGCTGATGTTTTCTACCTGGTGGAAAATGTCTGTGGTAAAAGCCCCGGAATATGGAAACACATAGACAACAGGATCAAGGAATTCAGGGTGCCAAATTATATTTCCCGTTCCAGGGATCCTCATTCCTGATTTCCTGGCAATTCCTAATCTTGGCCCATGTTGTTTAACCGCTTCAGCGCGGCGCAGATTCCTGCGCTGTGCTGAACGTTCCATTGGGCTTATGGAACCATGACGGAACGGTTCCGTCATGAGCACAGCTCAACCGACGCTCATGACGGAACCGTTCCGTCATGAGCATGGAAGGGGTTAAGGAAATAGATGTCTTCCAAACCTTTCTTCAGTATTTAGGGGCATATTACCAACAACTAGCGATAATTATCGCTAAGTTGGCTTAGCGGGAATATTGCTATCGCCGCCCTTCACCTGTTTTTTTCGCTGAGATACCTTGCTATTAGCAAGGTTTATCTCAGAAGCGATAAAAAACAGGCGAAATGCGTGAATATCGCTGTCAATACAGTGATATTCAGGCATTACCGTGACAATGCTCTTAGCTATGTTATCCACCTCTCATAGGATAACATGGCTAAGAACTGGTCAGGGCAGGCGTTAGCTTTTGGAGATATTCGCGCTTAGCGTGAATATTTCCAAAACTACGCCTGTGTTGATCATAGACGATAGCGATTGCAGCAACTGTTTTCAGTCGCTGACATTTTGGCACACCCACTTTGCATGTCATTAGCGATAATTATCGCTGGCATGCAAAGTGGGCCCCAAAATGCCCGTTCACGCCTACAAGCTGTCGCTAACTGGTGTTAGCGACAGCTTGGTAATAGGGCGATAAAATTATCGCCGATTTAGCGGGAAAAAGTCCCGCTAAAGCGGCGATAATGGCCCTTGGTAATATGCCCCAAAGTTTGTAAATGTTATGCAAATACACTTCCTAAAAAGCTTTGCTGTAGTCATTGAGCGTGCAGTGGAAGAGGCATGGATTTGATTTGATTCTTCTATAGAATAGACATTACCTCCTTATCCCTCCCTCGCTTTACTTCATGACATCATAAGGCTGTCTTGTTTCCCCAGACCACTCTACTCCACCTGTCCTGTTTTTGTTTTGTCGTCCCAGACTCACTTCATTGGCCGCGAGCAAGGTTGTGAGACAGCAATCAAAACGCGTTGACCTGTTGTTTCATGAAATTAATCCACTTCTGGGATCCACTTTTGGAGTGCCACTCTCTTTCTTTATGGCATTTGAGATGAATATATACGAAAAAGATAGCCAGGGCACAATTTTCATCAAGCGTGTGACCTTTAATTCAAGGCAAACTAAAGAAAATATCCCGACGTATTTCGCAGCACAGATTCTTGGTCACAGGTTAATTACATTCACCATTGCAACACATAAGTACTTGTGATCTACCGTCACCATAGAGGTAGGACTTCACAGGGCAAGGCATTTTTACTTTACTTTGGCGGCCATCTTTTCACGTGGGAACATATATGTTAAAGTATTGTTTCAATATTGGTAATCAACCAATCTTCAATCAAAGACACAGTTATTCCAGTGCCATATACTGTAAGCATCTCTTGTTCATAAATAAACAGAAAAAACAATATTCAGAAAGTTCTGCCCCAGTAGTGGGCATTAAACCACTTTCGTTCATCAATAATTGGCCAATTCTGCCCCAGTGGGCTACATACTGATACACAGTGACGATCCATCAACTTCTTATAGCAGGCGAAAACAGCAGCGCCGCTATTCAGTAGCTCCCACAAGATATAAGATCTTTTGCACTCTTCATGCCCTGTGTGACCTACAAAAATATAAAAACATTGTTAGATCCTCATACTTCTTAAACTTAAAATTTGTAAACTCACTTTCTTGGAAATTCATGTCAGAACTTTAACTCCAATAACAGAAACATCAGTGTATCACAGACTTGCTCACCCCAGATGTACCGACATTTCTTCATGCCTGTTCAACCCATTGGGAAACCATAGCAACTATACAAGTTTGCTGAAATTATGTGTTCTAGACAGAATTCCGGTACTAGAGAGGGGGGGAAATATGGTACAACGGTTACACAGATTAGAGTCTAAACTGATCATTAAATATGACACTATGTGGGGGGCGTGGCTAGCAGCCAACGATGGCGGCCGCAGCTTAGGGGAGCTCCCACAGTAAGGCGGCATCCCACATAAATCCGTTGACAATATCCGCTAAATTAATTATTCTGCCGGGGCGGACTGGGTCTGGTGACCGTGCGGCAGTCAAAGAAGCAATTTCGAGGCAGCGGCGGCCCGGCATTCGGCGCACAGGAAAGGTGAGAGGAGGGGCCTACTGACATCCTCGACGCAGCGGAGTGGTTAGCAGAGTGCACCCGGGCGGAAGTGGAGCATCGGCGGGTGTCACTGGCCGGAAGTATCGGACCTCCGACCGCATCGCCGAAACAGACCCGAAACGTCGCCGCAGTATTCGGACGGACTGGCGGAGGCTCATTACAGCGGGCGCTGCCACGAGAAGCGAGCGCAAGCCACCACGGGCGATGCCGCGGCTCGAGGGGCGGAATCGCCATCTTGAGCTGCGGTCCGGTCCCGAGGGCAACAAACCCGAGCAACAAGCGCAGGACCCCAGAGCAGGTACGCCTGAAGCGACCGGGAGGAAGACATCGGGGGTGTGAGGGGCGATCAGCGATCTCCGCAGGCCTCCAGGGATTACCATCAGAGGGGCGCGGGGAGTGCCGTGAGGGACCGGTTCCCCCCACCCCCCATCCCATTGCTGGAAAAGTGACTGCACCTGGCGCTTGAGGTGTTAACACATGGACTTAAATGGGTGTGCTCCGGTCCTGCAATCCACAGACACACCGGGTAGCGCCGGGGGCAGGCACCATGTACTCTCCTTAAACCGGCCATTAACCTGTATATCATCATAAGGTCTGAAGGTCTATTACGCTGCGACACGACCCAGGGGCAGCGGAAAGGGCTACATTGCATTGCGCTTAACGTCTGGAAGTTAGCAGAGGAGACACCCCGCCAACAGCTTGCACAAGAGCCTGCTCGAACATGCACCGCCGACGGCGGACGGACCAGTGGACGGGTGCACACGAGGAGTGGCCTGTATCACGCACTACGGAGTGGTTGCCGCGAATACTGCGCGGATATCACACAGGAGACACGAGTGGTTTCCCTTCCTTGGCCAGGTGACGCGCCCCTGTTGGTGGATAGCACAATCACGGGTGCTAGAAAATGGCGAACAGAGGCCCCAGACACAGCTCAACACAGGCTAAACTGGACAAATTCGCCTTTGAAAAACAAACTCCCCCCCAAGAACAACGCAAGCTCGCGGGGAAACTGGCGGAGGCCGATGGGTCAAAGAAAGCTACACAGGACGATGTTCTAGCAGCATTGGCTCGGGTGCAGGAGACAGTGGGGGCGACGGCGACTGAAGTCACCCTGATAGGTGCGGATCTCCAGAGGATGAATGAAAGAGTAAAACAAGTCGAAGTGGTAACCAAGTCCTTAGTCGAGGATGTGTCGGAACTGCAAATCGGAATGGGTAAATTACAAGCGGACAACAAACTGCTTAGAGAAAAGCTGGACGATCAGGAAGGGCGCTCCCGGAGGAACAACGTCCGAATTCTAGGTGTACCGGAGTCTGAAACTACAGGGGAGATGGACCTCTATGTGGAGGAATTGATCAAAACTCATCTCCAGCCCAAAGGCCTTTCGCATTTCTTTTCTGTGGAAAGGGCTCACAGGGTGCCAGGGGGAAAGCCAAAGACTGGAGGCCCGCCGAAGCCATTACTAGCGAGACTCTTTAACTTCAGAGACCGGGACGCCATTTTACAGGCGGCCAGAGTGGCTCCAGCCATCCAAATTCAGAACTCCAGAGTGTCCTTTTTCCCAGACAACACAGCGGAGGTTTCGCGGAGAAGGAGAACTTTTCTTGAGGTGAAAAAAACATTAAGAGAACAAGAACTGCCTTACTCAATGCTCTTCCCAGCTCGGCTCCGAGTAGTGGCGGATAAAAAGGTCTGGTTCTTCGATTCCCCGGATGCTGCCAGAGACTGGCTTGAGGGTTGGCACGCTACGGACCGGCCACGGAAAACTCATAGAATGAATCACGGGCGCCGAGACGACAGCCGGACTAGGTCGCAAACATCTGGCAGAGGGGGAGCGGAAGGTTCCCCGACCCATGAACTCACGGAGGCTGATGGAGAAGAGTGACCCGGAATAGACTGGACGAGAATGATCGCTGTCTCTTGTTAATGGACCTAATGTTTTACTGTTGCAGATGGACGCTGGCCTGGTTAGCCCCGGATATGAACAGGGATGCCGCCTGCTCGGGGAGACGCTCTCCCCCCTACACGCAAGTACTCTGGTTTTGGGATGGGATAAGCACTCTGCTCAGTTGGGGAGGCGGGCAGTTGGAAGTCCGTTAAGCAGGGGGGCAGGGAGGGGGGGTGTGAGGGGGGATTTTTTTGGCGTTGATCGGGATACACATGTATGGTCGAGAAATGTTGTTATACATTCGGGCAGTTTAACGACAGTTTGGTATGCACAAAGAAGGTCTAGCTCTTCTATGAGGAATCTATGCAGTTTACTGAGTGAATGTAGAGATAACATTTATAATACGACTTATGTTGGGTACATCAATAATCTCATAACCACAAATGGCAGACGACCCACCACTCAGCACGGAAGGGGTTGACCCGACTTCACGAGGCTTGTCCCTAAGAATACTGTCATGGAATGTGCGAGGGTTGGGAGATAAGGTAAAACGGGGACTGGTGCTGACTGCACTGAAAAGGCAGAAGTCCACTATAGCACTACTACAAGAGACGCATTTAACGGGGGGGCATCCAAGGCAATGGATAGGAGAGGGTATAAAATGATAATTCATTCCGAATTTAAGTCGGGATCTAGGGGGACTGGCATCCTAATTCAGAAGTCCTCAAAGTTCATTCCACTACAAACTAAGACTGACGATCAGGGTTGCTTCGCAGCACTGCAAGGACAGTGGGAGGGTAGGCTCATGAATTTGGTTTCAGTGTACATTCCCCCTGCACTCCAGTCGGTGCAGCTACCGAAACTAGCTGACTTTTTACTGACTATTCCCGAGGGGGATGTTGGTCTTGGAGGAGACTTCAATGCCATTGTAGATGCTTAACTAGATAGGTTCCCGACGATGGCTCCCGCTGGGGGACCCTCCCGCTTCCAGCGTTTTCTGACAGCTATAGGTCTAATCGATATATGGAGGAGAGGTGTGGCTCACTGGTTAGAGGCGGCAGACCTGTAAGCAGAGAACGGCCCGGGACCAGGGTTCAATTCCCGACGCGGCAGGGTCTTGAACCAGGGTCAACGGACTCGATAATTCTCGCCTCAGTGCCTACTCTAACCAGGGAACACACTCGGTAACTCTGGGCATTAAGCTTGCCTCATCTCTACAGCGGCCCCCCACAGACGCCGGGGATGCCTGGTTTCACCCTGGAGATACCCAGAAAGGGACCATCTCACAGGGAAAACCAGGACGGGTTCCCCAGCGGTCTACAGCGCCAGGACACAGTGCGCTTTACAAGTATCCCACATTTACATTTACCCACCCCCAGGTTAAGCAATACACCTTCCACTCCGCAGTACACGGCAGCATGTCGAGAATTGACCACTTCCTGGCCCTAGGCAATGGCATCCAACACATAGACACCATAGAAATTCACCCTAGGTGAATCTCAGACCACTTCCCGATCACACTGACGATATCCACACAGGAGAAGGCACGAAGGCGAATATACCCCATACATGCTACATACCTTAAAATCCCCCAAGTTCGCAAGGCACTCAAAAAGATGACGACACTGTATTTCACTGAAAATGCGGACTCAGTACGCTCCTCAGAGGTTGTATGGGAGGCATATAAGACAGTGTTTTTTTTTTTTTTAAAGAACCTTTATTGTTTCAGCAAGGAAATACAAACATGGGCCTACAACCATTCCGGCCGGTCGCTATTCAAGTCGAAAATAGAACAATACATTATAGAAAAATACAGCGGCACGGAAATCAAGGTCTGATGAGCGTCCAGGATATAACATATGTAGAAATTCACGATGTGAGAATAAGGATCCAAGAAGGTTCATTTTACAATAAAGAAAAATAAAATTAGAATCAATGTCGTACAATCATACATGCTCCTACGATAGCGAACAAAAAGCAGAAAACCCGCCAGCAGTGCACATGCATTCGAAGTAATGGGGGTAGGGCCTTTGAGTCAGGACAGTTGTAAAAAACACATACAGTTCGTTGCAAGCTATGCCCCATCCTACAAAGCGAAACTCACTGTAGGAAACATAGAAGACGACGACATCGAAAAGAGAAGGACAAAGGGCCATAAAGACAAAGAAAGGACAAATTAACAATCCCATCCCCCAACCCCCCACCCTGCACCCCTGCAGAAGGTTACGGCCTACCCCCCCCCCCCCCAGCAGCGTGCCTGTCGCCCTAATTAAGAAACCCGAAATATAGAGAAGAAGAAAGAAAAAAGAAGAAAAATTATTGGAGAAGAGCCATCAACCCGGCCACCCGGCCCCTCCCCACCACCGCGTGCAATAATCGTCTGACGGCAATGATAAAAGGACTACGAAAAAGAGTAACCATTTACATCACAATCAAGTATATCCCCGCTGAGTGTCCCTGAAATCACCATCAACCAACAATGAGTCCCACCATGTCCCAAATGGTCTCACCCCTGGCCTCTTCTGTCCATAGTACCAACGTATGTCTCTCGGTCTCAATCGGCATACAAAATAGCACGAAGGGTCCAAATGTTCCAGGAGGATCTGGAAGTGTCGTTGCTCCATGGGACGTTAGCCACCAGAATCCCGCCGAAGACGCATGGCGGAAATCTGTCTGTGTCAATATCAACACCGATAATAACCTCCAGTCCGAACACAGTTTCGCCAGCCATGGAAAAAGAATCACACAATGCGGCAAGCGCTGAAACACCGCCGAGGCAGCCCAAAACACAGATCGATGTCGTTTTGTCACTCGCCGAGCAGACAAGGGCCCCAATGAGTCAATCACACGTGCAACAGGTGTACACACAGTAATCACATGAACCAAGTCCATCAGCGGCTCTACGGACGTAAGCGTAGCGGAGGCAGTCGTCAGTGGCACAGAGGCGGGCAGATCGGCGCCTACACAAGATTGAACCAAGACGACGTGGAACGGCGGAACAACAATGGCGGCCATCCTTCTTCCCAGTTCCCGGGCCTCCCGGCTCAGGGACATTTGCAGGGTTGTTAATGCAGCCAGTACATCTCTGGACGTGGGCCCTTTCTCATGTTGCCAACCCCCGGGACTCTCTTGTACAGCGGTTTCTCTGTCCGGATGGGGGGTGCGGAAAAGGGCGCCATCCGCCATCTCAGCCGTTACGGCCTCCTCCTTCTCCATCTCACCGCAGGACCGGCCCTACACCAGGATGTAACAGGATTCACAGGAGGAACCCAAAAATCAGAGCAGGCATCTCAACGGAGGGTCACCAAAGGGCTAAACAAAATCCCTGCCGCTCCCCGGGAGTCACCCGTCCGTCCCGGGAGAAGTTGTTAATGCCCTGGCATCACACCGAGGGGGGGCCGAGGATCATGATTTCTCTCCAGTCCTGCTGTAGCGCACTTCCCGCAGGGCAATCTGCTATTTGGAGTAGGTCGGCACTGTCGCCTTTGGCCAGCAGATCTCAGGTTCCCTCCGACCGGCTCCCCACCGCAGCCAGAGGCCGCTGTTGTTGCAGTCGCGGCCGGATACTCTCCTCAACTGAGATCGTGGCCCCGGCACAGTGAAGGCCGCCAAACAGTTGGGGACATTTCGTTGGGTCTACCGCACGGAGAAGCCTCAGGAGCAGACGGTAAGTGAACGGTATCTTCGCCAACTTTAGATATGCAATTATTTCGCAGGATAATTGCCAGGATATACGTGCGGGGTGAGAGGGCTCACGGAGCCGAGCGTTTATGCAGCCATCCCGGTCGCCATCTTGGCTCCTCCTCTCATATAAGACAGTGTTAAGGGGCCAAGCCATAAACGCAATCACAGGCTACAAAAGGGAACAGGCTCAGGAACTCACCAAATTGGAATTGACGTTGCAGGAATTGTCAACAGCGCATGAAATGAACCCCACCCCGGCCGCGTCACACACACTTAACCTCCAACAGCAACTATACACAGACCATTTGCGGGACCGGGTCAAGGGTCATATAGCTGACACGCAGAGTACGATTTATGAGGTAGGAGACAAGGCGGGTAAGATGCTGGCATGGCTCGACAAGAGAGGAGGCAGTTCTAGAGGAATCCAACAAGTGTGGGACAGTCGGGGGGTGCAGCACACGAACCCAGAACAGATAGTCGAGACGCTCGCGGCCCACTTCGAAGGGGTATACACCCCTGAGCGAGTAGTAACACCTGAAATGGCTAGAGCGGCGTTAGAGCCGATTGAGGTCCAGACACTTCCTTCGGAGGTTGCAACAGAGTTAGGTGCGGACATAACTGTAGAAGAGATCCAACTGGCTATTGATGCTTTGAACCCGGGCAAGGCGCTTGGTCCGAACGGCATACCTATAGAATGGTATCAATCGACACCGGAGAGACTAAGTACACATCTACTAGCAATGTACAAGGAGTGTTTAGAGAAGGGAATACTTCCTCCAGATCAGAGACTTGCCACTATAGTAGCCATCCCCAAGCCGGGGAAACTACCAGAGGAATGCTCCTCATACCACCCCATCTCGCTACTTAATGCAGAAGTCAAGATCCTCGCCAAACTCTTGGCGACCAGAGTTTTGCCTCATCTGCCCAACCTCATACATCCGGACCAATCCGGATTCATGCCTTATAGAAATACGGCGCTAAATGTGCGCAGATTACATGGGGTGCTGGCTAGAGCGGACTCGATCTCAACTCAGGCAGTAATATTGGCCCTGGACGCCAAGATGGCCTTTGATCTTGTAGAGTGGAACTACTTGTTTGAGGTCCTGTCTCACTTGGGATTCAGCCCCAGGTTCATTGCATGGATCAAGTTGTTGTACGCTGAACCGGTTGCGCAGGTGGTGGCGAACGGCCATATCTCGCGATCGTTCCCTCTTGGGAGGGGCACTCATCAGGGTTGCCCCCTCTCGCCGTTGCTCTTTGCAATTTCCCTGGAACCACTGGCCACTTTAATAAGGACCTCACCGCTACTGACGGGAATACGTTGGACGGAGGGCTGGGAGGACCGGCTTTCCCTCTATGCGGACGACATGCTGGTATACCCAACGGACCCTGAACATGGGGTGCCGGCACTTCCACATCTCTGTGACAGCCATGGTACAGTATCAGGGTATAAGTTAAACTGGAGCAAATCAGAGATGTATGTCCTGCAGGGACCGATTCCAGCACTGACTATGGACTGCCCTCTAAGGGCAGCTGGATCTTCCTTTAAATACTTAGGTATCCATGTTACAAGGGACCCAACGGAGTTTATGGATAAAAATCTGGGACCTCCTATGGCGCGACTTAAACAGGATGTTAAGTTTTGGGCGGGGCTGCCTTTAACACTACTGGGGAGGGCTGCACTATATAAAATGATGTCCTTGCCCCGATTTCTATATATACTTGAAAATACTCCGTATCCGGTGGCTCCGAGATTCTTTCAGAAAGTAGCAGCATTGGTTTCAACTCTTCTGTGGGGGAACCTCCCGGCACGCATTGCGCAAACCAAACTACACAGGGGCTGGTACGATGGCGGAATCACGTTGCCTAATCTGAAATTGTACTATTGGGCGGCACAACTGAAACACATCAACCATTGGATACACACTCCGCAAACTGAACCAGCATTCCAAGCAGATAGGGCGCAACTAGGCGCGAATAGTCTGATGGCTCCGTTGTATGACCAGAGCAAACTGCGTAGATTTGTAGGGCCCACCAGACTAACCGCGACGCTATGGCATACGGCGACAGCGGCATTAGGATGGAAGGGGAGAATAACCAAACTTACTCCATTGTGGGACTCTCGAGCCTTGGGTAACATGAGAAACAGCAGAGGCTTCTCGCACTGGGATACTTTAGGGATATCTACAGTGGGGGATCTCTGGGAAAGGGGAGGTGTGGGGACTTTTGACAGGCTGAGGGAGTTATACGACCTGGGAGAGAGGGAATTATACAGATATATACAGATACAACATGCATTGCTCGCTGCCATACCCTCAGACACTGAGTTGCCGGAATCATCCCCGCTCGAAGACCGCCTTCTCACTGAGTTTATGATTGAGCGTGCGACATCACTTACATACCGTAAACTACTTAACAACTTACCGGACCCAATGACCCTGTTGAAGGAGAAATGGGAGGGTGACACCCGTGAGATGAACGAACATGAATGGAATGAGGCGATAGCGTCGCCTAAGGAAGTGGGCATCTCCGCACGATTGAGACTAGTACAACTGAAAGTTTTACATAGGGTATACTACACTAGGACTATGTTGCACCGCATTAGCAGAGCACAACACCCTTACTGCCTTTGTGGGTGCGGGGAGGAGGGCACGTTTTTTCACACTCTATGGGACCGCCCCCGTATCCAGGAGTTTTGGAGACAAATAATGCGTACAATATCACAGACGCTAAAGGTCTCGCTGCTACCCGAACCACGGAGGTGCCTCTTAAATGTATGGGAACCTACTGATTTGTCCAGGCACGGTCAACTCTGGGCCACGGTGGGCTTGATAGTAGCGAAACGTGATGTCGCACAGAGATGGGGAGCAGCAGAAGTGCCTACAAAGACACAATGGTGCCTTAACATGGACAGGATTATGGTGAAAGAAAGGGCGGTGTACTCTAACAGAGCATGTCCGGGGAAATGGAACAAAATCTGGACCAAGTGGAACATGTACAGAGGGGAGATTTGTGATCCCTTGCCGGAAGACGACCAGGACATGTCGGATGAGGAAGGGGAGGAAGTGTAATTGACCTCACAGAGCCCAAAGGGAAAGGTGGCCACGGAACTCGGGATAAACCAAGGTTTTACAGGATAGATTCGAGAGTTAGGTAAGAGGGGATACCAGGGGAACCGCGTCCGAGGGAAACTGAACACTCCCACGATCAGGTTTTAATGTGGTGTTGGGAGAGTCGGATGGAGGTGGCACTGGGGAGACACTTCTTTACTCAGTTGATGCGACCGATAACCAACAATGCATGACCACAATGTGATTCCTTAAGTTTCTTTGTTTTGTTGTTGTTTTTGCAAAAATAGAAAACCAAGAACCTGTACGTAAAGGCAAAATAATGATTATACAGTACCTTTTAAATTAATGCCGCTATAAGGAGATAAACAGAGTAACGTGCGGATTCAAGTTTTATGCCACTGCATGGTGAATGCAAGAGTGTGATGGCGGCCGGCCCTATGGGTTGTAGGCCTACAGCTGTGTAAACTTAAAGGAGCAATAAAGGTTTTTGGAAAAAAAAAATATGACACTATGTTTCCCAATATATATGTATGTGTATATATATATATATATATATATTGGTTTTTTTCCCACAAGGATACGCCGCACTCAGGAACTTGTAAATTTCAAGGTTTTATTTCACAGAGCCCAGAAACCAAACCCCCCCCCCTGCCCCCCTTCTTTTCCCCTCTCCCCCCCTTTTCTCCCCCCCCCCTTTCCCCCCCTCCCCTCCCCTATTCCCCTCCCTCCCCTCCCCTATTCCCCTCCCTTTTTCCTTGGACCTTTTTTGGAAAACTTTGAATAGTTTGCTTAATTAACAAGATAGATGTATTCAAACAAATTGGTACTGCTGCTTATTCATATACAATAACTTTTTGAACTTTTGATCCCCTGAGCACTCTACACCATCTCTGAGAATAATTGATTAATTGGTTTAAAAGGGTACTATACCCTTCACAAAGCTATTTTTACTTGTTCAGTCCCTCTCCACTATGGTTTTTTGAAATGATTTAAATAATTTCTTTTCAAATTAAAGAGGGCTTTTTTGAAAATCCTTATTGACATAATTGAGGAAATGTCAATCAATTTCTATATATTGCTTGCAAATAGAAAACAATATACAATTTGTTGTGTTAAAGCTCAGGGACACACAAAACAAATTTGAAAACAAACTGTATAAATATGTGAGAAGGGTTAACATGCACTAAAAAATAATCAAATTCTTTAAAAAAATGTTTGCACTGTGGAAATACTGTGTCAAAATGTTTAAACTACATGTCCCAGAATTCCGGGGTATGTTAACAGGAAATGGAATGCAATAAAAACAGTAGCTGAAAGTAATACCACCAACCGTGACCAAGGCCGCAAGGCTAAAACGCGTCGGTGTGCAGACTGGGCTCTGTGAAATAAAACCTTGAAATTTACAAGTTCCTGAGTGCGGCGTATCCTTGTGTAAAAATTGATTCTAGCTGTTGGCTGAGCTCAACCTCGCACCCGCTGCTGTGTTGCTCCGGAAATCAAGCCACATTGCTGGGAAAAAAAGCATATATATATATATATATATATATATATATATATATATATATATATATATATATATATATATATATATATATTAATATATATATATCAGGTGGAGAGAAGCTACTGTATAGAGCATCCTACAACACCACTAACAGTCTGAATTTGTTCACCTCAAACGTCTGTTTTTCTAGCAGAGTGTTTAAGCATAGGATTAGCACAGTGCCATCCATGTGGAGTTTGAAAGTGTTTAAGCCTTTTGCCGTTTTGTCAAAAATATATTTGTGGTGAGCAAATTCAGAGCATTGGTGGGGTTGCAGAGTGCTCCACCTGAAGGATCTCACAGCAGTGAGCACCTAAGGCAGGGAGCCCTGCTAAGCACTGGGAAAAGAGTCTAATGTAGGAAGCCTCTGGAAGAATTGAGCCTTTGGCCAAATTAGTGATTGTGCCTAAGACAGTGAGCCCCTGGAGTCATTGGTGATTGTGCCTAAGACAGTGAGCCGCGGGAGTCATTGGGGATTGTGCCTAAGACAGTGAGCCCCTGGAGTCATTGGGGATTGTGCCTTAGACAGTGAGCCCCTGGAGTCATTGGGGATTGTGCCCAAGACAAAGTACCTCTGGAGAAATTGGGAATGGTACTTTGGGAAGAGACCCACTGGAGGAATTAGGGACAGTGCCTAGAACAACAAGAGTACTTTAATACAACAACAGGGCAACCCAATATTCCCCAAGGAACTGGGTATCATCAATAACATAACACAATTGATCCTTGAGGACTCATTTAACTCTCAGTTAATGCTTATAGTGTCACAACAGTGAACATAATTTGACAGAGCTCATAAGATTTTTAACACAAATAACTTTTTATGTGATAGAAAAAATCTGTTTTCACAATCAAATCAGTTTTAAACGGAGATAGAACAATATTTATAAATCAACATCATATATGGCAACAGAATAACTACTGTTTAAATTCCTTCTCATGTATGCAGTGATTTCAGACACCTTTTGTTCAAATATGAACCATGCCTCGCATCAGCCATATATAATCTTCAATTCTGCAATTTACAATGTATTTACAGAACATCCATTGTATACATATATACAAAAGTCGTGTCGTTGCGTTGACGTTTCGGTCTTACATCCGGTTATTCAAATCCACAAGACCATCATCAGGACAAATGTTGCACCATGAATCTGATAATAAAATATACATAATATTCAAGTATTTATAAAAACTTGATGAGTTCCCAATGTGAATCATCTGCTTACACTCAAAAAAAGCCAGCACACCAAGTGCTACCTACATGCAAAGTTACCAAGTGCCCACATTGAAGTACTCCACACCTCAAGTGACAATCTCTCCAAATCTAATGTGCATCTTAACGATAATAAAATCCAAAAAACCGGGAAACCTCCACCAATCCAAATCAAATCAAGTGCCTAAATGCCTCAAAAAACTAGGCCAGTTAAAAATTGCCTATATATTGCCACGATCTACTACTCACATACAGGTAGATTCATGAAGCCAAATTGCGATCGCAATCGCTGCGAAATAGCAATTGCGATCGCAATTTTAAGAAAAGCAATTCTTGATAGTAAAAACGCTAAAATTGCGAATTCGCTAAAGTAAAATAGCGATTTCGCAAAGTAATTCGTAGAATCCAGGAAGAAGGCCATTAGCGAATCAGAAACTGCGAGAAGCCATGGATTCTGCGAATTGATTTGCGAAATCGCTAAATAATCGCTATCGCTATTCAAGAAAAATCTTAAATTGCGAAAAACCTGAAAATCGCTATTTGCGACGCGCAATTTAAGGAGAACCCAAACCAGGTGGTAACCATTAAGGAAAAAAAAAAAAAAAAAAAAAATTTAACAAACTAGCAACAGGTGCAGGCCTGACCAAACACACTTAAGGATACGCAGCTGGAGCATGAGGACTCTCACAATGCCAGGACTCTACATGGTGGTCAGGCGGCGAAGGCTACAGCGAGCAGCAGGGAACAGACGCAGGATTCAGGAGCGAATATTCCGCCAGCGGGTCTCCCTTCTGGGCTAAACTGATGAGAAAATTTACTCTAAGTACCGCCTGAATGGGGCGATGATCATCAAGCTGATCCGGGACCTAGACCCCCTGATGCAGCACCCAACAAGGAGGACCAATGCCGTGCCCACCCATGTCCAGGTCTTGTGCAGCCTGCACCTACTGGCCTCCGGAAGCTTCCAGGGGATAGTCGCTGTTGCAGGGGGAATATCCCAGGCCACCATGTTCCGCTGCCTAAGGAGTTTCCTGGAGGCAATGATGACCCGGCTACACCACTACATCTCATTCCGGACCACCCAACAGGACTTGAATGACACCAAGCTTCAGTTCTACAACATCGCGCAATTCCCACATGTAATAGGATGCATCGACTGTACCCACATCCACATCTGCCCACCAGCACAAACGGAATACATGTACCGCAACCGCAAGTCCTACCACTCCCTCAATATCCAGATGGTGTGCAACGCCAAGACAATCATCACGGACATAGTGGCACAATATCCGGGGAGCCCACATGACTCCTTCATATTCCGGCACAGCGGCCTGCACACACGACTGGCCAGGGGAGACTTTGGCGAAGGACACCTACTAGGTAAGTACACATGCCCCCCAATAGTACACTGTGATCATGTATCTGCGCAGAACAGGCACTCACCCTGTGCTTCTTTCCTTCAGGTGACAGCGCCTACGGTCTCCGTGAGTACCTCCTCACCCCATACTTCAACCCTGCCACACCACAGCAACGGCGTTACAATGCTGCAAACATACGCACAAGAAATTGCATTGAGAGGACATTTGGCCTTTTGAAGAGCCGTTTCCGCATACTTCACAAGACTGGTGGGGCCATCAAATACACGCCTGAGGTCTGCTGCCGTATCGCGGCCGTGTGTGCAATACTCCACAACATTGCTACCAAGCGCAGGATACCAGTGGAGATATCTGGCAGTGAGTCGGAAGGGGATAACCGCCCACCTCCACATGTGCGTCATGCACGCGGGGAAAATCCTGCAGAAGGACACAGGCGCCGCAACCACATCACTATTAACTGTTTCTAGTGCACCCATTCCCCTCACACAACACTGCACTCACGCATGACAAATGTAATAATGACCTGAGTCTGATGTACTGTTATTGAATAAATATTATTGTTGTTTTCACAATAATATTGCATATTTTCAAAAAGATACATTGGAGGTGTATTGCTTCATACATCTAATGTTTTGTTAGGGGGCATGCTTTTAGCATCAGCATGTCCCTGCATGATGAGTATAAATGTCATTGGCGCCTCCGGCCCGAGGCTCCAATTCTCCTCTCCACATTTTCATCCTGATTTGCCCGTGATGACGCAGTGGGCCTGCTGCTGGGAACTCTAACTGGTGGCAAAGACAGGCTGCTGTGGCTAGATGTTCCCTCACTAGCGTCCTCCCCTTCCGCCTGGCCTTGGACAGTTGCCTGCAGAGCCTGAACTGCAGTGGTTGCCTGCTCGAGTGCCCGTGCCACGTTCTGGCAGTATTGGACCATCTGAATTTGCATGGCCAATGATCTACGGGACATCTGGGAAGTTGCGTTGCCAATTATATAATTGGAGTGCGTGTACGCCGAGAGGCGTGTTAGGAGCTGGCGGTGGCGGCGCCGGTTGAGGTCCCGCTGGCTCAGCATGGCTTCTGTGTTTGCCTCAACTGCTGTGGTCATGCGCTCCATCTGGTCGGACAGCTGGCCAACATTCCTGGCTGTATTGTGCAGCTGCAGATGTATTGCTGCAAGGTGTCGTGCTTGTTGTTGGTGGACGCGCAGCATGCGTCGCTCAATTGTAAGACCCGGCACAGGCACAGTCACCCCCCTCCTGCCGGCACGTGGTGTACTTTGGTGCCGCTCCCTGACCTGTCCGCTGGACTGGGTGGGCACAGTAGGTGTGCGTTGTGTTGGTGGCCTGGCGGCTGCTGGTGTTGCCGATGCCACTGGCATGGGTCTCACAGTTGGCGGTTGTGGTGCGCCTGTTGTCGCTGGCGTTGCAGGTGGTGGTAAGGCTGCTGGTGCTGCAGGTGGTGGTAAGGCTGCTGGTGCTGCAGGTGGTGGTAAGGCTGCTGGCGCTGCAGGTGGTTGTAAGGCTGTTGGCGCAGGTGCTTGCACTGATGGACCAGGTTGTGTGGATGGCTGTGCGTCACCCTCAGAATCCATAGAATTCTCCACAATTTGCAACCCCTCACTGTCGCTGCTGGTATCTTCAGCGCCACCTGTGATATAAAGTGGACGTTGATTAATGAAATGTTTCTTGCACATGTAAGGTTGCTACAGGCATGCAGTCTAGCATTCCCTGCCTGGCTGTTTGATTGACTCTATTAGGACATATCTGGCTGTATGGGGCTGAGTGTAAATTGTGGTCAGACTACATGTCCCACAATGCAATAGGGATTTGCTGGTGTGCATGGGCTGCATGACTGGGGTTTGTAATGGGTAGCTCTAGGGTCATGGCCATTGTTAGGGGACAGGGTCGCAGTCGCATGGCACTTACATTGGCTTTCTTGGGTGGGTCGGGAGGAGTCCAGCCGGGTTACCCCCACGCATGCCTCAGGTTGCAAGGTGTCCTCAACGAGGTCCTCCAATGGGGTGTTGGGAGGGACTGTTGGGTCTCCCCCTCCTGTTGCAACACGCTCACCTAGCCTCTCGGCGATCCTCTCCTTGGCACGACCTCGGAGGTCGTACCACCTCTTCTTGAGGTCGTCGATTGATTGCTGGGTGACTCCAACAGAATTGACTTTTGCGCGAATGCGCAACCAAATTCGCCGTTTGTCGGCCTCTGGCACCCTCCTGGAGTCCTTCCCAAACAGTCTATCGTGATCTTTACTGACTCCCTCAATAAGATGTTCAAGCTCCTGTTGAGAGAATTTAAGTTTTCTTTTTCTCCCTGTGGAACTGCTCCCTGCTGCTTCCTCTGACATTGCTGCAGTGGGGTGTATCCTGTATCAAAGCTGGAGGGGTTGTAGAGTGGAGCTCTGGGCAGTGCTGCTTCCAAATCAGCCTCAGTATTCAGAATGAGGGAGGGAACTGCCTGCTTCCTGGTTGTGATGTCAACACTGTGCTCGAAATGCGACTTCCCGTTTTTGCGATCTCGCAATTAGCAAGATCGCTATTTGCGATTTTGCTAATAGCGAGATCGCAATTTCAACACGGAAAATGTCCGATTTAGCTATTTTTCTGCGATTTAATGAAAATCGCAATCGGCTTTTGCGGCCGAATGCGAATCGCTATTTTTTCTCGCATATTTTCCTGAATCCCATTCTGCGAATTCTAAATTGCGATTCGGTATTTCTCGCAATTTAGAATTCGCAGAATATGGGCTTCATGAATCTGGGGGATAGAGTCCAAATCTTTGTTAATTACTCCAGCAGCACCTACAACAATCATGGAAGTCATTAGATTCTCCATGGACACAGTATCAAACCCCTACACTACTTTTTAAGTAATCAAAACTCACTTTTACCGGCTTTCACCTTCCGCTACAGTCTACAAACAGAACAGAATACATAGAACGTTTTTTAGTCACCATGACCCTTATGTTCCAGAAACAGCCACTAAAGCACATCAAATCGAGAGAAAGTACTCACTTTTTATTGGCGATTTAATCAGCTCTCTAGGAAAGAAGACGGAAACCAAGTGTTACACAGAAATGTTTCATGAACAGAACAAACAAAAGAAAGCCATTGGCTCAGGATCAGAGACCTGAGTAAGTCAAGAAAACCTCTAAATCACGAGTAAGGGTGAAGACAAAGCCCACCGTACAGTCCTCATTACAAGTGGCCTTTTAAACTCTGGTATGTGCGTTAACACCTTTTATCTCACATACTGGAATTCTGATTTTTGCTGCATACCCCATAGTCTTGCAGTTTTCCAAAGATAAAGGTCAGCATGTGAAACCTGTAGTAATTAACAGAGGTAAACATGTTTGGTAAATACTGGGACATGCAGATCTTGGTGCAGTAAACGCCAAAATCCACATGTTATTCCTCATTATTGGGGGAAATAATTGCAATAGGTAGGGGTTGTTCATAGCAACCAATAAATTCGAGCTCCTGTGGAGCTGGAGTTTATCAGGTGTATAAATATTGTACCAAACATCTGTCGTAATGAGGTCCTAAGTCTATACTGAATGCAATAGGCATGTGTACCAACATGTGTCTAAGGCTGTCTGTGATCAAAAACAAAAAAATGCTGTACCTGGATGCAGTCCAGAGTAATTATCAGCGGCTGTGAATAGTTCAAGCATTCCACACTTCACCATTTTGTTTTCCTCAGTGTGACGCTTTAAATGTTGGTGGTATGCCCAGATATGGTTCCCATGCTCACAGTGCTAGAGGAGTCACGCTGCATCGCACTGGCGAAGCCCGAACAGGATGAAACTAGGGGGCATATTATCAACAAATAGCGATATTTATCGCTAAGTAGAGTTAGAGACAATTTTTTAAGGCTAAGTATCGCTAAGCATCGCCTATTTTTATCGCTTAGAAGCCTTGCTATTATCAAGGTTTATCTCCTAAACGATAAAAATCGGCCGAAATGCATGAATATCGCTGAAAAGTCAGCGATAATCATGCATTATCGAGCTAATGCTCTTAGCCATGTTATCCACCTCCCATTGGATAACATGGCTAAGAACTGCTCAGGGGCAGGTGTTAGCTTTTGGAGATATTCGTGCTTAGCGCGAATATCTCCAAAAGGTGATAATAGGAGATAGCGATGTTAGCGACTGTTTCCAGTCGCTAACATCTTGGCACGCCCACTTTGCATGTCATTAGTGATAAATATCACTGACATGCAAAGTGGGGTCCAAGATGGTCGCTATCTCCTACTAGCTGTCGCTAACTGGTGTTAGCGACAGCTTGGTAATAGGGAGATAATTTTATCTCCGCTTTCTTGGCTTTTAAAGCCAAAAAAGCGGAGATAAACCCCCTTGATAATATGCCCCTTGGTGACATCAGACCTTGCATTGCAGTGCATTGCTGCTTTGAGGTCGTAAACTCTGAATTGTATGGTTTCGATTGCAAAAAAGTTTAGAACATTTGGGGCCAGATGTACGACCATTGAATTTTGAGACTCGCAAATTTGCGGGAAATCGCGAGTCGCAAAATTCAATGTACACTAGTGTCTCAGACACTTTGCAATTTCCAATGGGGTCGCAAATTGCATGCCTCATGAATATTAATTTGGCTGTCACAATTTACGACCCCATTGGGAATGGCTAGCACTTCCATGGATGGTGGCCTGCTGGGGTCTGCAGACCACCATGCCTGGGACTGCTTTGTCAATAAAGCAGTTTTTAAAAAAAAAATGCTTTCAGTTTTCCTTAAAGGAAAATGGGATGCATTTAAATAAGAAAAATGAAACTTTTCAGTTTCATTTTTTAAGGGCAGGCATTGGTCCCTGGGACCACTACCAGCTCTTGAAAAAAATGTGTGCACCCATTCCCAAAGGGGAAGGGGTCCCCTGGGAACCCCTTACTGTTTGCGAATTGTTTACCACCTACTTGAAGTAGGTGGCAAACTGCGAGTTTTTTTACTCATACATGTCATTGGCACTCGCTATTAGGAAGGGATGCCATTGGCTCGCCCCTTCCTAGTAGCAAGTCGCTGACCCTATTTTGCGGGTCGCTAATAGATTAGCGACTCGCAAAATAGGGTTAGTACATTGTGCATCTGTTTTTTGTGGTCGTAAACGGGCCAAATGTCCCTTTGTGACTGCAAAAATCGGTCAAGCATCTGGCCCTTGGCCCCTTGAGTACAAAATAAGCAAGTGCAACTCTGCACAGCCCAATCCAAGGTATAGTGAGTGCTAAGCAGCTACATACAAACTACACCAATATATCCCGAGTATTAAATGAAAAAAACAACAATTGTCTATAAAAATATCTCCCCGACCCAGTCTAGATTTTCTATTATTAAGTCCAGTGGGGTGATATGTTTGTAAAAGATATCTTCAACTCAATATTTATGTCAAACGATATTCTCACTATGAGATTTTGGTACCACAGGGTCATCGCCCACAGTGTGCGTATGCGTATCATTACCATAGAATATAATAACTATTTCAGTGGTACTAAAACAGCACTTGCTGAAAGTTTTGCCTTTAAATATTGTCAATAAAAGGTGCCAACCCATAACAGAGAAACGTGTGTACTAAATGCAACAAAACTCAACCTGCACCAGCAACTATGTGTATGTACTAAATGAACATATATAAGTACAATCACCCTGCCCAGGTTTAGTATAGCAATAAACGCAACTATGCTTAAACCTATGGAATCATGAGTACACAAATGTACATATGCAACAACGCTCAGCTCGCTCCAGGGTAGCCTATGTACTAAATTAACAGCAGCAACTACACACAATCCGTAAGGTAAATTTCATGTGCCAAATGAAAAAATGCAACGACATTCAACCAGCACTTTGGAACCTTGAATACTAAATGAACCAAGCATTCAATCTTCACCAGGCTTGTTTGTGTACTAAATGGACAAGTGCAACTACACTCACCCTATCTTGTGAAATAAATTAACACATTCACCTGCACTCACCCTATTTTATGAACTAAGACCTAGATTTACGAAACCACTGAGTTGCCATTGCATCGCACAAGGTAACGCAAGGGCATAAGTGATATTTACTAAGCAGCGCAAAACCATCTTATGCGACTCTGCGTGGCTTAGTAAATCCAGGGTAACGTAAGGCTGCACAAATCGCCGCCATGCATTACTCTGCATCGGGAAGACCCTCCATGGGTGGAGTGTGGGCGTTCTCACACACCCACACAAGGATTTTGGCGCATTCCCAGATTAACTAAGGGTAGTAAGCAAGTAGAAATATATGGGCCTCATTTATGGGGCCGTGCGTCACTTTTACGCCGCTGGTGCGTCACTTTTTGTGACGCACCAGCAGCGTAAAAAATGTGCCTTGTTGCACCATATTTACAAAGTGACACATCTAGGTAGATGTGTCACTTTGTAAACCCCTGCGCTACATTATACCTGCGCCAGGTATAATGTATGCGGGGGGGTTGTTCTGACGCAAGAAAGGGTCATAGAAGTGACGCAGTGAAATCTATAAGATTTCACTGCGCCACTTCTAGGACACAAATGCGCCAATTTCTTACGCCTGCCTCACAGCAGGCTTAAGACTGACGCAGGCCCTTTCAAATGGGGCATGCCCCATGTGAAAGGACACATTGCTGGAGTTGCGTCATTTTTGTGACACACTCCAGCAATGCGTCACTTTTGCGCCACACAGATACGTCAGAAATACTGACGTATCTGTAACTCTTTGCGCCATGATACATCATACTGTAAATATGACGCATCATTGGTGTCGCAAGGAGGGCGCAGTGAAAAGTGACGCATCGCTGTTTTCACGCAGCGATGCGTCACTTTTCTTAAATGAGGCCCTAAGTATTTCTCCTCGCTTTTTCCTCTTTCTACATTCTGCAGCACGCGAACAAAGAGGGAAATGCCTCTGAGGTTTGTTTTTGTGCACAAAGGTGTCACATCCTCCACAAAACCAACCCTGCCTGTAAATCAGGCACCTTTGCACCATGGCACAAGGGTATCTGCATTGGTGATCACGGTGCGCAGCGCTGAGAGTGATCAGGAATGCGCCATCTCTTGGTAAATATCTCACATTCTTGCTCGCTCCACTTGATGCAGCGCAGCAAGTTGTCTCACTGCGTTGCGTCAAATGTTAGTAACTCGGGCCCTGCGTGAGCAGATGCAACAAACCACAACTTGCAACGTGGAGTCTTGCATCTTAAATGAACGAATGCAACTGCTCTCAACACGCACCATGCTATCTTCTGCTCTAAATGCAACTACACACAACCAGAACCCAGAAACCTTGAGCACTAAATGAACAAATGCAACGACACTCAACTCACAGCAGGGTGTCTTGTGTGCCAAACATCTCACACTTAGCCAACTCCTTCACTCACTCACTCACTCACTCACTCACTCACTCACTCACTCACTCACTCACTCACTTACTCACTCTCTCATGGTAGCCCTCGTGGGTAGTTAAAAATGCGCTGCTTTTTCTGTAATTCCAGTGACAGAGAATGGGCTTAGGAGTCCCCCCACCTCCTCTCATATTCTTGTTTTACACACAATATCCCGCATCACAATTGCACAAGTCAGCAAATAATTATTCTCAGCAACAGAGATTAGCACAACAATATCTCTGGAGCAGCTGGTGTTACACGAATGTATTACATTGTGATTTTATGAAGACAAGGTCATGTTGTGGGAGCCTGTGGGGGGGCTGGCTATCCGCTCGCTACTAGTTCAATGCCATTGTCCAACTCCAGGAAAAGCAACATCTTGCTTCGAGCACACATTGTTGGCATTCTTTCAGCAAATTCCATCGCATTGTATATGCCACTGTGCGGATTCCATGCTCTGCTGGTAAACACAAGCAGTGGGTGGGGTGGGAATCTATGAACTCTGGGTAAACCTTCAAGTTCCTATTTTATGAACTATTGTATGGAGCAACAAGACAGCTCAGTGGGTTCAGCATCTGCTGTGGAGATGTGGGTGTGCAACCTTGAATAACCTACAGGTTACACGTTTGGAACCTTGTAGGGCCAACTCAGCATTTTCTCCTTCCAATATGATCAAATGTGAACTACTGCATCAATAAGCATTAGCCCATATTATTTGTTCTGGAGAAATGGTGATTAGATCAGGAGGCTATTTAGGTCGGATATTAACAAATCAGTGCCGCAACAAATGGGCCAGGTTGTTCCAATTGTCCTGCATAGTAGGCTCTGATAAATAACAAACCCTGCAAAACTGGTATTTATGAGTTGCAATAAATAGCACCTTGATTCCGACAAACTAGGAATCAGGGCCACAGTGTCTGCGACTTAGTGGCACAATGCAAAATGATGCCCCCCCCCCCCTTCAGAATGTGTTGACGGTTGGAGGCTCCTAAAAGTGTTGTGGCACTTTGCATTAGATGGCCCTGCTATGATTGGGTGGGGGAGGTGGAGGGGAGCAGGGCAGGTTAGTGACTGAAACTGAGACAAGTCAGGGATGCCTCCAGAATTGGTGGCTATTTTAGTAAAATTGCATGAGTCAACTTATGCGCAGGTTCGATGGGGTAAACCGGGAGAGACTACAGAGAAGTTTTTAGTGTCTAAAGCGGTTCGACTGGGGTGTGTGCTGGCACCTACTCTGTTTTCTTTATTTATAAACGGAGTGGTCCAGTACTTTTCAAACCACCCCACTGATGCACCAATGTTAGCTGGCATGAAAATACCCTTGCTCATGTTCGCGGACGACACCCTGATAATATCCAATACAAGACAGGGGTTGCAGGCTGCCCTGTCTCGCTTTGAGGTGTTTTTCCGCGAACATGAGCCAGTGGTAAACATGGGGAAAACAAAGTTCATGGTGCTCCACAAATCTAAGTCCATCAAAGTGAGAGCATTCATGAACGATGTTCTACTGGATCAGACCGATGTTTTTACCTACTTGGGTATCACATTAAGTAGAAAGCAAAGCTGGAAGCCCCAAGTCGATATTATGGCACTAAAACGTGCGCAGTTAGCTGGCGCCCTGATCAAGGAGCATAGGGTCTCCCAAACTAAGCCTGTTGCCCCCTTACTGCATATATATACCACCAAAATTAGCCCTTCTATATTATATGGTGCCGAATAGTGGGGCTTTCATAATTTATCCCCCCTTGCAATAGCACAAAATAAGTTTGTGAGATCAATAGTTGGCCTCCCGCAATCCTCTCCTTATTACCCCTCTACTTAGACCTGGGCTGCCATAAAATCGAGGACGTAGCGCGATAAAGACCATTTGCATTTTGGAGGCGACTCTGGATTACTCCGGAACTCTCCTTGTATGCCAAGGCCTTACTAGAAGTGAGGAGTCTGGGCTGACTATATATGGTCCCATGGCTGTATAACATTAGGTCTTTGTTGTCCGAAATGGGGATGAGCAATCTATGGGAAAACCCTGATGTCATGGAATTTCCCCCCAAGAAGATATACAGGGCAGCCTAATGGGAAATGGTCAAAACCAAAAGATATTCTTCCCACACAAGGCAGTCACTGTCCAGGGAATTCCTCGATATAAAGGATGAGGCCAGATTGGAAGCTTATTGGGATCTTATTCCCAGGCCTACCGACCGGAAACTCTATCACCAGTTCAGAATAGGCTCCCTGCCAGTAAGATTCTTTACAAGCAGATGGAACTCAGCAATGTGCGATAAGTGTACATTTTGCCACAAAATGGCTCAAACCGGTTTGTATGGCCATGAAGATAAGATCAGAGAAGAAAGCCAGAAGGATCCTAAGGTCAGATACCACGGCCCTTACAGTGATTGGTGTGGCAAAGTTTTTGACCTGGGCATGGGCCATTCGAAGCAAAAAATGGGGGGCCGAGCAGCTCACATTGTAAAGAGGGACCTTATTTTGTATGGAAATGTTTTTTAATGAATTAAGCTTTTTATGCCAAAGAAGGTATCATGGTTTTTAGCGTATCTGTTTTGTCAAATGCTGATTGCAATGTTGACTTCATATATTCAATTTTATCTTTTTAAGATCTTGTTTTAAAAAGGACATATCATTATTTATTAATTTATGATGAAATGTGATTAATGTTTTTCCTCATCCGAACGATGTTTTTAACGATAATTGTTATGTGATGGTATATTCCTTTTTTAAAATCTTGGATGATTTTGTCTTTTATGATGAACAATCGAAATAAAGACTTTATTGGATTGAATTGAATTGAATTGGTAATCTTCTTATTTTTTTAATTCACTTTATTAGTTTTGTCTCTATTTGTTTCACATATTGTTGTTTATAGCTGTCAAAGTGCATACAAAATGTATGGGAACTGTCATCTTCAATAAGGTGTGGGCGGGGTCAGTGAGTGTGGGGGTGGGGTCGGAGACATTGCTAAGAAGAGCAAAATATTAAATATTTTGTTGGCCTTAAACCTACAGATAACTGCATATAAAAAGTAAAACAAACACTATAAATGAAAAGTAAATGCAAATTACATTTATCTGTGGGGGAAGGCATTTTTGGGTAGGAAAGCTTGGTTGGTTGATGCGCATTACTTCAGATACCTGTGTGGGTAACTAGATGGTCACTGATTTGAGTCCTGGTCGGTGAACTGGGGAAATAGTGACTTTTATTTGTAGTGCTAAGAGGTCAAAGCTTATGGAAGAAAGCATTGTGAATATATGTTATTAGTTTAAAAAATGTTTTAAACGCAGTAAAAGGTTGGATACATTCTAAATAGGCTGTGCAAACGTGCACAAATATTGTTTACATGTTTACAGTGCTTCCGAATGTTATCTTTTAGTGAGACACTAACTGTAAACCTTTTTTATAGTTTTCCTTCACTGTCTCCCATGTAGCCTATATATTTGCTGATTAACCAATTGTACCCATTTACATTTCTTACAAAGAGCTGGAGCTTTGAGATAAGGTTTGTTTCTTTTTCAGCAGCCTCTCTCTCCCCTTTCACGGTAGAGGAGACGCTTCGCCTCCTCTTTTGACATGGGCAATTCCAAAATTCAATCAATGAGTGTCAAAAGCCCATACCATGACCATCCCAAATTGAAAATGATCCCACTTGATTTACAAACGTTCTGCAAAATGGTACACTAAGAAACTCACAAAACCCCAAGTCACTAACACAGCACTTAAAGACAAATGGAGGAAATAACTTGACCAAGACAGTAGAAACCAATACCCTCATTTACTCCACATTTACAGAGCAACCATTAGAAAAACACATTACTCCTCCCAGTTTGACTTTGCATCAGACCCCACAAAGGAGCTTAAGAATCACTACATCTTGCGCCAATTAATCCGTTCTCTCACAAGTGCTCGGTGATACTCTGGCCACTCACTTTGTAAAACAAGTATTTACAATGCAACGGTTTCGCCTTTGTAAAAGTTAGAGCTATTGGCATTGTAAATGACAAATTTTGTATTTATGTGTTGGTTTTGAAAACAGATAAATAAATGGCATTGTCATTTACAATGCCAATAGCTTAATCTCTCACAAATGCGAGACCTATTGCATTTGCACACACAGACAGAGCACAAACACACACAGAGCCACACACACACACACAGACACACAGACAGAGCCACACACACACACAGAGCCACCCACAGAGTCATTCACATAGAGCCACCCGCACACACAGAGCCACCTACACAGAGCCACCCTCACACACACAGAGCCACCTACACAGAGCCACCCTCACACAGACAGAGCCACCCTCACACAGACAGAGTGGGGGGACGGACACCTGCACAACGAAGAGGAGCGGGAGTGGGGGGGGGACACCAGCACAACCAGGAAGAGCGGGGGTGACGGGTGACAGACACCAGCACAACCAGGAAGAGCGGGGGTGGGGGGTGACGGACACCAGTACAACCAGGAAGAGCGGGGGTGGGGGGGGGACGGACACCAGTACAACCAGGAATAGCGGGGTGGGGGGTGACGGACACCAGCACAACCAGGAAGAGCGGGGGGGGGGGTGACGGACACCAGTACAACCAGGAAGAGCGGGGGTGACAAATATCTTTTACACGAAGGGGGCCTGAGGTTTTAAGAGCAGTGTGACCGACTGGAGGACAGTCCACAAGCGGCCATTGTTCTGCTGGGAAGCCATCTCCACACTGCTGCCCATCACAACCAGGAAGAGCAGGGGTGGGGGGGGACACCAGCAGGACACCACACTTGCACCAGGATTTAAAGCACGGCCCGGTCCTTACAGCAGTCTCAGTAGCAGGGGCCCACTCACTGAGGATGCTCCAACCTCCTAATCACAAGTACATCCCGGGACAGAGTTTTGCAGCAGAATAGCGTCCCAGGGGAGGTGTGAGTTTCCAGGAGATAAGGGGTAGGGTGGACCACTCCCCCGTTAACTGGAGGAGCATTGCTTCAGGCAAAGAGCGCCGGCACCCGCGAAGGCCCCATAATCGGGCCAGAACGCTGCACATGCAGTCACAGAAATCAGAGTATGCTCACTTACTGGTAGTGCCATCACGAAAGGCCTTAACACCTTCGAGTCTTACGGGTTCCTTCGCAGACACCAGTGGGCAGTCTCCGCTGTTTCGTGAGGGGAGTTGCATTAGTCATCAATCAGCTACGCTGCCAGCCGCAAAAGCACCAACCATGCCTCCACTCGCATATGGACACAGGCCCAGTACAGGTAACAAAGCAATTTTCGGCCGGTGTAAAGGCTCCGTCACACAACAACAAGAGGGCAATACATTGCGTGATTCAAAGCACGGCCCGGCCCAGCGCGTACAGACACAGCCTGCCCCGGACGCCTCACCTTTGTCGTCCACAGCTTGAGATGCGAGATTGAGTAGCAGGGGCCCACTCACTGAGGATGCTCCAACCTCCTAATCAAAAGTACATCCCGGGACAGAGTTTTGCAGCAGAATAGCTCCCCAGGGGAGGTGGGAGTTTCCAGGAGATAAGTGGCAGGGTGAACCATTCCCCCAGTTAACTGCGCTACACACATGTTGGAGACTGCGTTCCAAGGAGTGAGAATCCACCTACTCACTGATACTGTTGTCCAATCTGTCTCACTGATACCCAGTGACTGAGTCTGTGGTCAAATGTTTTATATTTACACCACTTAGGGATGTTGTGCTCCCAAGTGTGAGGATTAGATCCAGTAAGTGAGACTGCATTCTACTGAGTGAGACTCAGACCTATCAGGTGAGAGTATATTCAAATGTGTGGAACACCGAATTCCTCGGGGTCTGAGGGTGAACTAAAGTAAATGGGTTCTCTGAGGCGGGGCAGCATTGGGGTTGTCTTCATCAGAGTCGGATTTGAACACATTAGGCCCGGACACCAAAACAAAATTGCCCCCTGTTAGCGAACTAGAGAGCTAAAAAAGAGACCCACATTTGCAAATTAGGCCGGTTTTGAACTTGTAGATCTGTGTGTGGGTATTTGCAAGGTATGGGAGGCTGCAGGCGTTTGTGCTTACACCAGGCAATGTGTGTGGTAATACCAGGACAATCAGCAGTAAAAACCACCTTCGGACCATAAAACAGGTTCGCAGACAGGCAAAAGTGGCCCACGCTGATCTGTCAGGGCAGTCCACCCGACACTGGCTGATTGCTCCAAGACCAGTCCGACTCGGGTCTCCCTGTGTATTCCGCGCGAAGTGCTTGATACGGCGGGTGTTTGTGTTCAATGGCTGTGTTCACATCAGGCCAAACCCGTAAGAATCGAGTTATTAACTGAAGACATTTCCGCTCAGTTCTCTTGATGCCTTGTGTACTCTTGGGCCGGTTGAAAGCCCCTGATTCCCTTCAGCTTCAACGCTGTACCGAACGCGCCCCCTCCCGGGCAGCCATCTGGTCTGGGGTCGCTGCCAAGGAATGGGTGAACGCTGGAACGTTCTCAGAAAACAGCTGAACTCTCAAGTGCTGTCCAACGGCAGGGGAGCAGGCATGGCATGGGAAGGAGGCAGGGGAGTAGGCATGGATGGCATGGGAAGGAGGCATGGAAACAGGCATGGCATGGGAAGGAGGCAGGGAAGCAGGCACGGTATGGGAAGGAGGCAGGGAAGTAGGCAAGGATGGCACGGGAAGGAGGCACGGGAGTCTCCGAATGCTGCGAGAGATGGATGAGAAATTAGGGAAGAGAGTGAAAGAGATGGAGAAAAATAGAGTGAGTGAGCGGGGTGGAGCAGTAAGAAGTGCCGAGAGTGCGGTGTAAGTGAGAGGCTTGACGAATCCTAGAAGATTGCGAAGGAGACATTAGTGGCGAGGTGTGAATGAAGGAGGAGTGATAGGGAATGGGGAGAGATTGACTGAGGGAAAGAGTAAATACATCCCGGCAACTTAAATAGCGCACCGGGCGGAGAAGAGCTGCGGCAAATAGGAAGTTATTTAAGGACAACAAAATGTTATGCATTCAGTTTTTCAACGTCATCTTGAATAGGGTTTTGTGAGTTTCTGTTAAATCTGGCTGTGTTGGTTTTCTACTACGATTGCCCGATGATGGGACAAGCACTGGTCATTCGTGGTTTCATGTAATACCAACTTTGACATCATCCTTGAGGTAGAAGAATCGCTAGTCAAGAGGCTGGATGTCGGTTTGAGCACTGCAAATTCTGATGTTTTTCTTGTTGTTGCGTTTGCATATACAAAATGTCCCTAGAAAGGGTTAAGTCCGGGTAGCTCGGTCGTGGGTGAGTACAGTAGTGTCAATACCCTAAGGATAGTATAAGTGTGGAAAAACAGCACCCTTCAACAGGGTGAAGTTAGTGTAGTTTACATGGTCCACTCTTGGGACTTAGGGATTTGGGTAATTCAGCGCAGGAAAGCCCTACTACAGGGAGCATTTTGTGGGGGCTGGAATGCTCTAAGACAAAGAAAAGTGCTGTCTGATGATCCCATTAGACCTGGGAGAGTAGGCATGCACGAAAACCTCTATCACATGGCGGAGAGTAGCCAGCATCAAGTTAGCATCTTCTTTGGGTGATCTCTATGCCCAAAACGATGGGCCATGTTGGATTGTGTTAGCTGTACAGTAATTTCACCTTATATGCTATCTGTGTGGTTGTGAAGGGCGTGGCTAATAGAGTATAGTTATTTTCTTGTAAGAAGATCCAGGGTTCAATTTCTTGACATTCGCTACAGACTGCAAAATCAATGGTAACTTGAATAGACTACGCTTTATAGCTGGAGGATATATAAATAACAACATCCGAAGTACGATAAACCCTACAACTAAGCATTTCTTTAATGGTACATACAAATATAATACAGGTTACAGATTTTGAAAAACAAGTCCTGCTAACCCTGAATGCCAGCAATGCTGCTATAACCACGTACTGACAAAGCAAATAGGCCTGGGCTTAGAAAGCATGTGATAAGTAGTATATATTTATTGGTTGATTGATTTCTGCAAACATTTGCAATGCCTAAAACATAATTTACAAACATATTAAAGTAAAGAAGCAGCTCAGCAACCAAATCACACCAACCATGATACCGAAGTGCCCTCCTTTTTAGGTGGCTACACATCGGTGATGAGGAAAAGATGTGTTAGGCCAATGCAATATGTGAATGGTCGTTGAAAAAACCAAAGAATGAAAAGGGCTAACCCAAAACTCCAGTATGTATGTATTTTTATTTACTTTTTTACTTTCACAACTGACCATAACAGCATACAAACCCATTTAAGTTTACTCTATCGCACTGCCACATGAGTAACCAACGTAGTTGAAATTGTTTTATTCCAGCTGAGAATTGTATCAAATATTTTTTTCTGAGTCCAATACTTACATTTACTAAGAAAAAAGCCTCAAGCGTTGTGCTTTACTTGACGAGTTGTAATTGTGTATACAAAGATTGAGACATGGGATAGGTTGACGTCGTTTGTGTGTAGCTTCGTGTTCATACTATTTATTTATGTGTTATAATATATATTTTGTTACGTTATAATCGTTGCAATATTCTTAAGTGAGTGTTAAAAATATATATATTTTTTTAAGATTCTATTTCAGCAAATGAGTCTAACATCGCCCAGAGTATTTAAGAGCCGTTACATCAGTTCAACAAAGAACTAGTCGTTTTTTACCAAGTTCAAAGGCGTTAAAGGAAGTAGTCGTTCGGCAGAGAATGTCTTAAAGACCCCGCTAACGAGTGTGCTGGTAGACAAACTACCACAGGGACCCCAAGGTTATAAAGGCCCATCCCGCTGAGCTGCCCTCAAATCCAGTGTTCCGTTTTCTGCACGCGCGCACGTTGACCAGGGGCACGTTGCCTGTACCGTTCTCGAACGTTTTATTCCCATCCTCCCGTGTCCCTGCCGAACCCTTCCTGATGCGAGTAATAAATGTGCTTCGAACAGTTTGGCACAGTTCACAGATAAGCTCTGACGCGTTCGGCTGGGTTCTGACAAACACGCACATGTCGGAAATGCATCTGCCGGCAGGCGGTTGTTGGTTTCTGGTCCGTCTTTCCTGGTTACTCCGGAGAGAAAACCGTGAGCCCATCAGAGGTCGAGAATGCATTGTTTTTCAGTCATTTTGCAAGTCACGTAAAATAGAAGTGAACAGTAGGTGCGCACAAAAGGAAGACACCGTGAACGTTTATGATGACGCAGACGTACTGGGACACCTTTACAAACTCAGACACTACGTGCTCGCTTACCATCCCCTTCACTAAGTGGAATGACTTTCCCTTGGTGAGCAGCGCACAACACCTCACAGCAGCCGCTAAATTATGGAGTGGCTCAAAGATGTTGCAAAATCATCCTCAGAGGCCCTGCACACTGATGGCCATTTTGGATTTCGAGGCATGGTCACATTTTGAAACGAAGATGCCTTTCGCCCACACACCGAAAACTTCCAGATTTAGCAATATGTTCTATTGCTACGGCTGCCTGGATATCTGCGATGAAAACCATGGATACACCGGGAAAGACACCTCCGCACTACCAAAAGGAACAAGTCAGGTCCCGGGCCGGCCAGCCAATCACAGCGCGGCCCGGGGAATGACGTCACGGGGGTGTCCCGGCCGGCAGCCAATGACAGCGAGAAACGCCCCAGAATCGCGTTTTCACGGGAAAGCGTGATTGACAGCCTCTGTCTCCCAATGGCTAGCCTCCATTTATGGAGCTAGCCAATGGGAGACAGAGGCGGGACCAAAGCCCCATATGTAGGATCATGAGATTTCGCCCTGGGCGGAGCAACTGCTACGCAGTTGTAACGCCAGGGCGAAACCTAAAAAAGCCAAGGGGCTACACATCTGCATCATTTCAAAATATCCCAGAAACAAAACGCACCTCAAACTAGCAGCTCATACCCAAACCACTGAAAGAAGCACGCTTAGTACTTCCTCTCTGTTATATGACCAATCCTTTTAAGAACCTTTAGCACACAGCAACATACCTGGAGCACCAGCTGACGCATGCCTCCCAGCTATTTCCAAGGAAATCTCCTCCATCAAGCCTGTCACATTAGCAGCACAAAATATTACAAATACTTTGCCTACTACAGCTAGGATGCCGAAAGAGCTTAAATGCTCTTCTATGAAACCACTTCTAAAGGAATTTGGTTTGGATGCAAATAACACTGCAAACTACAAACCAATAGCAAATGAATGCTACCTGATAAAAAATAACTGAAAAGGCATCCTATAAACAAATTCAGGAAGTTATAGAAAGAAAATCCTCCTTTCAGGTGCCCAGCCCAGTTTGTGCTTTCAGAGCGACAGAATCTTAGGGGCATATTACAAACAAATAGCGATATTTATCGCTAAGTAGGGTTAGCGGCAATATTTTTATCGCCGCGCATAACCGGTTTTTATCGCTGAGACAACTTGCTATTAGCAAGGTTTATCTCAAAAGTGATAAAAAACAGGCGAAATGTGTGAATAGCGCTAAGAATACAGCGATATTCACGCATTAGCGACAAAATGCTCTTAGCCATGTTATCCACCTCCCATTGGATAACATGGCTAAGAACTGGTCTGAGCAGGCGTTGGCTTTTGGCGATAGCGGGAATATTTCCATCGCTACGCCTGCCTTGCTAATAGGCGATAGCGATGTTAGCGACTGCTTACAGTCGCTAACTGGTTGGGTACACCCACTTTGCATGTTATTAGCGATAAATATCGCTAACATGCAAAGCTGGCCCCAAACCGCTCGCTATCGCCTAAAAGCTGTCGCTAACATCAGTTAGCGACAGCTTGCTAATAGAGCGATAGAATTATCGCTGCTTAGCGGCCGAAAACGGCCGCTAAACCGGCGATAATTGCCTATCGCCACCCTTGGTAATATGCCCCGTAGTCTCTACAATGGATGAACTAAGATCACAGGCTGATGCTGCTAATGCTGACCTTGATCCTACTAGGCCTCTCTGCCACTTTAGATGGGGTCCACCACCCAACACTCCTGACCAGACTCTACACTGTGGAATACCAAGGAAAAGCCTTCAATTAGATCGCTTCCTTCCTGTCCAACTGGAGAAACATCATCTCACCGTTCACATCCAAGCCCTAGTACTAGGATCCTGGAGCCTCCCACAGGTCAGCCATCTCTTCCGTTTTCAAGATCTAGCTCAGGCCTCTGTCTGGAAGGGTTCAACCCTTTAGTCTGCCATATTGCAACTACACATATGACACCCAGATAGTTCTAAAATTCAAGAACCTGAATATCCAGATTGCCACCATTCATGATCGCAGTGAAAGAGTGGACACCTGCCAACCACCTAAAACTCAACCCAGATAAAACCAACATCCTTGGATTTACAAACTGGCTACATACACAAAAACACAGGCTTGACCGCAAGTAGATGCTGTAGTAAATTCCTCAACAAACGGATGGAGTTGTTTCTGATCGGTTGATTGAGACCATTTGTAAGGCGCAAACAGCTACTTCAATGTACCCCAATATAGGCCTAGGTAGTTACACAACCTTTTACCTACATCTCTCCTACCATTGTTCTACATAACGGGTCTGGCGCTGACCTTTTACCTAGTTAGGTATTACATGACTGACGTGTGATTTTCTCCAAAAACTAGCCTCATGTATTATGCATGAGGATTCTCAGTATCACAGCAGGATTATCATCTTCTGCATATTAACTCTGTATAAGGGTCACCTCTATCACCATCCTTGACTGACATGCCCATAGTACACTTGGGGTGTATAAGCACTACATCTTCGCTGGGCAGACCGGAGGAGAAAGACTTCCATGCTGACACAAGACGCTGAGGTCCCTCCACGCATACACACCAGCACGCAGTGATCTGACATCCATTGCGGGGTGTCTATCTCAAGACCAAGATGGGGTCCGTCACCCTACCACATCAGGCAATGGGGTTGGCTCTATCCTAAGGGGATTCTTGGCTATACCCTTACATACATGATAGGTACATCTAGGTACATCTTGTAAGGGTTTTCATCGTAGGAGTACACATTTTTACTTTTATGTATCTATATGCCTGCATATAGTCATTGTTTTAGCACTATGGTAGAATTCTACCTTTTCTTTACTCTACTGGTACTCATAATCATATATATCTGTTTCTGTTTCATGGATGTGAAGCACACGTATTTTATACTAGAATGACGCTGGTTCAATAAATGCTTATTGAAAAAGTCCCCAAAGTTTAATCTGTATATCTTTCTGAGAACGAACGAGCATGATTGACTAAGCAAAAAGTACTGTACTGTTATCACAATCCCTGAGGGGTCAGGGCTGTCATGTTCGATAGTTGCCAGAAACTATTCGCTCGTTGGTAAGAGGTGCTCATAGTGGCACTGTGAGCTAGCTGGTCTAACTACTAACATATCCTTTGGGGGTGCCTGGAATTAGTCTGGACACCAATCCTTTAGTTTATGTTGTCTAAACGTGCAGATCCTTTATAGATTTGTAGGAACTACATGGCATGGCGCTGCCAACGTTGGTTTGGTTCTTATTTAATGTTCAAATCTGTGTAGTTCAGTCATGCTTTCTCAGAGATCCAAACTCACATTTACCCAGAGATGACTGGTGTGGGAAGAGAAAAATCCGCCACAGGTGAGTAGGTATATCTTATGTATTGGTTGTAGGTTTATTCAAGCTTGAAGGATTATAGTTCCCTACATTGTGCATAAAAGCTTATCTTTTCTATAAACTTCCACCCTTTATGTCTCAGGCAACAAACACTGCGGCTGATGGCAGTGCTAGTAAAAGTAGTGAGGAAGCAGAGCAGGAAGGTGCAATAAACATTCCAAAAATTGTAAGAAATGCACTTGCAGCAAAATTAGAACATTTTGGTCTCCCAGCATTAGGAGGGACCGTAACATTCATGATTGAGGCACACAAATCATTCAGGACAGAGGTGTTCTATTCATGGGTGAAATTCCCACCGGCAGACGCTTGCACAAACACATTTTTACTCTTATACTCCTGATGAAATGCCAGAAGAGTACTGTCTGTACGAGGACATAGGAGTTCTGCTCACATACCAAGAGCATAAAAATTGGTTTAAAGACGTCCTCCCACACACCACAGAAAAAGTGAGACTCGGTCCGCTCAGCAGAAGTGGAGCAACTTGGCTGGTTCTAGCAGCCTACATACCACATCCAGAAGTTGACACATTGCCAATAGTAGACTTACGTCCACTTCACAAATAAATGGTGAAACTGTGTAGAAATCTGACACAGTTCATTATGAGAATATCCACAAGGGTTACTCCAGCAGATCAACTACAAAGAACTGCAACTAAAATCACCCCACAAACCCTAAATGCAGGTATGGGAATAATGCCCATTAAACATGAGCAAATGCCGATCTGGATAGCACAGAAAAATAGCACAGTTAGAGGCAGAGTTTCCAGACACAGGCCCACAAGAAAACCACAGAATACTGACAATTTGCTTGCCGATGGGGATAGCTCCCCCAATAGAGGATTGTACCATGGGGTACGGTCTTCGCTGCCATCCATACCAGGACTCATGGCACCCCTTTAATAGCAGTGATACCAGAAATATTAAGACAAATACAGAATGAGCATGGAGCAGAACCTGCCCTAAACTTAGGGATGAAATTGATAGGACATTTTTCCCAGGTATCTACAATTATGATAGCTAACATAAAAGAGGATGCAGCAGTGGTGTCTATACGCCAACGCTTGAGGGAATGTACTCCTGCACAACGAAGATCCCTACACTGAAATAGGTAGAGATCATTTGGAAGCTAGACCTATGAAACCACAAGTGGTGGGAAATCCTGAAAAGGATAATACTAAGCAAACACCAGATCCTTCCAAGAAGAAATGGGACAATAAACAACAACAAAAATAGGCAGAATGCATCACAATCACGGGGTGGGTCTCCTCAACAGGAGCCCTCTGACAGAAGGTATAACCTTAGAAACCGTGATAACATTAAAAAACCTGACAGGTATCAGGATACTGATACACGATCCTCTCGTTCTTTTCAGGGTTCACCAAGAAACTCCGAGAGGGAAGGACGGTCACACAGAGATCAGAAGAGTGAGTCAAGTCAAGAGACGCACATTGCACTTCAGACTTTGATATAAAAAAAGAAGATAAACAAAAATCAAAACCACAATTTAAAAAGACGAAAGTAGCAGGCCTTAAAATTAGAAATGCCCAGGCTGCTGAGTGCTCAGCTTCTGAACAAGAAATGGGCTCTGACAATGCTAGACAGTGCAGCAGAAGAAACAATAGCTTGCCAGAACATGATGGAATTTCTGGTGACAGTGGTGTTGAATGAACATATCACGGTGGGAACACCTGATACTAGGGAAAGTGTCCCACATCAGTTATACAAAATAACACTCCATTTGGAGGGGGACATCCCCAGGAAGATTAAAGTTCTCTTTTGGGAGAACCTGTCCTTTGGATACAATATTCTTAAAGCAGAAAAAGATTGGCCGTCTGAGTTTGTTATGCACTGCCCAAAGGGAGAAACTGTAATTTTACCATCCTTCTCTGACCTCGTTCCAGAATCACTGAAACATTCATATGCGCAGGAGTGGGCAGGAGAACTAGCTCCTGCATTATACTGCAATCAGGCAGGGTGGGATGCTAAGTCACCTCACCATGTCATCCCAGTAAAAACTACTCCAACAGGAAAGGTACAAAAATGGCCATGCCCTAGGGGTCCAGTGGGACACCAGTCGATGGCTTCTAGTTCTTTAGCTGCTTTGATGTAGGTTGAGGGTCAGAATGCCTGCACCCCTACTACACTATTGCAGATGTGGCCTTCAGCATTGTGTAATGGCTGCAGCCAGCTGCCATTCAAGCCATGTCAGTGTTGCACAAAAATCTCTTAAAAGGGCCGTACAGTGAATGGTGTCACAATAGCTCTCTAAACGCAAGCAGATATCAGTAAAGTAACATTCTGGGATGTCTAGTGTTGGTGATTGTTAGGGGCCTATTAGCAAGGGCAATATCGCCACTTAAGCAGCACTTTTTTGCTGCTAAAGCGGCGATATTTGTATCGCCTTATCAGCAAGCTGTCGCTAACAGCAGTTAGCGACAGCTTTCAGGCGATAGCGACCAGTTTGGGGCCCGCTTTGCATGCCAGCGATATTTATCGCTAATGATATGCAAAGTGGGCGTACCCAAACTGTTAGCGACTGAAAGCAGTCGCTAACACAGCTATCGCCTATTAGCAACGCAGGCTTTGCGATAAAAAAAGTCACGCTAAGTGCGATTATCGCAAGAATCTAACACCTGCTAAAAACATGACTTACCTGTTTCTTCAATGGGAGGTGGATTGTCAGGTTAAGTCCCCGTAGGCATTAATGCGTGAATATCGCTGGATTTCCAGCGATATTCAGGCATTTTGCCGCTATCGCTGGATATATTACCACAATGGAGATAAACGTTGCTATTAGCATTTTTTCTCCGCTAACATATCCAGCGATAGGCAACAATAACAATATTCGCGCTAAGTGCGTTTTGCGATAAATATCGCAATTCCTTGCTAATATGCCCCTGTTGGAGATACAGGAATTGATAAAGAATTATTTTTTCTCTACCTCAGCTGACCCCTTTAAATGTCCGCTATTTGTTGCAAACAGCAGATACTAATTGTGCTTACTTAATAACACATTTCTGCCATTTCTAAGTGCAGTAAATAAGAGCTGGTGCTACTACGCCAATCAAACTTGTAAGATACTGATCTTAGCAGGTGTCAGCGGGAGCTGAAGTCACTGAATCCTCTTGCTGGATATGATATGTCACGAAGTGACACCACGTAAGTGAACATAAAACCTCTTTGAACAAGTGTACGAAAGCAACATTTTCAAATGATCTCTGACGTCAGAAGCTCAAACAATAGCTACTAAAACTAGCAAAAACTAGAAAAGAGATCAGTATGTAGATTGCTTAAACCTTAACAGTGAGAATGTAGGAGCATATTATCAAGGGTGGAGATAGGGAATTTTCGCCGCTTTAGCGGGCGTTTTTGGCCGCTAAGCGGCGATAATTCTATCGCCCTATTAGCAAGCTGTCGCTAACAGCAGTTAGCAACAGCTGTTAGGTGATAGCGAGCGGTTTGGGGCCCGCTTTGCATGTTAGCGATATGTATCGCTAATGACATGCAAAGTGGGTGTACCCAAACTGTTAGCGACTGAAAACAGTCACTAACATCGCTATCGCCTATTAGCAAGGCAGGCGTAGCGATGGAAATATTCGCGCTAAGCGCGAATATCTCCAAATACTAACACCTGCCCAGACCAGTTCTTAGCCATGTTATCCAATAGGAGGTGGATAACATGGCTAAGAGCATTTCGTCGCTAATGCGTGAATATCGCTGTATTCTCAGCAATATTCACACATTTCGCCGCTATCGCCGGAAAATGTATCGCTTTGGAGATAAACGTTGCTAATAGCACGTTATGAAATGAAATGAATTTGTACTTGTAAAGCGCACTTATACCCAACTGGGGTTTCCTGGCGCTGTACGCATACCGCTGTGGAACCCTTCCTGGCTTTTCCCTGTGAAATGTCCACTCCTGGGCACCCCCAAGGTGAAGCCAGGCATCCCAGCGCTGCTCGGGCCGGTGTGGAGATTAAGCAAGCTATTGCCCAGAGTTGCAGAGTGGGACCCATGATTAGAATAGGTACCGAGGCGAGAATTTAGAGGTCCTAGGAAATTGAGCCCAAGACCTGCCGAGGCGAGAATTGAACCCTGGTCCCGGGCCAGACCTCTGCATCAGTGTCTGCCGCTCTAACCATTGAGCCACACTTCTCCACTTATCTCAGTTATCTCAGCGATAAATTCCGGCGATAAAAAAATCATCGCTAAGCCTAGTTAGCGATAAATATCTCTACTTGTTGGTAATATGCCCCGTAGTTCATAGTGGTTGCCAACAGCCACAATGGGTGGCAGGTACCCTAGGGGCCACGCCTCCACTTAATGGGGTCTGGGGGGAGGATGCGACATATGGAGCTCTTCCTGCCCTGGGCTTTTAGGGCAGGTGGTGTGGTCTAGGTGCCCCGGCAGGCAGGATTGGTAGGAGGCCTGGTGGGGCAGAGCTAGGGTTCCATTTAGTATAAGACAGGTTCCCAGAGTCACCTGGAAATGAGGGTTAGTTTATTTCAAGCCCACTGTTCCAGCCTTGACATGAGGGGACTTTGGTGAAGTGTTTTTTCTAGTTAGGTGGTAGTAGTTTGCGGGAGGGTATTTAAGCCTCTTAGCGAAAATTCCATTGTTTGAAACTATACGGTTTGATTGCTGCAATGGCACAGATGGCTAGACCTGATGGCTTTGTTGTTGTATTTTTTTAATTTGTTGCTGATGGGCAGGTGCTGTTACTGAGTTGGCAGGTTGCTAGGTTTTAAGTTTAGGTTTTTCACATTGGTTAGTCTTTCATACATGCCAACATTTTAGAAGAGGAAAGTGGGAGATTTACAAAAAATAATCAGGAGAATGTATTTCTCCCATCAACTTCTGTTGAGGCTCGAATCAGGTCTATTGCCATGTATGGGACTTGCAACTGTGCTGCTGCAGGATCAGATGTTAGAAATACAAATATACATTTGGTTCCCTTGCCTGTCAGGAGCATGGATAAGGTGCTATAGCAGGCAGAGAGAGTGTGAGAAAGTAGCAGGTTACTGGCAGTGCACACTCCGAGTGACAAAAGACAAGTCTCTGTCGCCAGAAGCATGGCGAAGAATCGGGTTTTTGTATGTAGGAATCATGAGGTAGGAGACTAGCCTTGAAATCTGTAGGTTCCCATCTGAATCGTGTGGGTTGGCACGTATGGTGTTTCTACTGACAAGGTGGTCAAGCTTGAAGAAGGGAAAGGGGTGTGGCATTGGGGTAGGGTGACTAGACATCCTGTTTTTTCCCCGGACAGTCCTAGTTTTCGGTGGACTGTCCCTGTGTCCCGACACATTTCTTCATTTCAAATAAAGCCCCATTTTTGGGCCCAAGGTCAGGTAATCGCAATTTTAAGGAGAATTGGAAGGCATGCTCTCCATACCTGGGCGCTTCAGAAGAAAGAAAAAATGAAGCAATTTATTCAGTTTCTGTCAGACAGCACAGGAGGAGGCTGGCTGCATGCTCCCAGCAGAGAAGAGACAGAGTGGGTATGAGGGCAGGGGCTTAGGGTGAAGGTCCTGCCATAGATCATTTAAAGTACATGTAGCATTGTAAATGTATGCCTGTAATGGTATAGAGTCAAAATATCGAGTTTTTAATATCGACTAGACACAATATCGAGTAAAAAATATAGAATGGACATAATATCGACTAGACATAATATAGACAACAAAAATATCGACTAGAAAAAATTAATATCGAATAGAATGGACATAATATCGAATCAAAAATATAGAATGGACATAATATCGACTAGACATAATATTGACAAAAAAAATATCGAATTTAAGGTAAGTTACTATTATTTTTTATTTTTTGTGTAATATAATTCTCTAGCGGGTTGTGGGTTTATAGGGGAATAGGGTGGGAAGTAATTTAATTATAATTAATTAAATATGTTAATTTATTTATTGATATTTATTTAGAATTAATTGTTACTTAATTATTAATTGTTAATTATTTAAAATATAATTGGTAATTAATTATAATTCATTAACTGATAAATATTTTAATTTTAGTAATTTATTTTCTGTAGCGGGTTGTGGGTTTATAGGGGAATAGGGTGGGAAGTAATTTAATTATAATTAATTAAATATGTTAATTTATTTATTGATATTTATTTAGAATTAATTGTTAATTAATTATTATTTGGTAATTAATTAAAATATAATTGGTAATTAATTATAATTGATCAATTGATAAATATGTTAATTATTTTTAATTATTTTCTGTAGCGGGTTGTGGGTTTATAGGGGATATGGTGGGAAGTAATTTAATTATAATTAATTAAATATGTCATTTAAGTTATTGGTATTTATTTTGAATTAATTGTTAATTAATTATTAATAGGTAATTAATTAAAATATAATTGGTAATTAAAATTAATTGATTAATTTTTAAATTGTAAATTATTTTTTTAGTAGGTAATTAATTAGTATTAGTAGGTAATTTTTATAATTAAATAATTTAAATTTGTATTTATAAATAATTATTTAATATATTTTATACAATTGTAAAATATTTTAATTAATTTGTAATTGGTATTACTATTTATGTTATTTATATTTATATATGAAGTATTTACTTTCCCTACTATTGCACTCACTGGAGTTGGAATAGTAATTTTTACCCCTACACTATCCAACACTTTCCCTACTGTTGTACTCTCTGGAGTTGGAATAGTAATTTTAACCCCTACGCTATCCAACTCTTTCCCTACTGTTGCACTCTCTGAAGTTGGAATAGTAATTTTAACCCCTACGCTATCCAACTCTTTCCCTACTGTTGCACTCTCTGAAGTTGGAATAGTAATTTTAACCCCTAGGCTATCCAACTCTTTCCCTACTGTTTCACTCTCTGGAGTTGGAATAGTAATTTTAACACCTTTGCTATCCAACGCTTTCCCTACTGTTGCACTCTCTGAAGTTGGAATAGTAATTTTAACCCCTACGCTATCCAACTCTTTCCCTACTGTTGCACTCTCTGGAGTTGGAATAGTAATTTTAACCCGTACGCTATCCAACGCTTTCCCTACTGTTGCACTCTCTGAAGTTGGAATAGTAATTTTAACCCCTACGCTATCCAACTCTTGCCCTACTGTTGCACTCTCTGGTGTTGGAATAGTAATTTTAACCCCTACGCTATCCAACGCTTTCCCTACTGTTGCACTCTCTGGAGTGGGAATAGTAATTTTTACCCCTACGCTATCCAACGCTTTCCCTACTGTTGCACTCTCTGGAGTGGGAATAGTAATTTGTACCCCTACGCTATCCTACGCTTTCCCTACTTTTGCACTCTTTGGAGTGGAAATAGTAATTTTTACCCCTACGCTATCCAATGTTTTCCCTACTGTTGCACTCTCTGGAGTGGGAATAGTAATTTTAACCCCTACGCTATCCAACGCTTTCCCTACTGTTGCACTCTCTGGAGTGGGAATAGTAATTTTAACCCCTACGCTATCCAACTCTTTCCCTACTGTTGCACTCTCTGGAGTGGGAATAGTAATTTTTACCCCTACGCTATCCAACGCTTTCCATACTGTTGCACTCTCTGGAGTGGGAATAGTAATTTTTACCCCTACGCTATCCAACTCTTTCCCTACTGTTGCACTCTCTGGAGTGGGAATAGTAATTTTTACTCCGACGCTATCCAACGCTTTACCTACTGTTGCACTCTCTGGAGTGGGAATAGTAATTTTTACCCCTACGCTATCCAACGCTTTCCCTACTGTTGCACTCTCTGGAGTGGGAATAGTAATTTTTACCCCCACGCTATCCAACGCTTTCCCTTCTGTTGCACTCACTGGAGTCGTTACAGTAAATTTAAACCTCTTGCTATCCTACGGTAAAAATATTGTATATGTTTTGTTAATAATATGTACATATACATATATATATACATATATATATATATATTACCTACTGGCGGTCGCCAGTAGGTAGTTATAGTTAGGATTGTTTTCCATAGGAAATCCGCAACATTCTATTGGGAATAACTTTGGCGCCGAATGAGGGATCTGCCTGTAATTTTCCTTAACTTTGCCTCGCTGCGCTCCGCTCCTTCCCTGAAAGTTTCGGGGGGATCCGTCAAGCGGGGGCTGAGATTAAAGGGGGTCCCAAAACGTGTTTTCCCCATGTTAATTTCCATAGGGCGGTTGGACTCACTTTTAGCCCGAACGGCTGAATGGATTTCCACCAAACTTGGCAAAATTGTAAGGACTGGTACCCCGATGTGCCTTTGCTATGTCTCAAGATATATGCTCCAGTGGTTTTTACGAAAATTAACTTTGAAAAAATATATATTGGGCTACATTGGGCTATATATATGTTAGAGCCCAAATGTAGCCCAATGTAGCCCAATGTAGCCCAATGTAGCCCAAAGATGGCCACCAGAGACAAAAAAAACAAATGTAGCCCAAATTTCAGCCAGATGTAGCCCAACTATAGCCCAATGACAGAATGTCCCATTGTGTTCTAAAGAACAACTAGAGCGCTAACAGTCTTACTTATGACAAAAGTATGGCACACCTGAAGTCATCTTGATTGGAATAAAGTGTTAACACTTAAAACATTTAATTTGCAAAGGAACAAAATGAGGGGGTTCATTTTGCCATAGAAATTATGATTAGTGCTGAAGAAAGAAACATTAGGGCACATTTTGAGTGACTTCTCAAATCCTCTTATATTTCATAAAAAAAAATTCTGATATGCAGTCTCCCAAGATGGCCACCAGAGACAAAAGAGCCCAAATGTAGCCCAAATATCAGCCAGATGTAGACCAACTATAGCCCAATGACAGAATGTCCCAGAGTGTTCTAAAGAACAACTAGAACGCTAACAGTCTTACTTATGACAAAAGTATGGCACACCTGAAGTCATCTTGATTGGAATAAAGTGGTAACACTTAATACATTTAATTTGAAAAGGAACAAATTGAGGGGTTTCATTTTGCCATAGAAATTTTATATATTGGCGGGTTCCTCGTAGATTGCGTCTTATATTGGCGCCTTGTTTTGACAATCCGGATCCGGCGATGCTGCAGGAGTGGGGGGAGAGCAACCTTGCGGCGTCTATGAATCTGGTTTGCATTTTAATCAAATATGCTGTGAGCGACCGAGCAAAATTGTTGGACAAAATTAAAACCATGGAAATGGAAATAAACGCTTGCCCGGAACCCTCAGAAATCAAACAATTAACGGACAGCATGAACGAACAATTACGTAAACATGAGGAAAAAATTAAAATCAGAAAGGCCACCAAGTTCACTCGTGATGCCGACGATTACCGCTACGGCAGGATTTTTACATTCTCGCGAAAATATAACACAGCAAAAAGGCAAGCCTATACCAAGAAGAAAAATGCTACGGGAGGCAATACTAACAATGTCAATCCAGCTACAAGTATTAGCACAGCAGCATTAGGTGCTTCTAACAATGAGGGAGCCGAGCAAAACAACGAGACCTTATCTATAACAAGTGTATCTAGTATAGAATCACTATCATCCGGCTCCACAAGCTCGGATTTAAACTTAATGGGACTGGAAGCATTCAATCTCCAGCAAGAAATGGATTTTGTGGTGGAGGAGAGACTCCAAACTCTGAGGTCTTGGCAACCCAACTCACAAACAGGCAAAGGAGGAACCAACGTCGGAAAGCACGACGGCGCAGATGTAAACAGCGCCGGTGCACAGCAACAACAAAAGAAAAAGAAAAAAACATGGGGGAAACGTCGCTAGTTGACAACACTATTATCAATTTGTCTACCGTTACCCTGAATAAAGCTGAAGAACAATTACTTTTGTTAGGTTTGAATTATTCACCTATACAGAGCCTTAATTATGCTATGACCAGAGTGGACCTCTTCCGCTTTATAAGAAAGCTGAAACTGAAAAAACATTTTGCCTTACAAACTGCTAAAGACCTTAATAAATCAAATGATTTGAATGAGGAAACAGAGTCCAATCTGATACATTAATTATGTGCATCTGATACCCATACTTTTTTGGATGCTAATGAATTGCTGGACTCCCATAATGATTTGGAATTAGACCCTGAAGAGGCCACACAAAGTCGTTTAAGGCAAATACCCATTGTCCAAAAAGGTGCTGGTTTGAGTCCTTTTCGTAGCAAATCGAAATTCATCCCTTTGATGCCCAAGGATGCGATCGATACCTTTAATGACTGCGTTACCAATGACATTAAAAAACTTTATAAACAAGTAAATAACAAACATCGAAAAAAAGAGATACACACAAAATGCGCTTATGATAAGTTGATGAGGAAATTGGAAGATAATCCAGATATCGTGATAAAGAAATCAGATAAGGGAGGCAATCTGGTAATCTGGCCCAAATTGGATTATATTAAGGAGGCCAAACGCCAGCTTGGAGACCCTTTATGCTATACTATAGCCTCACAAAAGGAATATGAGAATGCTACTTCTAAACTCCACAAGATGTTAAGTCAATGGAAAAGAGAGAGTTTGATTTCATCTGAGGAGTACAAATTTATGTATATTACTTTTCCTATCTTGCCCTCTCTTTACCTCATCCCGAAGGTGCACAAAGATATACAACCTATACCTGGCAGGCCCATTGTATCGGCCATAGGTAGCGTGGGTGAGAAAGTTGGGGAATATATTGACTTTTTCCTCCAGGATTTTGTGAAACATCTCCCCAGCTTTACCCGGGATACAAGTGACTTTATCACCAAAATTTCCAACATTAAGTGGGACAGTGATATGTGGCTTATCTCATTGGACGTAGAGGCATTGTATACTAGTATAGACCATGTACAAGGGCTTTCCGCAATACAACTTTACCTCTCCAGCAGATCAATCATGTACTATGAACATAATAAGGTCATTTGGAGCCTCATAGAATGGTGTCTGCATAACAATTTTTTCTCCTTTGGTAAGGAGATATATAGACAACTAAGAGGAGTGGCGATGGGGGCCTGCTTCTCTCCCAGCTATGCGTGCTTGCACGTTGGCTGGTGGGAGGAGCTGGTCCTCAATATACGCCATAAAGCTTGGATGGAGGGACACGTGATGTGCTTTCTGAGGTATATTGATGACATATTTATTGCCTGGAGAGGTAGTAAAGAGGAAGCCCTTCTATTTATTCAAGATATCAATAACAATGCACTCAATCTTAACTTTACAGCGCATATTGATAAAACCAGAATTCAATTTCTAGATGTTGAGGTATATGTTTCTAACTGTACGCTGCATGCAACACTACACAGAAACCCACAGCGGGCAATGCTACATTGCACGCTACTAGCATGCATCCGAGACACACCATTTCAGGAATCCCGTATAGCAAAATCTTGAGGCTAAAAAGCATTTGTAGCTCCCCTGTAGACTATAATAATTGTCTAGGAGACCTCATGACTAGATTAAAAGCTCGGGGCTATTCAGATACTATCTTAAATGCAGCTATGAAAAAATCCTTATCCAGATCTAGGGAGAGCCTCTTTCCTGTATCCATTTCCGACCCTGAAGACTCTAGTAATATTGAGCCCCAGTTGGAATGCCCACGTCTAATTACCACGTACAGCAGAGAGGACAGAAAAATTAGGTCCATTTTAAATAAGAATTGGCCAATTGTTTTGAGTGATCCCATACTCAACACCAGACTACCAGCTACCCCTACTGTGACTTTTAGACGCGCAAAAACTATGGGCAACTCTTTGGATAAGACAGCCCCTGAACTAAAAACGAAAAAACCTTGGTTACGCCCTACTAAAGGTTTCTGTAGATGCACTAGTTGTCGTGCATGCAAATTCGGTACTACTACTACACATTATTCTACCCCTTTCAGTACAGTTCCTAAACCGATTACTGGTCACTATACCTGTAGGACAGATCATGCTGTCTACGTCCTGGCATGCACCTGTGGGCTTAGATATGTTGGCAGCACTAAGCTCCAGGTGCATGTCCGGATCTTACAGCATCTACGGGCTATATTACATAGCGACCCGGCTTATCCGGTTGCCCGGCATTTTAAACGGGTACACAACAAAGATTTGAAACACCTCAGTTACTTTGTTATTGGAGCTGTACCATGTTTGAAAAGAGGGGGTGATCAAGAATTACAGCTAAGAAAACTGGAGTCTCGATTTATTCTCGAGCTCGATAGCCGCTGGCCTAATGGGCTTAACAACATTGAAGAAATGCACCATTATTTATAAATATCTAAGTTTTTGGTTGCAATTTCTCTGAACCTGCAGTAATGCTCCAGTATTCATTTCCATGTGTAGTCTTTGGCCTCCTAGTTAGGTTCCCTATTAGAAGGTACATTATACTCCATTTTTAATTTGGCAGACTACATTTCTACTACTATTTTACTGTACCGATTTGTTGCGAAATTGTTTCTGTGTTTATAAACCTACGATTTAACGATTTACATGTATTCTTTCTAAACATATACTTCCATCTACTCCATTTGGTATTTTACAGTTTTGTATTTATCCTGATATCTGAGTGTTTAGAACTTGATTTTTGTCTAGTCTTATACTTGAATTATATTATTCGAATTTAGAGTAGATAAGTGTGTGTATATATATATAGATGTGTGTATATATATATTTTTTGGTCTTCGGTATAGGGGTTTTTGTATTGTTTAGTTGTCTTTTGATATGAGTGAGTGTGTGTATATATATGAGATATGATATTATTTTTACATATTCTCGTTTTTAATATTTTTGATACATAGTTTTACCATTAGTAAATTTTAGAGAACCTCTTACCAAATAATGCAATCCATTATGAATTCGTGAAATTGAAAATGTTGATCAATATGAAGCATTAGATATCTCTGTTCTAATGGGAATGCGGCTTTCCCTTGCACTTTGTACCTCTTATAATATTTCTTCACTTATGCACTTTTTTATACACTTATTGCACTTTAACTTTCGCTGCTATAACGCATTAATTTGCACATATACATACAATATTAGAGATGATCTATTTAGTCCCCTTTTTCTTGATGGTTTATTGATTGTTTACATCCTACGATATTTGGAGTTTTAGCAACCATCCTGATGGGGTAGTATGGAATTCACTTGGATTTAACCAGGAATTGTATTGCCTCCTTGTACCATAAATTAAACAAGCATTAGAAATGCAATCGGGCACGGATTTATTTGAGTTTGAGCTAATGGCATTGTAAATGCCAATGTATTGTTGCTATGTGTTATGGAGTGTGTTCATGTGGTGTGTACTGCCAGCGATCTCCTTGTGAGTGTGCGAATATTGCACCACTTGCCTGTGATGTCCTTCTTGTGAGTGTGAGAAGCTTGCACCTCTGCTGCCTGTGGTCTCCTTGTGAGTGTAAGAAGCTTGCACTGCTGCTGCCTGTGATGTCGTTCTTGTGAGTGGGAGAAGATTGCACCTCAGCAGGCTGTGGTCTCCTTGTGAGTGTATGCACTGTCATCGCTAGCCTGTAGATATGCACTGTCATCGCTAGCCTGTAGATATGCATTGACTTCACTAGCCTGTAGATATGCACCGTCATCGCTAGCCTGTAGATATGCACTGTCATCGCTAGCCTGTAGATATGCGCTGTCATTGCTATCCTGTAGATATGCGCTGTCGTCGCTAGCCTGTAGATATGCATTATCATCGCTAGCCTGCAGATATGCACTGTCATCGCTAGCCTGTAGATATGCTCTGTCATCGCTAGCCTGTAGATATGCACTGTCATCGCTAGCCTGTAGATATGCATTGGCTTCACTAGCCTGTAGATATGCACTGTCATAGCTAGCCTGTAGATATGCATTGGCTTCACTAGCCTGTAGATATGCGCTGTCATTGCTATCCTGTAGATATGCGCTGTCATCGCTAGCCTGTAGATATGCATTATCATCGCTAGCCTGTAGATATGCACTGTCATCGCTAGCCTGTAGATATGCACTGTCATCGCTAGCCTGTAGATATGCTCTGTCATCGCTAGCCTGTAGATATGCACTGTAATCGCTAGCCTGTAGATATGCATTGGCTTCACTAGCCTGTAGATATGCACTGTCATCGCTAGCCTGTAGATATGCATTGGCTTCACTAGCCTGTAGATATGCACCGTCATCGCTAGCCTGTAGATATGCACTGTCATCGCAAGCCTGTAGATATGCATTGGCTTCACTAGCCTGTAGATATGCACTGTCATCGCTAGCCTGTAGAGATGCATTGGCTTCACTAGCTTGTAGATATGCGCTGTCATTGCTATCCTGTAGATAAGCGCTGTCATCGCTAGCCTGTAGATATGCATTATCATCGCTAGCCTGTAGATATGCACTGTCATCGCTAGCCTGTAGATATGCACTGTCATCGCTAGCCTGTAGATATGCGCTGTCATCGCTAGCCTGTAGATATGCTCTGTCATCGCTAGCCTGTAGATATGCATTGGCTTCACAAGCCTGTAGATATGCACTGTCATCGCTAGCCTGTAGATATGCTCTGTCATCGCTAGCCTGTAGATATGCTCTGTCATCGCTAGCCTGTAGATATGCACTGTCATCGCAAGCCTGTAGATATGCATTGGCTTCACTAGCCTGTAGATATGCACTGTCATCGCTAGCCTGTAGATATGCATTGGCTTCACTAGCCTGTAGATATGCGCTGTCATTGCTATCCTGTAGATATGCGCTGTCATCGCTAGCCTGTAGATATGCATTATCATCGCTAGCCTGTAGATATGCACTGTCATCGCTAGCCTGTAGATATGCACTGTCATCGCTAGCCTGTAGATATGCTCTGTCATCGCTAGCCTGTAGATATGCACTGTCATCGCTAGCCTGTAGATATGCATTGGCTTCACTAGCCTGTAGATATGCACTGTCATCGCTGTCATCGCTAGCCTGTAGATATGCATTGGCTTCACAAGCCTGTAGATATGCACTGTCACCGCTAGCCTGTAGATATGCTCTGTCATCGCTAGCCTGTAGATATGCACTGTCATCGCTAGCCTGTAGATATGCTCCTTCATCGCTAGCCTGTAGATATGCACTGTCATCGCTAGCCTGTAGATATGCATTGCCTTCACTAGCCTGTAGATATGCACTGTCATCGCTAGCCTGTAGATATGCTCTGTCATCGCTAGCCTGTAGATATGCGCTGTCATTGCTATCCTGTAGATATGCGCTGTCGTCGCTAGCCTGTGCACGCGTAAATTACTTACAGCCTATCACGTCAACGCTACTAAATACACAGCACAGCGAAGACGAATCACTAGGCAGATGCCATAAAAAACTAAGGAATGTGCCAGCCGGACCCCTTTCTGCATTTTTTTTTTAACACATAAGAGCTCGGAAGCTCCGCCTCCACTTCGTGGTGGCTTGGGCCCGAGCCCTAACAAGCAGAGGCAAAGCCTATAGGGCTGGCGTTTGTTGCCAGACTTTTAGCTCTGTGAGTGCTTGTTTTGTTTTGTTGTGGCTTTTGCAAAACTCCATTGTCATGGAAACGGCCAGGCACCCATTCATATACAAAAATTGGCTAATATATAAAAACAATTGTTCTCAGAAAGCACGTATTGCGTTTATTACTGGCAGTGAACGGAACTACTTCATGGATGTGCAAGGGCAGTTACTGGGAAGTTAGCAATGGCTTTAGTGGGTCAATTTCTGCAAAGTCATATGTAGTGGGCGGGAAGAAACGTGAATGACACAATAACGGGGTAATGCATGAAGAGGGCTCTTTAAAAACTCCTGTTAGTAAGTGTATTAAACATAAAATGTTTGTTCAAATCAGTAGGTCTTGGGTAATGGCAGTCCTAAAAAGTTAGTTACTGGCTATACAATTTCTAGAATATTTTGTGTGTGTTATCGAGGTGGGAGGCTGATGCGTTGATGGTGATTGTTTCCTGCTATGAATTTGTGTGTGTTTTTTCTTTGCAGATTGTCCTAATTGCTTCCACTTCTCCTCTGCCCTCCAAACAAGCGTGCTCAGCCAAGTAATGCCGACCCCTGAGATTGCTGGGAATGGCTCTTTCTGAGCACTGCGCCTAATGGGCCGGTAGCAGAGTGGGACAGGATGGACGTTTTTCCTGTTTAGCAGGAACACGTTCCTCTGGACAGAGACCGACTAAGCCATTCAGAATCGGGGCACATTTTCGGAAAAACAGGGAGGGGTTTTGCAGACTAGCCCTTGACAGTGCTGATTCTGAAACTATTATCTCCCTTAAGACTGACTCTGACCCAGCCCTAATACCATTTCAAGTGCTCTGACGCATATTGTGCTCTCGAAATCGCCTAATATGCGCTCGACTGTTCCCCACACTTATAAATTCCCTGTAGTAGGCCGAATGACATGCGGCTGACGAGGCTCCGGTCCTACTCGGGCAATCACAGGTACAGCATCTGCAGAACTAACACATTGCCCTAGGCCAGGCCTCCGCCGCGCCGGCCCTCCGTGGTTGGCTGGTCGAGCACATTCCGCAGGGGCATAGATAAGCATCCCCGCGCCAGACATCGAGTCCAGAAATCTCCGAGCCTTAGGCACACGCTCTGCCCGGCTGCCCCCTCCACTTCACACGGCAGTGAATCACACAGCGAGAGATAAGAACTGAGAAGGAGTCAGCGCTCGTGATGTGTGAAAAGTTCAAGCAGGACACCTCTCTTAACCATCTGGATTGCATTACACGGGCACTCTGACAGCTCCTAATTAAGATTAATCACTCTGCCGTGCTCGTTCTCGCACAGAATATGCCACATCGGGCACGCGTAAATTACTTACAGCCTATCACGTCAACGCTACTAAATACACAGCACAGCGAAGACGAATCACTAGGCAGATGCCATAAAAAACTAAGGAATGTGCCAGCCGGACCCCTTTCTGCATTTTTTTTTTAACACATAAGAGCTCGGAAGCTCCGCCTCCACTTCGTGGTGGCTTAGGCCCGAGCCCTAAAAAGCAGTGGGGAATCTACTTGGATTTAACCAGGAATTGTATTGTCTCCATGTATTATGTGCCAAAAAAGCGAAAAAAGACTAACAGCGTCAGTTTGTTTTCACTATTTGTTACACATGTGGCACTGGTGATCACCACTAGGGGGCGGTGATGTCGTCACCATAAGCATATAAAAAAGCATCATTATTCCTAAACATGTTGCAGCGTGAACAAGGGCTTTTTAGCTCGAAACGCGTCGCTGGTCCTGTTTTGTAATAAAAACATCTTTTGCTGACTTCGTTGGTCCGTTCCTCATTGCTGCTGGCGTGGAAGCGGTGTCTGCGAGCGCAGAGCGTGCTGAGGAGCAGCCTTGTTTTCATATATATATATATATATATATATATATATATATATATATATATATATATATATATAAAAATATATATATATATATATATATATTACCTACTGGCGGTCGCCAGTAGGTAGTTATAGTTAGGATCGTTTTCCATAGGAAATCCGCAACATTCTATTGGGAATAACTTTGGCGCCGAATGAGGGATCTGCCTGTAATTTTCCTTAACTTAGCCTCGCTGCGCTCCGCTCCTTCCCTGAAAGTTTCGGGGGGATCCGTCAAGCGGGGGCCGATATAAAAGGGGGGTCCCACAACGTGTTTTCCCTATGTTAATTTCCATAGGGTGGTTGGACTCACTTTTAGCCCGAACATCTGAATGGATTTCCACCAAACTTGGGAAAATTGTAGGGACTGGTACCCCGATGTGCCTTTGCTATGTCTCAAGATATATGCTCCAGTGGTTTTTACGAAAATTAACTTTGAAAAAATATATATTGGTCTACATTGGGCTATATATATGTTAGAGCCCAAATGAAGCCCAATGTAGCCCAATGTAGCCCAAAGATGGCCACCAGAGACAAAAAAAAACAAATGTAGCCCAAATATCAGCCAGATGTAGCCCAACTATAGCCCAGTGACAGAATGTCCCAGAGTGTTCTAAAGAACAACTAGAGCGCTAAAAGTCTTACTTATGACAAAAGTATGGCACACCTGAAGTCATCTTGATTGGAATAAAGTGGTAACACTTAATACACTTAATTTGAAAAGGAACAAAATGAGGGGTTTCATTTTGCCATAGAAATTTTATATATATATATATATGTATATATATATATATATATATATATATATATATATATATATGTATATATATATATATATATATATATATATATTTAACTGAAAAAAACATAAGTTTCACACCAGTTATAGTTAGGAATTAGCATTTAAAAAACCTATTAAATTCACTGAAAAAACCATAGGTTTCACACCAGTTATAGTTAGGTGGTAATTTTACTCGCATAAAACCATTGAAATTCCCACGTTATAGTTAGTTGGACTCACTATAACTCAACACCCGGCTGCATTTCACATGGGGTTTGAACTGCATAGGGGACCCGAGGGAGTTTGTTGGACTTTATTCTTAGCGTGAACACTCCATTACATTACTGCGTCTTTACCCTGAACAATTTGTTCCTTCCCACCAGGAGTGATGGTTTCTGGGGGTTGAAGTCTCATTTGAGCCACTATGGAGTAATCAACATATGACTTTGGGGCGGATTATACTCACCTTCCAATGAGGGTGGTACAGGACACATTAAAGGCGTAGGTGGAGTCAGCACGTGATAGCAACGGCAACTGAGGAAGGCTATACGCCGAAATGCATCTTGCCTCGCTGTCTTCAATAAACGGCTCCTTAAAGTTCCCCTGAGTGGCCTCTTCTCCTTTCCTACTGAGAGGGGTGTTTGGTTTGAATACAATTTGCGCACTAGCCAGAGGTGCGCTGGAGGCCCCGTTTCAACAAGCGGCAGGAGTGATGCTGGCACCAGCTGTCAAGGCTTTCTTCTGTTTCTCCGTGATACCGGATCGACTTCTGCCCGCCTCAAGTGCAATGTCAGCCATGGACTACTGCCAGCGGCAGCTCGCTACGTGACGAGGAGTCGGAATCACTGTATTTTCGGCTCAAAACCCGGCTGCATTTCACATGGGGTTTGAACTGCATAGGGGACCCGAGGGAGTTTGTTGGACTTTATTCTTAGCGTGAACACTCCATTACATTACTGCGTCTTTACCCTGAACAATTTGTTCCTTCCCCGAGTTATACTCACCAGGAGTGATGGTTTCTGGGGGTTGAAGTCTCATTTGAGCCACTATGGAGTAATCAACATGTGACTTTGGGGCGGATTATACTCACCTTCCAATGAGGGTGGTACAGGACACATTAAAGGCGTAGGTGGAGTCAACACGTGATAGCAACGGCAACTGAGGAAGGCTATACGCCGAAATTCATCTTGCCTCGCTGTCTTCAATAAACGGCTCCTTAAAGTTCCCCTGAGTGGCCTCTTCTCCTTTCCTACTGAGAGGGGTGTTTGGTTTGAATACAATTTGCGCACTAGCCAGAGGTGCGCTGGAGGCCCCGTTTCAACAAGCGGCAGGAGTGATGCTGGCAACAGCTGTCAAGGCTTTCTTCTGTTTCTCCGTGATACCGGATCGACTTCTGCCCGCCTCAAGTGCAATGTCAGCCATGGACTACTGCCAGCGGCAGCTCGCTACGTGACAAGGAGTCGGAATCACTGTATTTTCGGCTCAACACCCGGCTGCATTTCACATGGGGTTTGAACTGCATAGGGGACCCGAGGGAGTTTGTTGGACTTTATTCTTAGCGTGAACACTCCATTACATTACTGCGTCTTTACCCTGAACAATTTGTTCCTTCCCCGAGTTATACTCACCAGGAGTGATGGTTTCTGGGGGTTGAAGTCTCATTTGAGCCACTATGGAGTAATCAACATGTGACTTTGGGGCGGATTATACTCACCTTCCAATGAGGGTGGTACAGGACACATTAAAGGCGTAGGTGGAGTCAACACGTGATAGCAACGGCAACTGAGGAAGGCTATACGCCGAAATGCATCTTGCCTCGCTGTCTTCAATAAACAGCTCCTTAAAGTTCCCCTGAGTGGCCTCTTCTCCTTTCCTACTGAGAGGGGTGTTTGGTTTGAATACAATTTGCGCACTAGCCAGAGGTGCGCTGGAGGCCCCGTTTCAACAAGCGGCAGGAGTGATGCTGGCACCAGCTGTCGAGGCTTTCTTCTGTTTCTCCGTGATACCGGATCGACTTCTGCCCGCCTCAAGTGCAATGTCAGCCATGGACTACTGCCAGCGACAGCTCGCTACGTGACAAGGAGTCGGAATCACTATATTTTCGGCTCAACACCCGGCTGCATTTCACATGGGGTTTGAACTGCATAGAGGACCCGAGGGAGTTTGTTGGACTTTATTCTTAGCGTGAACACTCCATTACATTACCGCGTCTTTACCCTGAACAATTTGTTCCTTCCCCGAGTTATACTCACCAGGAGTGATGGTTTCTGGGGGTTGAAGTCTCATTTGAGCCACTATGGAGTAATCAACATGTGACTTTGGGGCGGATTATACTCACCTTCCAATGAGGGTGGTACAGGACACATTAAAGGCGTAGGTGGAGTCAACACGTGATAGCAACGGCAACTGAGGAAGGCTATACGCCGAAATGCATCTTGCCTCGCTGTCTTCAATAAACAGCTCCTTAAAGTTCCCCTGAGTGGCCTCTTCTCCTTTCCTACTGAGAGGGGTGTTTGGTTTGAATACAATTTGCGCACTAGCCAGAGGTGCGCTGGAGGCCCCGTTTCAACAAGCGGCAGGAGTGATGCTGGCACCAGCTGTCGAGGCTTTCTTCTGTTTCTCCGTGATACCGGATCGACTTCTGCCCGCCTCAAGTGCAATGTCAGCCATGGACTACTGCCAGCGGCAGCTCGCTACGTGACAAGGAGTCGGAATCACTATATTTTCGGCTCAACACCCGGCTGCATTTCACATGGGGTTTGAACTGCATAGGGGACCCGAGGGAGTTTGTTGGACTTTATTCTTAGCGTGAACACTCCATTACATTACTGCGTCTTTACCCTGAACAATTTGTTCCTTCCCCGAGTTATACTCACCAGGAGTGATGGTTTCTGGGGGTTGAAGTCTCATTTGAGCCACTATGGAGTAATCAACATGTGACTTTGGGGCGGATTATACTCACCTTCCAATGAGGGTGGTACAGGACACATTAAAGGCGTAGGTGGAGTCAACACGTGATAGCAACGGCAACTGAGGAAGGCTATACGCCGAAATGCATCTTGCCTCGCTGTCTTCAATAAACAGCTCCTTAAAGTTCCCCTGAGTGGCCTCTTCTCCTTTCCTACTGAGAGGGGTGTTTGGTTTGAATACAATTTGCGCACTAGCCAGAGGTGCGCTGGAGGCCCCGTTTCAACAAGCGGCAGGAGTGATGCTGGCACCAGCTGTCGAGGCTTTCTTCTGTTTCTCTGTGATACCGGATCGACTTCTGCCCGCCTCAAGTGCAATGTCAGCCATGGACTACTGCCAGCGGCAGCTCGCTACGTGACAAGGAGTCGGAATCACTATATTTTCGGCTCAACACCCGGCTGCATTTCACATGGGGTTTGAACTGCATAGGGGACCCGAGGGAGTTTGTTGGACTTTATTCTTAGCGTGAACACTCCATTACATTACTGCGTCTTTACCCTGAACAATTTGTTCCTTCCCCGAGTTATACTCACCAGGAGTGATGGTTTCTGGGGGTTGAAGTCTCATTTGAGCCACTATGGAGTAATCAACATGTGACTTTGGGGCGGATTATACTCACCTTCCAATGAGGGTGGTACAGGACACATTAAAGGCGTAGGTGGAGTCAACACGTGATAGCAACGGCAACTGAGGAAGGCTATACGCCGAAATGCATCTTGCCTCGCTGTCTTCAATAAACGGCTCCTTAAAGTTTCCCTGAGTGGCCTCTTCTCCTTTCCTACTGAGAGGGGTGTTTGGTTTGAATATATATATATATATATATATATATATATATATATATATATATATATATATTCACTAAAAAAAACATAAGTTTCACACCAGTTATAGTTAGGAATTAGCATTTAAAAAACCTATTAAATTCACTGAAAAAACCATAGGTTTCACACCAGTTATAGTTAGGTGGTAATTTTACTCGCATAAAACCATTGAAATTCCCACGTTATAGTTAGTTGGACTCACTATAACTTGCGCGTGCAATGCACTGCTGATGACGTCACATATTACATCACTCATGACATGGTCAGTGACATCACTCATGACTTCACTGATGACATCTCAAATGACATCACTGATGACATCATCCAGTGAATGTGTATCTTTCTGAAAAATAAATATTTTTTATATATGTATATCTAAAGGTTGATGGAAGAATAAATGGGTAAATAAATGTCTAAATGGATGTTTTTTTTGTGTAAAATTGATTGGTTAACTGACTTATTAAATGTATCTTAGTGAATACATATATTAGCGAGTAATGTTTAAATATTTAAATATCTGTATCTGTGTCTCACTTTGTGTATAAGTGGCTGCATGCGTTGGTGAGTAGCTACATGAGTGTGTATATGGGTTATTAGTTGTTTTTTTGAGTATCAGTATCAGTTTCTGTATGGTTCGGTGGGGGATATTACTTAGAGCACAGATGCATGAATGAGTGACTCACTATTTGTATGTATTTTGAAGACAGCATGTGTGCAAGACTGTATGGGTGGATGATTGTGTGTATGGGTGGATTAGTGAGTATGTGTTTTTATAATTGATTGTTTAGGAGAGCAAATATGTTTCCGTTTCTGTAGAAGTATGTGTAGTGGTGTGTATATAGCAGTATAATCAAGTAAATGTTTTTTTGATAGTTTATTTGCATGTGTGAATTTGTGTGTGAGTAACTATATGGATGAGTATTAGTGTGTAACAGGATGTATAGGTGTATGAGTACATATGATGAGTAAGTACATGCATGAGTGACTATATAGAACTGTTGGTGAATGAGTGGATGTGTATGTAGATGTTGGAATTACCTAATAAGTTGTTGTAATTGGTATTGGTTTCTCCTTTTTTAAGAAAATGTTAGTTTCTATTTTTGAATGTGTGTGTCAAAGGTTATTTTATGCTGATAGGAGGTCTGCCACTTTGTCACAAGGATGTTGTCATCAGTGATGTCATTTGAGATGTCATCAGTGATGTCATGAGTGATGTCACTAACCATGTCATGAGTGATGTAATATGTGACGTCATCAGCAGTGCATTGCACGCGCAAGTTATAGTGAGTCCAACTAACTATAACGTGGGAATTTTAATGGTTTTATGCGAGTAAAATTTCCACCTAACTGTAACTGGTGTGAAACCTATGGTTTTTTCAGTGAATATGTATTAAAAATAAATTAATTTCTTTAAAGTTATAGTAATTATTTTTTAATGTTACATTTATTTAAGTATTTTAAATAAGTTAAAAATAATTTTATTTATTATTATATTACTTTTAAATTACTTTTAAGACATTTTAAAAAATCGATATTTTGACAGTCTATATTTTTTACACTCGATATTTTGGAGTCGATATTTTTGTACTTTCCTGTTTGAAGATAGGAAGTCGATATTTTGGCAGTCAATATTTTTACCTCAATATTTTGTCATCTCGAATTTGTGACTGTCGATATTCTGTCAGTGATCCGCCTGTAATGTATGTATGTATATATATATATATATATATATATATATATATATATATATATATATATATATATATATATATATCATCACACAAAGTTAGCCCCTGTGAGAGACACCTACAAGTGCGTGATTCCTCAATATTTATTGCTGGCAGCAACAACAGGCAAAGACAGCTGGTAGTAACAGCAAAGTTCAATATCGCCAGACGCGTTTCGGGAACAGCGTTCCCTTCTTCAATGGCAAAGTCCTTATCAGCCAGACCTCATTACCTGCACGAATTATATCACAAAGTCCTGCCCCAGTGGGCGGGGCCAATCCCTTGGCCTTCTGGTCTTGGTAGTGCAAGGTTAGTGTTACCCAAGTGGGTTGGGTCGGGTGAAATCCGTGATGGAATAATTCCCTTGTGGGTCGATACATACAGCCAGCTCTGACTGCTGTGTCTTACTGCTGTCAGCTTGAGCGCACCTCCCGTTGTGCACCGAAACCGCCATGGCTCCAGTGCGGGCCCGCTCTCCTCGCGGTGGGCGTTCTCTCGCGGCCGAGCAAAGCCGCTCAAATACCATCACACAAAGTTAGCCCTTGTGAGAGACACCTACAAGTGCGTGATTCCTCAATATTTATTGCTGGCAGCAACAACAGGCAAAGACAGCTGGTAGTAACAGCAAAGTTCAATATCGCCAGACGCGTTTCGGGAACAGCGTTCCCTTCTTCAATGGCAAAGTCCTTATCAGCCAGACCTCATTACCTGCACGAATTATATCACAAAGTTCTGCCCCAGTGGGCGGGGCCAATCCCTTGGCCTTCTGGTCTTGGTAGTGCAAGGTTAGTGTTACCCAAGTGGGTTGGGTCGGGTGAAATCCGTGATGGAATAATTCCCTTGTGGGTCGATACATACAGCCAGCTCTGACTGCTGTGTCTTACTGCTGTCAGCTTGAGCGCACCTCCCGTTGTGCACCGAAACCGCCATGGCTCCAGTGCGGGCCCGCTCTCCTCGCGGTGGGCGTTCTCTCGCGGCCGAGCAAAGCCGCTCAAATACCATCACACAAAGTTAGCCCCTGTGAGAGACACCTACAAGTGCGTGATTCCTCAATATTTATTGCTGGCAGCAACAACAGGCAAAGACAGCTGGTAGTAACAGCAAAGTTCAATATCGTCAGACGCGTTTCGGGAACAGCGTTCCCTTCTTCAATGGCAAAGTCCTTATCAGCCAGACCTCATTACCTGCACGAATTATATCACAAAGTCCTGCCCCAGTGGGCGGGGCCAATCCCTTGGCCTTCTGGTCTTGGTAGTGCAAGGTTAGTGTTACCCAAGTGGGTTGGGTCGGGTGAAATCCGTGATGGAATAATTCCCTTGTGGGTCGATACATACAGCCAGCTCTGACTGCTGTGTCTTACTGCTGTCAGCTTGAGCGCACCTCCCGTTGTGCACCGAAACCGCCATGGCTCCAGTGCGGGCCCGCTCTCCTCGCGGTGGGCGTTCTCTCGCGGCCGAGCAAAGCCGCTCAAATACCATCACACAAAGTTAGCCCCTGTGAGAGACACCTACAAGTGCGTGATTCCTCAATATTTATTGCTGGCAGCAACAACAGTCAAAGACAGCTGGTAGTAACAGCAAAGTTCAATATCGCCAGACGCGTTTCGGGAACAGCGTTCCCTTCTTCAATGGCAAAGTCCTTATCAGCCAGACCTCATTACCTGCACGAATTATATCACAAAGTCCTGCCCCAGTGGGCGGGGCCAATCCCTTGGCCTTCTGGTCTTGGTAGTGCAAGGTTAGTGTTACCCAAGTGGGTTGGGTTGGGTGAAATCCGTGATGGAATAATTCCCTTGTGGGTCGATACATACAGCCAGCTCTGACTGCTGTGTCTTACTGCTGTCAGCTTGAGCGCACCTCCCGTTGTGCACCGAAACCGCCATGGCTCCAGTGCGGGCCCGCTCTCCTCGCGGTGGGCGTTCTCTCGCGGCCGAGCAAAGCCGCTCAAATACCATCACACAAAGTTAGCCCCTGTGAGAGACACCTACAAGTGCGTGATTCCTCAATATTTATTGCTGGCAGCAACAACAGGCAAATACAGCTGGTAGTAACAGCAAAGTTCAATATCGCCAGACGCGTTTCGGGAACAGCGTTCCCTTCTTCAATGGCAAAGTCCTTATCAGCCAGACTTCATTACCTGCACGAATTATATCACAAAGTCCTGCCCCAGTGGGCGGGGCCAATCCCTTGGCCTTCTGGTCTTGGTAGTGCAAGGTTAGTGTTACCCAAGTGGGTTGGGTCGGGTGAAATCCGTGATGGAATAATTCCCTTGTGGGTCGATACATACAGCCAGCTCTGACTGCTGTGTCTTACTGCTGTCAGCTTGAGCGCACCTCCCGTTGTGCACCGAAACCGCCATGGCTCCAGTGCGGGCCCGCTCTCCTCGCGGTGGGCGTTCTCTCGCGGCCAAGCAAAGCCGCTCAAATACCATCACACAAAGTTAGCCCCTGTGAGAGACACCTACAAGTGCGTGATTCCTCAATATTTATTGCTGGCAGCAACAACAGGCAAAGACAGCTGGTAGTAACAGCAAAGTTCAATATCGCCAGACACGTTTCGGGAACAGCGTTCCCTTCTTCAATGGCAAAGTCCTTATCAGCCAGACCTCATTACCTGCACGAATTATATCACAAAGTCCTGCCCCAGTGGGCGGGGCCAATCCCTTGGCCTTCTGGTCTTGGTAGTGCAAGGTTAGTGTTACCCAAGTGGGTTGGGTCGGGTGAAATCCGTGATGGAATAATTCCCTTGTGGGTCGATACATACAGCCAGCTCTGACTGCTGTGTCTTACTGCTGTCAGCTTGAGCGCACCTCCCGTTGTGCACCGAAACCGCCATGGCTCCAGTGCAGGCCCGCTCTCCTCGCGGTGGGCGTTCTCTCGCGGCTGAGCAAAGCCGCTCAAATACCATCACACAAAGTTAGCCCCTGTGAGAGACACCTACAAGTGCGTGATTCCTCAATATTTATTGCTGGCAGCAACAACAGGCAAAGACAGCTGGTAGTAACAGCAAAGTTCAATATCGCCAGACGCGTTTCGGGAACAGCGTTCCCTTCTTCAATGGCAAAGTCCTTATCAGCCAGACCTCATTACCTGCATGAATTATATCACAAAGTCCTGCCCCAGTGGGTGGGGCCAATCCCTTGGCCTTCTGGTCTTGGTAGTGCAAGGTTAGTGTTACCCAAGTGGGTTGGGTCGGGTGAAATCCGTGATGGAATAATTCCCTTGTGGGTCGATACATACAGCCAGGTCTGACTGCTGTGTCTTACTGCTGTCAGCTTGAGCGCACCTCCCGTTGTGCACCGAAACCGCCATGGCTCCAGTGCGGGCCCGCTCTCCTCGCGGTGGGCGTTCTCTCGCGGCCGAGCAAAGCCGCTCAAATACCATCACACAAAGTTAGCCCCTGTGAGAGACACCTACAAGTGCGTGATTCCTCAATATTTATTGCTGGCAGCAACAACAGGCAAAGACAGCTGGTAGTAACAGCAAAGTTCAATATCGCCAGACGCGTTTCGGGAACAGCGTTCCCTTCTTCAATGGCAAAGTCCTTATCAGCCAGACCTCATTACCTGCACGAATTATATCACAAAGTCCTGCCCCAGTGGGCGGGGCCAATCCCTTGGCCTTCTGGTCTTGGTAGTGCAAGGTTAGTGTTACCCAAGTGGGTTGGGTCGGGTGAAATCCGTGATGGAATAATTCCCTTGTGGGTCGATACATACAGCCAGCTCTGACTGCTGTGTCTTACTGCTGTCAGCTTGAGCGCACCTCCCGTTGTGCACCGAAACCGCCATGGCTCCAGTGCGGGCCCGCTCTCCTCGCGGTGGGCGTTCTCTCGCGGCCGAGCAAAGCCGCTCAAATACCATCACACAAAGTTAGCCCCTGTGAGAGACACCTACAAGTGCGTGATTCCTCAATATTTATTGCTGGCAGCAACAACAGGCAAAGACAGCTGGTAGTAACAGCAAAGTTCAATATCGCCAGACGCGTTTCGGGAACAGCGTTCCCTTCTTCAATGGCAAAGTCCTTATCAGCCAGACCTCATTACCTGCACGAATTATATCACAAAGTCCTGCCCCAGTGGGCGGGGCCAATCCCTTGGCCTTCTGGTCTTGGTAGTGCAAGGTTAGTGTTACCCAAGTGGGTTGGGTCGGGTGAAATCCGTGATGGAATAATTCCCTTGTGGGTCGAGACACAGCAGTCAGAGCTGGCTGTATGTATCGACCCACAAGGGAATTATTCCATCACGGATTTCACCCGACCCAACCCACTTGGGTAACACTAACCTTGCACTACCAAGACCAGAAGGCCAAGGGATTGGCCCCGCCCACTGGGGCAGGACTTTGTGATATAATTCGTGCAGGTAATGAGGTCTGGCTGATAAGGACTTTGCCATTGAAGAAGGGAACGCTGTTCCCGAAACGCGTCTGGCGATATTGAACTTTGCTGTTACTACCAGCTGTCTTTGCCTGTTGTTGCTGCCAGCAATAAATATTGAGGAATCACGCACTTGTAGGTGTCTCTCACAGGGGCTAACTTTGTGTGATGGTATTTGAGCGGCTTTGCTCGGCCGCGAGAGAACGCCCACCGCGAGGAGAGCGGGCCCGCACTGGAGCCATGGCGGTTTCGGTGCACAACGGGAGGTGCGCTCAAGCTGACAGCAGTAAGACACAGCAGTCAGAGCTGGCTGTATGTATCGACCCACAAGGGAATTATTCCATCACGGATTTCACCCGACCCAACCCACTTGGGTAACACTAACCTTGCACTACCAAGACCAGAAGGCCAAGGGATTGGCCCCGCCCACTGGGTCAGGACTTTGTGATATAATTCGTGCAGGTAATGAGGTCTGGCTGATAAGGACTTTGCCATTGAAGAAGGGAACGCTGTTCCCGAAACACGTCTGGCGATATTGAACTTTGCTGTTACTACCAGCTGTCTTTGCCTGTTGTTGCTGCCAGCAATAAATATTGAGGAATCACGCACTTGTAGGTGTCTCTCACAGGGGCTAACTTTGTGTGATGGTATTTGAGCGGCTTTGCTCGGCCGCGAGAGAACGCCCACCGCGAGGAGAGCGGGCCCGCACTGGAGCCATGGCGGTTTCGGTGCACAACGGGAGGTGCGCTCAAGCTGACAGCAGTAAGACACAGCAGTCAGAGCTGGCTGTATGTTTCGACCCACAAGGGAATTATTCCATCACGGATTTCACCCGACCCAACCCACTTGGGTAACACTAACCTTGCACTACCAAGACCAGAAGGCCAAGGGATTGGCCCCGCCCACTGGGGCAGGACTTTGTGATATAATTCGTGCAGGTAATGAGGTCTGGCTGATAAGGACTTTGCCATTGAAGAAGGGAACGCTGTTCCCGAAACGCGTCTGGCGATATTGAACTTTGCTGTTACTACCAGCTGTCTTTGCCTGTTGTTGCTGCCAGCAATAAATATTGAGGAATCACGCACTTGTAGGTGTCTCTCACAGGGGCTAACTTTGTGTGATGGTATTTGAGCGGCTTTGCTCGGCCGCGAGAGAACGCCCACCGCGAGGAGAGCGGGCCCGCACTGGTGCCATGGCGGTTTCGGTGCACAACGGGAGGTGCGCTCAAGCTGACAGCAGTAAGACACAGCAGTCAGAGCTGGCTGTATGTATCGACCCACAAGGGAATTATTCCATCACGGATTTCACCCGACCCAACCCACTTGGGTAACACTAACCTTGCACTACCAAGACCAGAAGGCCAAGGGATTGGCCCCGCCCACTGGGGCAGGACTTTGTGATATAATTCGTGCAGGTAATGAGGTCTGGCTGATAAGGACTTTGCCATTGAAGAAGGGAACGCTGTTCCCGAAACGCGTCTGGCGATATTGAACTTTGCTGTTACTACCAGCTGTCTTTGCCTGTTGTTGCTGCCAGCAATAAATATTGAGGAATCACGCACTTGTAGGTGTCTCTCACAGGGGCTAACTTTGTGTGATGGTATTTGAGCGGCTTTGCTCGGCCGCGAGAGAACGCCCACCGCGAGGAGAGCGGGCCCGCACTGGAGCCATGGCGGTTTCGGTGCACAACGGGAGGTGCGCTCAAGCTGACAGCAGTAAGACACAGCAGTCAGAGCTGGCTGTATGTATCGACCCACAAGGGAATTATTCCATCATGGATTTCACCCGACCCAACCCACTTGGGTAACACTAACCTTGCACTACCAAGACCAGAAGGCCAAGGGATTGGCCCCGCCCACTGGGGCAGGACTTTGTGATATAATTCGTGCAGGTAATGAGGTCTGGCTGATAAGGACTTTGCCATTGAAGAAGGGAACGCTGTTCCCGAAACGCGTCTGGCGATATTGAACTTTGCTGTTACTACCAGCTGTCTTTGACTGTTGTTGCTGCCAGCAATAAATATTGAGGAATCACGCACTTGTAGGTGTCTCTCACAGGGGCTAACTTTGTGTGATGGTATTTGAGCGGCTTTGCTCGGCCGCGAGAGAACGCCCACCGCGAGGAGAGCGGGCCCGCACTGGAGCCATGGCGGTTTCGGTGCACAACGGAAGGTGCGCTCAAGCTGACAGCAGTAAGACACAGCAGTCAGAGCTGGCTGTATGTATCGACCCACAAGGGAATTATTCCATCACGGATTTCACCCGACCCAACCCGCTTGGGTAACACTAACCTTGCACTACCAAGACCAGAAGGCCAAGGGATTGGCCCCGCCCACTGGGGCAGGACTTTGTGATATAATTCGTGCAGGTAATGAGGTCTGGCTGATAAGGACTTTGCCATTGAAGAAGGGAACGCTGTTCCCGAAACGCGTCTGGCGATATTGAACTTTGCTGTTACTACCAGCTGTCTTTGCCTGTTGTTGCTGCCAGCAATAAATATTGAGGAATCACGCACTTGTAGGTGTCTCTCACAGGGGCTAACTTTGTGTGATGGTATTTGAGCGGCTATGCTCGGCCGCGAGAGAACGCCCACCGCGAGGAGAGCGGGCCCGCACTGGAGCCATGGCGGTTTCGGTGCACAACGGGAGGTGCGCTCAAGCTGACAGCAGTAAGACACAGCAGTCAGAGCTGGCTGTATGTATCGACCCACAAGGGAATTATTCCATCACGGATTTCACCCGACCCAACCCACTTGGGTAACACTAACCTTGCACTACCAAGACCAGAAGGCCAAGGGATTGGCCCCACCCACTGGGGCAGGACTTTGTGATATAATTCATGCAGGTAATGAGGTCTGGCTGATAAGGACTTTGCCATTGAAGAAGGGAACGCTGTTCCCGAAACGTGTCTGGCGATATTGAACTTTGCTGTTACTACCAGCTGTCTTTGCCTGTTGTTGCTGCCAGCAATAAATATTGAGGAATCACGCACTTGTAGGTGTCTCTCACAGGGGCTAACTTTGTGTGATGGTATTTGAGCGGCTTTGCTCGGCCGTGAGAGAACGCCCACCGCGAGGAGAGCGGGCCTGCACTGGAGCCATGGCGGTTTCGGTGCACAACGGGAGGTGCGCTCAAGCTGACAGCAGTAAGACACAGCAGTCAGAGCTGGCTGTATGTATCGACCCACAAGGGAATTATTCCATCACGGATTTCACCCGACCCAACCCACTTGGGTAACACTAACCTTGCACTACCAAGACCAGAAGGCCAAGGGATTGGCCCCGCCCACTGGGGCAGGACTTTGTGATATAATTCGTGCAGGTAATGAGGTCTGGCTGATAAGGACTTTGCCATTGAAGAAGGGAACGCTGTTCCCGAAACGCGTCTGGCGATATTGAACTTTGCTGTTACTACCAGCTGTCTTTGCCTGTTGTTGCTGCCAGCAATAAATATTGAGGAATCACGCACTTGTAGGTGTCTCTCACAGGGGCTAACTTTGTGTGATGATATATATATATATATATATATATATATATATATCAATGCTCGAAGGTGTCCACCTTTGAGTAGCACGCGAACAGCAGCTTGGTTTATGTATAGGTGAGGACGGGGATCCACTCGTAGACGCCGCTCCGTACGGGATCTGCCCGACGCGTTTCAAAGCTCCATATGCTTCTCTTCAGGGGCTTTAACGGAAGCGGTGTGCGCAGCCGCCGACCCACTTCCCCATTTAACATATAACACACCCACCGATGGGAGGCTCAAATGAGACTGTGCATTCTGGGAAGTGTGGTCCGGGAAGCAAACAATCAAGTCCTGTATGGACTCCACAAGTGGGCCCATCCTCGATTCCAAGTACGACTGCTGCTTCACTTTCGTGACCCCCAGGGTACCGGGGTGGTGCATACTCCGCGGCTGAACGGCCGCGTATAAATCAATGCTCGAAGGTGTCCACCTTTGAGTAGCACGCGAACAACAGCTTGGTTTATGTATAGGTGAGGACGGGGATCCACTCGTAGACGCCGCTCCGTACGGGATCTGCCCGACGCGTTTCGAAGCTCCATATGCTTCTCTTCAGGGACTTTAACGGAAGCGGTGTGCGCAGCCGCCGACCCACTTCCCCATTTAACATATAACACACCCACCGATGGGAGGCTCAAATGAGACTGTGCATTCTGGGAAGTGTGGTCCGGGAAGCACACAATCAAGTCCTGTATGGACTCCACAAGTGGGCCTATCCTCGATTCCAAGTACGACTGCTGCTTCACTTTCGTGACCCCCAGGGTACTGGGGTGGTGCATACTCCGCGGCTGGACGGCCGCGTATAAATCAATGCTCGAAGGTGTCCACCTTTGAGTAGCACGCGAACAGCAGCTTGGTTTATGTATAGGTGAAGACGGGGATCCACTCGTAGACGCCGCTCCGTACGGGATCTGCCCGACGCGTTTCGAAGCTCCATATGCTTCTCTTCAGGGGCTTTAACGGAAGCGGTGTGCGCAGCCGCCGACCCACTTCCCCATTTAACATATAACACACCCACCGATGGGAGGCTCAAATGAGACTGTGCATTCTGGGAAGTGTGGTCCGGAAAGCACACAATCAAGTCCTGTATAGACTCCACAAGTGGGCCCATCCTCGATTCCAAGTACGACTGCTGCTTCACTTTCGTGACCCCCAGGGTACCGGGGTGGTGCATACTCCGCGGCTGGACGGCCGCGTATAAATCAATGCTCGAAGGTGTCCACCTTTGAGTAGCACGCGAACAGCAGCTTGGTTTATGTATAGGTGAGGACGGGGATCCACTCGTAGACGCCGCTCCGTACGGGATCTGCCCGACGCGTTTCGAAGCTCCATATGCTTCTCTTCAGGGGCTTTAACGGAAGCGGTGTGCGCAGCCGCCGACCCACTTCCCCATTTAACATATAACACACCCACCGATGGGAGGCTCAAATGAGACTGTGCATTCTGGGAAGTGTGGTCCGGGAAGCACACAATCAAGTCCTGTATGGACTCCACAAGTGGGCCCATCCTCGATTCCAAGTACGACTGTTGCTTCACTTTCGTGACCCCCAGGGTACCGGGGTGGTGCATACTCCGCGGTGGACGGCTGCGTATAAATCAATGCTCGAAGGTGTCCACCTTTGAGTAGCACGCGAACAGCAGCTTGGTTTATGTATAGGCATCGGGCAGATCCCTTACGGAGCGGCGTCTACGAGTGGATCCCCGTCCTCACCTATACATAAACCAAGCTGCTGTTCGCGTGCTACTCAAGGTGGACACCTTCGAGCATTGATTTATACGCGGCCGTCCAGCCGCGGAGTATGCACCACCCCGGTACCCTGGGGGTCACGAAAGTGAAGCAGCAGTCGTACTTGGAATCGAGGACTGGCCCACTTGTGGAGTCCATACAGGACTTGATTGTGTGCTTCCCGGACCACACTTCCCAGAATGCACAGTCTCATTTGAGCCTCCCATCTGTGGGTGTGCTATATATAAAATGTGGAAGTGGGTCGGCGGTTGCGCACACCGCTTCCGTTAAAGCCCCTGAAGAGAAGCATATGGAGCTTCGAAACGCGTCGGGCAGATCCCTTACGGAGCGGCGTCTACGAGTGGATCCCCGTCCTCACCTATACATAAACCAAGATGCTGTTCGCGTGCTACTCAAAGGTGGACACCTTCGAGCATTGATTTATACGCGGCCGTCCAGCCGCGGAGTATGCACCACCCCGGTACCCTGGGGGTCACGAAAGTGAAGCAGCAGTCGTACTTGGAATCGAGGACGGGCCCACTTGTGGAGTCCATACAGGACTTGATTGTGTGCTTCCCGGACCACACTTCCCAGAATGCACAGTCTCATTTGAGCCTCCCATCGGTGGGTGTGCTATATATAAAATGTGGAAGTGGGTTGGCGGTTGCGCACACCGCTTCCGTTAAAGCCCCTGAAGGGAAGCATATGGAGCTTCGAAACGCGTCGGGGAGATCCCTTACGGAGCGGCGTCTACGAGTGGATCCCCGTCCTCACCTATACATAAACCAAGCTGCTGTTCGCGTGCTACTCAAAGGTGGACACCTTCGAGCATTGATTTATACGCGGCCGTCCAGCCGCGGAGTATGCACCACCCCGGTACCCTGGGGGTCACGAAAGTGAAGCAGCAGTCGTACTTGGAATCGAGGACGGGCCCACTTGTGGAGTCCATGCAGGACTTGATTGTGTGCTTCCCGTACCACACTTCCCAGAATGCACAGTCTCATTTGAGCCTCCCATCGGTGGGTATGCTATATATAGAATGTGGAAGTGGGTCGGCGGTTGCGCACACCGCTTCCGTTAAAGCCCCTGAAGAGAAGCATATGGAGCTTCGAAACGCGTCGGGCAGATCCCTTACGGAGCGGCGTCTATGAGTGGATCCCCGTCCTCACCTATACATAAACCAAGCTGCTGTTCGCGTGCTACTCAAAGGTGGACACCTTCGAGCATTGATTTATACGCGGCCGTCCAGCCGCGGAGTATGCACCACCCCGGTACCCTGGGGGTCACGAAAGTGAAGCAGCAGTCGTACTTGGAATCGAGGACGGGCCCACTTGTGGAGTCCATACAGGACTTGATTGTGTGCTTCCCGGACCACACTTCCCAGAATGCACAGTCTCATTTGAGCCTCCCATCGGTGGGTGTGCTATATATAAAATGTGGAAGTGGGTCAGCGGTTGCGCACACCGCTTCCGTTAAAGCCCCTGAAGAGAAGCATATGGAGCTTCGAAACGCGTCGGGCAGATCCCTTACGGAGCGGCGTCTACGAGTGGATCCCCGTCCTCACCTATACATAAACCAAGCTGCTGTTCGCGTGCTACTCAAAGGTGGACACCTTCGAGCATTGATTTATACGCGGCCGTCCAGCCGCGGAGTATGCACCACCCCGGTACCCTGGGGGTCACGAAAGTGAAGCAGCAGTCGTACTTGTAATCGAGGACGGGCCCACTTGTTGAGTCCATACAGGACTTGATTGTGTGCTTCCCGGACCACACTTCCCAGAATGCACAGTCTCATTTGAGCCTCCCATCGGTGGGTGTGCTATATTTAAAATGTGGAAGTGGGTCGGCGGTTGCGCATACCGCTTCCGTTAAAGCCCCTGAAGAGAAGTATATGGAGCTTCGAAACGCGTCGGGCAGATCCCTTACGGAGCGGCGCCTACGAGTGGATCCCCGTCCTCACCTATACATAAACCAAACTGCTGTTCGCGTGCTACTCAAAGGTGGACACCTTCGAGCATTGATTTATACGCGGCCGTCCAGCCGCGGAGTATGCACCACCCCGGTACCCTGGGGGTCACGAAAAAGTGAAGCAGCAGTCGTACTTGGAATCGAGGACGGGCCCACTTGTGGAGTCCATACAGGACTTGATTGTGTGCTTCCCGGACCACACTTCCCAGAATGCACAGTCTCATTTGAGCCTCCCATCGGTGGGTGTGCTATATATAAAATGTGGAAGTGTTTCGGCGGTTGCGCACACCGCTTCCGTTAAAGCCCCTGAAGAGAAGCATATGGAGCTTCGAAACGCGTCGGGCAGATCCCTTACGGAGCGGCGTCTACGAGTGGATCCCCATCCTCACCTATACATAAACCAAGCTGCTGTTCGCGTGCTACTCAAAGGTGGACACCTTCGAGCATTGATTTATACGCGGCCGTCCAGCCGCGGAGTATGCACCACCCCGGTACCCTGGGGGTCACGAAAGTGAAGCAGCAGTCGTACTTGGAATCGAGGACGGGCCCACTTGTGGAGTCCATACAGGACTTGATTGTGTGCTTCCCGGACCACACTTCCCAGCATGCACAGTCTCATTTGAGCCTCCCATCGGTGGGTGTGCTATATATAAAATGTGGAAGTGGGTCGGCGGTTGCGCACACTGCTTCCGTTAAAGCCCCTGAAGAGAAGCATATGGAGCTTCCAAACGCGTCGGGCAGATCCCTTACTGAGCGGCGTCTATGAGTGGATCCCCGTCCTCACCTATACATAAACCAAGCTGCTGTTCGCGTGCTACTCAAAGGTGGACACCTTCGAGCATTGATTTATACGCGGCCGTCCAGCCGCGGAGTATGCACCACCCCGGTACCCTGGGGGTCACGAAAGTGAAGCAGCAGTCGTACTTGGAATCGAGGACGGGCCCACTTGTGGAGTCCATACAGGACTTGATTGTGTGCTTCCCGGACCACACTTCCCAGAATGCACAGTCTCATTTGAGCCTCCCATCGGTGGGTGTGCTATATATAAAATGTGGAAGTGGGTCGGCGGTTGCGCACACCGCTTCCGTTAAAGCCCCTGAAGAGAAGCATATGGAGCTTCGAAACGCGTCGGGCAGATCCCTTACGGAGCGGCGTCTACGAGTGGATCCCCGTCCTCACCTATACATAAACCAAGCTGCTGTTCGCGTGCTACTCAAAGGTGGACACCTTCGAGCATTGATTTATATGCGGCCGTCCAGCCACGGAGTATGCACCACCCCGGTACCCTGGGGGTCACGAAAGTGAAGCAGCAGTCGTACTTGGAATCGATGACGGGCCCACTTGTGGAGTCCATACAGGACTTGATTGTGTGCTTCCCGGACCACACTTCCCAGAATGCACAGTCTCATTTGAGCCTCCCATCGGTGGGTGTGCTATATATAAAATGTGGAAGTGGGTCGGCGGTTGCGCACACCGCTTCCGTTAAAGCCCCTGAAGAGAAGCATATGGAGCTTCGAAACGCGTCGGGCAGATCCCTTACGGAGCGGCGTCTACGAGTGGATCCCCGTCCTCACCTATACATAAACCAAGCTGCTGTTCGCGTGCTACTCAAAGGTGGACACCTTCGAGCATTGATTTATACGCGGCCGTCCAGCCGCGGAGTATGCACCACCCCGGTACCCTGGGGGTCACGAAAGTGAAGCAGCAGTCGTACTTGGAATCGAGGACGGGCCCACTTGTGGAGTCCATACAGGACTTGATTGTGTGCTTCCCGGACCACACTTCCCAGAATGCACAGTCTCATTTGAGCCTCCCATCGGTGGGTGTGCTATATATAAAATGTGGAAGTGGGTCGGCGGTTGCGCACACCGCTTCCGTTAAAGCCCCTGAAGAGAAGCATATGGAGCTTCGAAACGCGTCGGGCAGATCCCTTACGGAGCGGCGTCTATGAGTGGATCCCCGTCCTCACCTATACATAAACCAAGCTGCTGTTCGCGTGCTACTCAAAGGTGGACACCTTCGAGCATTGATTTATACGCGGCCGTCTAGCCGCGGAGTATGCACCACCCCGGTACCCTGGGGGTCACGAAAGTGAAGCAGCAGTCGTACTTGGAATCGAGGACGGGCCCACTTGTGGAGTCCATACAGGACTTGATTGTGTGCTTCCCGGACCACACTTCCCAGAATGCACAGTCTCATTTGAGCCTCCCATCGGTGGGTGTGCTATATATAAAATGTGGAAGTGGGTCGGCGGTTGCGCACACCGCTTCCGTTAAAGCCCCTGAAGAGAAGCATATGGAGCTTCGAAACGCTTCGGGCAGATTCCTTACGGAGCGGCGTCTACGAGTGGATCCCCATCCTCACCTATACATAAACCAAGCTGCTGTTCGCGTGCTACTCAAAGGTGGACACCTTCGAGCATTGATTTATACGCGGCCGTCCAGCCGCGGAGTATGCACCACCCCGGTTTCCTGGGGGTCACGAAAGTGAAGCAGCAGTCGTACTTGGAATGGAGGACGGGCCCACTTGTGGAGTCCATACAGGACTTGATTGTGTGCTTCCCGGACCACACTTCCCAGAATGCACAGTCTCATTTGAGCCTCCCATCGGTGGGTGTGCTATATATAAAATGTGGAAGTGGGTCGGCGGTTGCGCACACCGCTTCCGTTAAAGCCCCTGAAGAGAAGCATATGGAGCTTCGAAACGCGTCGGGCAGATCCCTTACGGAGCGGCGTCTACGAGTGGATCCCCGTCCTCACCTATACATAAACCAAGCTGCTGTTCGCGTGCTACTCAAAGGTGGACACCTTCGAGCATTGATTTATATGCGGCCGTCCAGCCACGGAGTATGCACCACCCCGGTACCCTGGGGGTCACGAAAGTGAAGCAGCAGTCGTACTTGGAATCGATGACGGGCCCACTTGTGGAGTCCATACAGGACTTGATTGTGTGCTTCCCGGACCACACTTCCCAGAATGCACAGTCTCATTTGAGCCTCCCATCGGTGGGTGTGCTATATATAAAATGTGGAAGTGGGTCGGCGGTTGCGCACACCGCTTCCGTTAAAGCCCCTGAAGAGAAGCATATGGAGCTTCGAAACGCGTCGGGCAGATCCCTTACGGAGCGGCGTCTACGAGTGGATCCCCGTCCTCACCTATACATAAACCAAGCTGCTGTTCGCGTGCTACTCAAAGGTGGACACCTTCGAGCATTGATTTATACGCGGCCGTCCAGCCGCGGAGTATGCACCACCCCGGTACCCTGGGGGTCACGAAAGTGAAGCAGCAGTCGTACTTGGAATGGAGGACGGGCCCACTTGTGGAGTCCATACAGGACTTGATTGTGTGCTTCCCGGACCACACTTCCCAGAATGCACAGTCTCATTTGAGCCTCCCATCGGTGGGTGTGCTATATATAAAATGTGGAAGTGGGTCGGCGGTTGCGCACACCGCTTCCGTTAAAGCCCCTGAAGAGAAGCATATGGAGCTTCGAAACGCGTCGGGCAGATCCCTTACGGAGCGGCGTCTATGAGTGGATCCCCGTCCTCACCTATACATAAACCAAGCTGCTGTTCGCGTGCTACTCAAAGGTGGACACCTTCGAGCATTGATTTATACGCGGCCGTCTAGCCGCGGAGTATGCACCAACCCGGTACCCTGGGGGTCACGAAAGTGAAGCAGCAGTCGTACTTGGAATCGAGGACGGGCCCACTTGTGGAGTCCATACAGGACTTGATTGTGTGCTTCCCGGACCACACTTCCCAGAATGCACAGTCTCATTTGAGCCTCCCATCGGTGGGTGTGCTATATATAAAATGTGGAAGTGGGTCGGCGGTTGCGCACACCGCTTCCGTTAAAGCCCCTGAAGAGAAGCATATGGAGCTTCGAAACGCGTCGGGCAGATTCCTTACGGAGCGGCGTCTACGAGTGGATCCCCATCCTCACCTATACATAAACCAAGCTGCTGTTCGCGTGCTACTCAAAGGTGGACACCTTCGAGCATTGATTTATACGCGGCCGTCCAGCCGCGGAGTATGCACCACCCCGGTACCCTGGGGGTCACGAAAGTGAAGCAGCAGTCGTACTTGGAATGGAGGACGGGCCCACTTGTGGAGTCCATACAGGACTTGATTGTGTGCTTCCCGGACCACACTTCCCAGAATGCACAGTCTCATTTGAGCCTCCCATCGGTGGGTGTGCTATATATAAAATGTGGAAGTGGGTCGGCGGTTGCGCACACCGCTTCCGTTAAAGCCCCTGAAGAGAAGCATATGGAGCTTCGAAACGCGCCGGGCAGATCCCTTACGGAGCGGCGTCTACGAGTGGATCCCCGTCCTCACCTATACATAAACCAAGCTGCTGTTCGCGTGCTACTCAAAGGTGGACACCTTCGAGCATTGATTTATATGCGGCCGTCCAGCCGCGGAGTATGCACCACCCCGGTACCCTGGGGGTCACGAAAGTGAAGCAGCAGTCGTACTTGGAATCGAGGACGGGCCCACTTGGGGAGTCCATAGAGGACTTGATTGTGTGCTTCCCGGACCACACTTCCCAGAATGCACAGTCTCATTTGAGCCTCCCATCGGTGGGTGTGCTATATATAAAATGTGGAAGTGGGTCGGCGGTTGCGCACACCGCTTCCGTTAAAGCCCCTGAAGAGAAGCATATGGAACTTCGAAACGCGTCGGGCAGATCCCTTACGGAGCGGCGTCTATGAGTGGATCCCCGTCCTCACCTATACATAAACCAAGCTGCTGTTCGCGTGCTACTCAAAGGTGGACACCTTCGAGCATTGATTTATACGCGGCCGTCCAGCCGCGGAGTATGCACCACCCCGGTACCCTGGGGGTCACGAAAGTGAAGCAGCAGTCGTACTTGGAATCGAGGACGGGCCCACTTGTGGAGTCCATACAGGACTTGATTGTGTGCTTCCCGGACCACACTTCCCAGAATGCACAGTCTCATTTGAGCCTCCCATCGGTGGGTGTGCTATATATAAAATGTGGAAGTGGGTCGGCGGTTGCGCACCCCGCTTCCGTTAAAGCCCCTGAAGAGAAGCATATGGAGCTTCGAAACGCGTCGGGCAGATCCCTTACGGAGCGGCGTCTACGCGTGGATCCCCATCCTCACCTATACATAAACCAAGCTGCTGTTCGCGTGCTACTCAAAGGTGGACACCTTCGAGCATTGAGTTATACGCGGCCGTCCAGCCGCGGAGTATGCACCACCCTGGTACCCTGGGGGTCACGAAAGTGAAGCAGCAGTCGTACTTGGAATGGAGGACGGGCCCACTTGTGGAGTCCATACAGGACTTGATTGTGTGCTTCCCGGACCACACTTCCCAGAATGCACAGTCTCATTTGAGCCTCCCATCGGTGGGTGTGCTATATATAAAATGTGGAAGTGGGTCGGCGGTTGCGCACACCGCTTCCGTTAAAGCCCCTGAAGAGAAGCATATGGAGCTTCGAAACGCGTCGGGCAGATCCCTTACGGAGCGGCGTCTACGAGTGGATCCCCGTCCTCAACTATACATAAACCAAGCTGCTGTTCGCGTGCTACTCAAAGGTGGACACCTTTGAGCATTGATTTATACGCGGCCGTCCAGCCGCGGAGTATGCTCCACCCCGGTACCCTGGGGGTCACGAAAGTGAAGCAGCAGTCGTACTTGGAATCGAGGACGGGCCCACTTGTGGAGTCCATACAGGACTTGATTGTGTGCTTCCCGGACCACACTTCCCAGAATGCACAGTCTCATTTGAGCCTCCCATCGGTGGGTGTGCTATATATAAAATGTGGAAGTGGGTCGGCGGTTGCGCACACCGCTTCCGTTAAAGCCCCTGAAGAGAAGCATATGGAGCTTCGAAACGCGTCGGGCAGATCCCTTACGGAGCGGCGTCTACGAGTGGATCCCCGTCCTCACCTATACATAAACCAAGCTGCTGTTCGCGTGCTACTCAAAGGTGGACACCTTCGAGCATTGATATATATATATGTATATATATATATATATATGTGACAGCTCAAGTGTAAAAACACTAACCACACTCACGGGGCACCAGGCAAGGCTTTTATTCACGACAGGTCGCTAAATAGCTGGAAAACCGGGAACAAGGTAATTGATAATTGTCCTGCTTCGTCGAGTATCCTGACGCGTTTCGAAGGCGGCTGCCTTCTTCTTCAGAGGAAGACGAATTAATTTGCAGGGTAGTAGCAGGAAGTACCCTTCTTTTATGTTCATTGCACGTCCCTGGATGGGCGCCGTGCCTTGTGGTACTTGTAGTCCTGCAAGTGATGCCTACTCACATATGGTGTGCAAGTTCAAAGTTTTCCTTAGTCGTGCAAACGGCCCTGTCCTGGAGACCCCTCGCCAGCCAGGCAGCGTGATGGTAATGGAACAAGGGAGAGGTATATGGTCATCTCCCCAGAAGCTGGATGCTCGCCGTTTCTGGGCTCGTTACATCTCGCTGCATGGCGGTGCTCGGCGAAATGCAGTGCTTCTGCGACGCTCTTTCCCATCAAAGTGCCGTTCACTCTTCTCAGGCGGGTGCAGCTAGGAAGGTGATAGGGCCTTCCAATATGTGACAGCTCAAGTGTAAAAACACCAACCACACTCACGGGGCACCAGGCAAGGCTTTTATTCACGACAGGTCGCTAAATAGCTGGAAAACCGGGAACAAGGTAATTGATAATTGTCCTGCTTCGTCGAGTATCCTGACGCGTTTCGAAGGCGGCTGCCTTCTTCTTCAGAGGAAGACGAATTAATTTGCAGGGTAGTAGCAGGAAGTACCCTTCTTTTATGTTCATTGCACATCCCTGGATGGGCGCCGTGCCTTGTGGTACTTGTAGTCCTGCAAGTGATGCCTACTCACATATGGTGTGCAAGTTCAAAGTTTTCCTTAGTCGTGCAAACGGCCCTGTCCTGGAGACCCCTCGCCAGCCAGGCAGCGTGATGGTAATGGAACAAGGGAGAGGTATATGGTCATCTCCCCACAAGCTGGATGCTCGCCGTTTCTGGGCTCGTTACATCTCGCTGCATGGCGGTGCTCGGCGAAATGCAGTGCTTCTGCGACGCTCTTTCCCATCAAAGTGCCGTTCACTCTTCTCAGGCGGGTGCAGCTAGGAAGGTGATAGGGCCTTCCAATATGTGACAGCTCAAGTGTAAAAACACCAACCACACTCACGGGGCACCAGGCAAGGCTTTTATTTACGACAGGTCGCTAAATAGCTGGAAAACCGGGAACAAGGTAATTGATAATTGTCCTGCTTCGTCGAGTATCCTGACGCGTTTCGAAGGCGGCTGCCTTCTTCTTCAGAGGAAGACGAATTAATTTGCAGGGTAGTAGCAGGAAGTACCCTTCTTTTATGTTCATTGCACGTCCTTGGATGGGCGCCGTGCCTTGTGGTACTTGTAGTCCTGCAAGTGATGCCTACTCACATATGGTGTGCAAGTTCAAAGTTTTCCTTAGTCGTGCAAACGGCCCTGTCCTGGAGACCCCTCGCCAGCCAGGCAGCGTGATGGTAATGGAACAAGGGAGAGGTATATGGTCATCTCCCCACAAGCTGGATGCTCGCCGTTTCTGGGCTCGTTACATCTCGCTGCATGGCGGTGCTCGGCGAAATGCAGTGCTTCTGCGACGCTCTTTCCCATCAAAGTGCCGTTCACTCTTCTCAGGCGGGTGCAGCTAGGAAGGTGATAGGGCCTTCCAATATGTGACAGCTCAAGTGTAAAAACACCAACCACACTCACGGGGCACCAGGCAAGGCTTTTATTCACGACAGGTCGCTAAATAGCTGGAAAACCGTGAACAAGGTAATTGATAATTGTCCTGCTTCGTCGAGTATCCTGACGCGTTTCGAAGGCGGCTGCCTTCTTCTTCAGAGGAATACGAATTAATTTTGCAGGGTAGTAGCAGGAAGTACCCTTCTTTTATGTTCATTGCACGTCCGTGGATGGGCGCCGTGCCTTGTGGTACTTGTAGTCCTGCAAGTGATGCCTACTCACATATTGTGTGCAAGTTCAAAGTTTTCCTTAGTCGTGCAAACGGCCCTGTCCTGGAGACCCCTCGCCAGCCAGGCAGCGTGATGGTAATGGAACAAGGGAGAGGTATATGGTCATCTCCCCACAAGCTGGATGCTCGCCGTTTCTGGGCTCGTTACATCTCGCTGCATGGCGGTGCTCGGCGAAATGCAGTGCTTCTGCAACGCTCTTTCCCATCAAAGTGCCGTTCACTCTTCTCAGGCGGGTGCAGCTAGGAAGGTGATAGGGCCTTCCAATATGTGACAGCTCAAGTGTAAAAACACCAACCACACTCACGGGGCACCAGGCAAGGCTTTTATTCACGACAGGTCGCTAAATAGCTGGAAAACCGGGAACAAGGTAATTGATAATTGTCCTGCTTCGTCGAGTATCCTGACGCGTTTCGAAGGCGGCTGCCTTCTTCTTCAGAGGAAGACGAATTAATTTGCAGGGTAGTAGCAGGAAGTACCCTTCTTTTATGTTCATTGCACATCCCTGGATGGGCGCCGTGCCTTGTGGTACTTGTAGTCCTGCAAGTGATGCCTACTCACATATGGTGTGCAAGTTCAAAGTTTTCCTTAGTCGTGCAAACGGCCCTGTCCTGGAGACCCCTCGCCAGCCAGGCAGCGTGATGGTAATGGAACAAGGGAGAGGTATATGGTCATCTCCCCACAAGCTGGATGCTCGCCGTTTCTGGGCTCGTTACATCTCGCTGCATGGCGGTGCTCGGCGAAATGCAGTGCTTCTGCGACGCTCTTTCCCATCAAAGTGCCGTTCACTCTTCTCAGGCGGGTGCAGCTAGGAAGGTGATAGGGCCTTCCAATATGTGACAGCTCAAGTGTAAAAACACCAACCACACTCACGGGGCACCAGGCAAGGCTTTTATTTACGACAGGTCGCTAAATAGCTGGAAAACCGGGAACAAGGTAATTGATAATTGTCCTGCTTCGTCGAGTATCCTGACGCGTTTCGAAGGCGGCTGCCTTCTTCTTCAGAGGAAGACGAATTAATTTGCAGGGTAGTAGCAGGAAGTACCCTTCTTTTATGTTCATTGCACGTCCCTGGATGGGCGCCGTGCCTTGTGGTACTTGTAGTCCTGCAAGTGATGCCTACTCACATATGGTGTGCAAGTTCAAAGTTTTCCTTAGTCGTGCAAACGGCCCTGTCCTGGAGACCCCTCGCCAGCCAGGCAGCGTGATGGTAATGGAACAAGGGAGAGGTATATGGTCATCTCCCCACAAGCTGGATGCTCGCCGTTTCTGGGCTCGTTACATCTCGCTGCATGGCGGTGCTCGGCGAAATGCAGTGCTTCTGCGACGCTCTTTCCCATCAAAGTGCCGTTCACTCTTCTCAGGCGGGTGCAGCTAGGAAGGTGATAGGGCCTTCCAATATGTGACAGCTCAAGTGTAAAAACACCAACCACACTCACGGGGCACCAGGCAAGGCTTTTATTCACGACAGGTCGCTAAATAGCTGGAAAACCGTGAACAAGGTAATTGATAATTGTCCTGCTTCGTCGAGTATCCTGACGCGTTTCGAAGGCGGCTGCCTTCTTCTTCAGAGGAATACGAATTAATTTTGCAGGGTAGTAGCAGGAAGTACCCTTCTTTTATGTTCATTGCACGTCCGTGGATGGGCGCCGTGCCTTGTGGTACTTGTAGTCCTGCAAGTGATGCCTACTCACATATTGTGTGCAAGTTCAAAGTTTTCCTTAGTCGTGCAAACGGCCCTGTCCTGGAGACCCCTCGCCAGCCAGGCAGCGTGATGGTAATGGAACAAGGGAGAGGTATATGGTCATCTCCCCACAAGCTGGATGCTCGCCGTTTCTGGGCTCGTTACATCTCGCTGCATGGCGGTGCTCGGCGAAATGCAGTGCTTCTGCAACGCTCTTTCCCATCAAAGTGCCGTTCACTCTTCTCAGGCGGGTGCAGCTAGGAAGGTGATAGGGCCTTCCAATATGTGACAGCTCAAGTGTAAAAACACCAACCACACTCACGGGGCACCAGGCAAGGCTTTTATTCACGACAGGTCGCTAAATAGCTGGAAAACCGGGAACAAGGTAATTGATAATTGTCCTGCTTCGTCGAGTATCCTGACGCGTTTCGAAGGCGGCTGCCTTCTTCTTCAGAGGAAGACGAATTAATTTGCAGGGTAGTAGCAGGAAGTACCCTTCTTTTATGTTCATTGCACGTCCGTGGATGGGCGCCGTGCCTTGTGGTACTTGTAGTCCTGCAAGTGATGCCTACTCACATATGGTGTGCAAGTTCAAAGTTTTCCTTAGTCGTGCAAACGGCCCTGTCCTGGAGACCCCTCGCCAGCCAGGCAGCGTGATGGTAATGGAACAAGGGAGAGGTATATGGTCATCTCCCCATAAGCTGGATGCTCGCCGTTTCTGGGCTCGTTACATCTCGCTGCATGGCGGTGCTCGGCGAAATGCAGTGCTTCTGCGACGCTCTTTCCCATCAAAGTGCCGTTCACTCTTCTCAGGCGGGTGCAGCTAGGAAGGTGATAGGGCCTTCCAATATGTGACAGCTCAAGTGTAAAAACACCAACCACACTCACGGGGCACCAGGCAAGGCTTTTATTCACGACAGGTCGCTAAATAGCTGGAAAACCGTGAACAAGGTAATTGATAATTGTCCTGCTTCGTCGAGTATCCTGACGCGTTTCGAAGGCGGCTGCCTTCTTCTTCAGAGGAATACGAATTAATTTTGCAGGGTAGTAGCAGGAAGTACCCTTCTTTTATGTTCATTGCACGTCCGTGGATGGGCGCCGTGCCTTGTGGTACTTGTAGTCCTGCAAGTGATGCCTACTCACATATTGTGTGCAAGTTCAAAGTTTTCCTTAGTCGTGCAAACGGCCCTGTCCTGGAGACCCCTCGCCAGCCAGGCAGCGTGATGGTAATGGAACAAGGGAGAGGTATATGGTCATCTCCCCACAAGCTGGATGCTCGCCGTTTCTGGGCTCGTTACATCTCGCTGCATGGCGGTGCTCGGCGAAATGCAGTGCTTCTGCAACGCTCTTTCCCATCAAAGTGCCGTTCACTCTTCTCAGGCGGGTGCAGCTAGGAAGGTGATAGGGCCTTCCAATATGTGACAGCTCAAGTGTAAAAACACCAACCACACTCACGGGGCACCAGGCAAGGCTTTTATTCACGACAGGTCGCTAAATAGCTGGAAAACCGGGAACAAGGTAATTGATAATTGTCCTGCTTCGTCGAGTATCCTGACGCGTTTCGAAGGCGGCTGCCTTCTTCTTCAGAGGAAGACGAATTAATTTGCAGGGTAGTAGCAGGAAGTACCCTTCTTTTATGTTCATTGCACGTCCCTGGATGGGCGCCGTGCCTTGTGGTACTTGTAGTCCTGCAAGTGATGCCTACTCACATATGGTGTGCAAGTTCAAAGTTTTCCTTAGTCGTGCAAACGGCCCTGTCCTGGAGACCCCTCGCCAGCCAGGCAGCGTGATGGTAATGGAACAAGGGAGAGGTATATGGTCATCTCCCCATAAGCTGGATGCTCGCCGTTTCTGGGCTCGTTACATCTCGCTGCATGGCGGTGCTCGGCGAAATGCAGTGCTTCTGCGACGCTCTTTCCCATCAAAGTGCCGTTCACTCTTCTCAGGCGGGTGCAGCTAGGAAGGTGATAGGGCCTTCCAATATGTGACAGCTCAAGTGTAAAAACACCAACCACACTCACGGGGCACCAGGCAAGGCTTTTATTCACGACAGGTCGCTAAATAGCTGGAAAACCGGGAACAAGGTAATTGATAATTGTCCTGCTTCGTCGAGTATCCTGACGCATTTCGAAGGCGGCTGCCTTCTTCTTCAGAGGAAGACGAATTAATTTGCAGGGTAGTATCAGGAAGTACCCTTCTTTTATGTTCATTGCACGTCCCTGGATGGGCGCCGTGCCTTGTGGTACTTGTAGTCCTGCAAGTGATGCCTACTCACATATGGTGTGCAAGTTCAAAGTTTTCCTTAGTCGTGCAAACGGCCCTGTCCTGGAGACCCCTCGCCAGCCAGGCAGCGTGATGGTAATGGAACAAGGGAGAGGTATATGGTCATCTCCCCACAAGCTGGATGCTCGCCGTATCTGGGCTCGTTACATCTCGCTGCATGGCGGTGCTCGGCGAAATGCAGTGCTTCTGCGACGCTCTTTCCCATCAAAGTGCCGTTCACTCTTCTCAGGCGGGTGCAGCTAGGAAGGTGATAGGGCCTTCCAATATGTGACAGCTCAAGTGTAAAAACACCAACCACACTCACGGGGCACCAGGCAAGGCTTTTATTCACGACAGGTCGCTAAATAGCTGGAAAACCGTGAACAAGGTAATTGATAATTGTCCTGCTTCGTCGAGTATCCTGACGCGTTTCGAAGGCGGCTGCCTTCTTCTTCAGAGGAATACGAATTAATTTTGCAGGGTAGTAGCAGGAAGTACCCTTCTTTTATGTTCATTGCACGTCCGTGGATGGGCGCCGTGCCTTGTGGTACTTGTAGTCCTGCAAGTGATGCCTACTCACATATTGTGTGCAAGTTCAAAGTTTTCCTTAGTCGTGCAAACGGCCCTGTCCTGGAGACCCCTCGCCAGCCAGGCAGCGTGATGGTAATGGAACAAGGGAGAGGTATATGGTCATCTCCCCACAAGCTGGATGCTCGCCGTTTCTGGGCTCGTTACATCTCGCTGCATGGCGGTGCTCGGCGAAATGCAGTGCTTCTGCAACGCTCTTTCCCATCAAAGTGCCGTTCACTCTTCTCAGGCGGGTGCAGCTAGGAAGGTGATAGGGCCTTCCAATATGTGACAGCTCAAGTGTAAAAACACCAACCACACTCACGGGGCACCAGGCAAGGCTTTTATTCACGACAGGTCGCTAAATAGCTGGAAAACCGGAAACAAGGTAATTGATAATTGTCCTGCTTCGTCGAGTATCCTGACGCGTTTCGAAGGCGGCTGCCTTCTTCTTCAGAGGAAGACGAATTAATTTGCAGGGTAGTAGCAGGAAGTACCCTTCTTTTATGTTCATTGCACGTCCCTGGATGGGCGCCGTGCCTTGTGGTACTTGTAGTCCTGCAAGTGATGCCTACTCACATATGGTGTGCAAGTTCAAAGTTTCCCTTAGTCGTGCAAACGGCCCTGTCCTGGAGACCCCTCGCCAGCCAGGCAGCGTGATGGTAATGGAACAAGGGAGAGGTATATGGTCATCTCCCCATAAGCTGGATGCTCGCCGTTTCTGGGCTCGTTACATCTCGCTGCATGGCGATGCTCGGCAAAATGCAGTGCTTCTGCGACGCTCTTTCCCATCAAAGTGCCGTTCACTCGTCTCAGGCGGGTGCAGCTAGGAAGGTGATAGGGCCTTCCAATATGTGACAGCTCAAGTGTAAAAACACCAACCACACTCACGGGGCACCAGGCAAGGCTTTTATTCACGACAGGTCGCTAAATAGCTGGAAAACCGGGAACAAGGTAATTGATAATTGTCCTGCTTCGTCGAGTATCCTGACGCGTTTCGAAGGCGGCTGCCTTCTTCTTCAGAGGAAGACGAATTAATTTGCAGGGTAGTAGCAGGAAGTACCCTTCTTTTATGTTCATTGCACGTCCCTGGATGGGCGCCGTGCCTTGTGGTACTTGTAGTCCTGCAAGTGATGCCTTCTCACATATGGTGTGCAAGTTCAAAGTTTTCCTTAGTCGTGCAAACGGCCCTGTCCTGGAGACCCCTCGCCAGCCAGGCAGCGTGATGGTAATGGAACACGGGAGAGGTATATGGTCATCTCCCCACAAGCTGGATGCTCGCCGTTTCTGGGCTCGTTACATCTCGCTGAATGGCGGTGCTCGGCGAAATGCAGTGCTTCTGCGACGCTCTTTCCCATCAAAGTGCCGTTCACTCTTCTCAGGCGGGTGCAGCTAGGAAGGTGATAGGGCCTTCCAATATGTGACAGCTCAAGTGTAAAAACACCAACCACACTCACGGGGCACCAGGCAAGGCTTTTATTCACGACAGGTCGCTAAATAGCTGGAAAACCGGGAACAAGGTAATTGATAATTGTCCTGCTTCGTCGAGTATCCTGACGCGTTTCGAAGGCGGCTGCCTTCTTCTTCAGAGGAAGACGAATTAATTTGCAGGGTAGTAGCAGGAAGTACCCTTCTTTTATGTTCATTGCACGTCCCTGGATGGGCGCCGTGCCTTGTGGTACTTGTAGTCCTGCAAGTGATGCCTACTCACATATGGTGTGCAAGTTCAAAGTTTTCCTTAGTCGTGCAAACGGCCCTGTCCTGGAGACCCCTCGCCAGCCAGGCAGCGTGATGGTAATGGAACAAGGGAGAGGTATATGGTCATCTCCCCACAAGCTGGATGCTCGCCGTTTCTGGGCTCGTTATATATATAAATACACACACACACACACACACACACATTTATATATATTTTTTTCACGGCATTGACATTTCACTCATACAAAACCAGAGAAATTCAGCTGTTATAGTTAGCTGAGCTAACTATAACTCGCGCCCCCGCAATACACTGCAAATGACATCCCTGACCGCTAGCAGGTAATATATGTATATATACACAAACACACATACGTGAGTGTGTGTATGAGCGCACGTTTAAAAGTCTAATATATATATATATTCACTGAAAAAACATAGGTTTCACACCAGTTATAGTTAGGAATTAGCATTTAAAAAACCTATTAAATTCACTGAAAAAAACATAGGTTTGACACCAGTTATAGTTAGCTGGAAATTTTACTCGCATAAAACCATTGAAATTCCCACGTTATAGTTAGTTGGACTCACTATAACTTGCGCGCCTGCAATGCACTGCTGATGACGTCACATATTACATCACTCATGACATGGTCAGTGACATCACTCATGACATCACTGATGACACCATCCAGTGAATGTGTGTCTTTCTGAAAAATAAATATGTTTTATATATGTATATGTAAAACTTGATGGAAGAATAAATGTTTAAATAAGTGTCTAAAGGGTTGTTTTTTTATAAAAAATTGATTGGTTAACTGGTTTATTAAGTGTACCTTAGTGAATACATATATTAGAGAGTAATGTTTAAATATTTAAATATATGTATTAGTGTTTCACTTTGTGTATAAGTGGTTGTATGTGTTTTAAAGACAGCAGATGTGCAGGACTGTATGGGTGGATGAGTGTGTATGTGTGTGTGTTAGTGAGTGAATAACTGTCTCACTAGTGTCTTTATCAGTAACTACATATGTTTTAATCTAGTATATATGAATATTGATGTATATAAGTGAGTATATGTGAGAGTAAGGGATTGTAAGAGTTCCTGTTTAAATTAGTATGTGTTTCTATAAGTGATTGTTTAAGAGAGTAAGTATGTGTAAGTTTCCTTAGAAGTAAAGTGGTAGTGTGTGTATAGCTGTATATGAAAATTAATGGATGTTCAATAGTTTATTAGCATGTGTGAGTATGTGTGAGAGTATCTTTTGGAAGACTGCCAGTGTGTAACAGGATGTATAGGTGTATCACTACATATGATGAGTGAGTATATGTATGAGTGACTATATAGAACTGTTGGTGAATGAGTGGATGTGTATATAGATGGTGGAATTACTGAATTGGTTGTTGTAACTGGTATGGGTATCTCCCTTTTTTTGTAAATTTTATTTTTTATTTTTGAATATGTGTTTCAAGGGTTACATTCCACTGAAAGGAGGTATGTTACTCTGTCACAAGGATGGTGTCATCAGTGATGTCATGAGTGATGTCACTGACCATGTCATGAGTGATGTAATATGTGACGTCATCAGCAATGCATTGCAGGCGCGCAAGTTATAGTGAGTCCAACTAACTATAACGTGGGAATTTCAATGGTTTTATGCGAGTAAAATTTCAAGCTAACTATAACTGGTGTCAAACCTATATTTTTTCATTGAATTTAATAGGTTTTTTAAATGCTAATTCCTAACTATAACTGGTGTGAAACCTATGGTTTTTTTCAGTGAATTTCATAGGTGTTTTAATAGCTAATTTCTATTTTATAATGAATCCTATATTGTATATTTATGTAATACTATTTTTTTTTGCCCTGGAGCGCTCCCGGTGCGCGTACCAATGAGCGCACCGGTAAGCGCAGTCTTGCGGCGCGCCCCAGTGCGCGTACCGGGGAGCGTCCCGTTAGCGCCATTGCCGCGAACGAAAACATCATCGTGACGTATCACGTAGCCGCGTAATGCGTCTTATGACGCACGGCGTAATCGCTTCCGGAAGCACTCGAGCGCATACGATCGCGCAACGTAAGCGCCACCGGGCGCGCACCCGGGCGCGCACCGGGGCGCGTAGCGTAAGCGCGTCGGGTCATGTGACCTGAAAATAACACTTTTCATTGGTTCAGAACAGTTTTGGTTTCTAAATGATGAAAGCCTGGGTCATGTGACGTGAAAATAACACTTTTCATTGGTTCAGAACAGTTTTGTTTTCCAAATGATGAAAGCCCCCACCTTTTTTCCTCATTCTCACTTTGTTCTTTGAGTGAGGAAGACCTGCTTCTATTTATAGAGAAATGGCTTCATTAGTAGCAGCAGCTGGAGCATCTGCACCCCCACCACCACCACCACCACAAGGGCCACCAGAACATCACATTGGTGGTGAACAAGAAGAGGAGGAGGAAGAGGAGGAGGATCAGAGAAGGGAGTTCCTGCCTGAAGACAATCCCCCATATAAACCAAAGGAGCACTTTATATGGGATTTTTTTTAAATGCCAAGGGGTGCAAAGAAGGTAAACGCTGCAAAGGTGACCTGTCTCATCTGTGACGCTGTACTATCCAGGGGGCACCCTGCTAAAAAATATTCATTTGGCAATCACACAATGATTCGCCACATGCAACGATTGCACCCCAATAACTATTCTGCAGCATAGGTGAGAGAATTGTGCAGAAACCTTCCCCAAACATCTTCCAGAGCCTCAACAAGCAACGAACCCACTCCATCTGGTCCAGAGGCAAGGGAGATGATCCCAAATATCCAAACCAAGTTTGGTAGATATAAAATTGTTTGTATATATTGTGGTAAAACAATTACCTATGGTGAGAAGAGTATTACACTCATCAACGTTGCTGGTGATAACCACAAGTACCCAAAGAACCCTTAATTTTTTCCTGTGTTTTTTTTGCTCCAGTTGAGCCGTTTACAATTCCCTGTTTTTTGTTTCTCCCCATAAAAAATACAAAAAAATATAAAACTGTTCAGAAAAGCCAAAAAAAGTAAAAAATGTTCAAAAAACATTAAAAAAATATAAAACAACAAAAAGAATTAAAAAAACTGTTCTTTTTAGAACTACCTCCAATTTATAAAAAAAATGCTAAATTTTTAAAAAACTCTGTCATTCTTTTCTCTCCAGGGTACGCGCACCGGTACGCGTACCGGGGCGCGCACCCAAAAAAAAATACAAAAAAAATAAAGGAGTGAGCATGAGGGAAACACAGGTGACATGATTGTGAAAGGTTCAAATATATCTATTTAATCTTGCAGACACTATTTATTCCTTCTCAAAAATGTAAAAGCTATTCATTTGCCCCAAAATAGTTTTTCCAATAACATTTAAAAAACAGAGCGCTCGTCCTATGTACAAGCATTCAATTAGTAAGCAGATTGTGCAGATGAGGTGAGGCCTGTCCAGGGGTGCAGAGGAGGTAAGTCCTGTGTCCAAGAGTGCTGTGGACAGGACTCACCTCCTCTGACCCCTATACAAGCCTCACCTCCTCCGTGCCCCGTGGACAGGCCTCAATCTATTGGGTAAAATAGATAGTAACAGGATGCAGATGAGGTGAGACCTGACCAGGAGTACAGATGAGGTCAGGCCTGTCCTGGGGAGCAGAGGTATTGAGGCCTGTGTCTAAGAGGGCAGTGGAATGGACTTCATGAAGCCTCTATCCCACTGCACTCTTAGGCACAGGCCTCACCTCCTTTCCTCTATCTTACAAATGTTGATACCAAGCATTATCAAAAAACATGACACAAACCAACAAGAAAGAATCTCAATCTGCTTCCTAATCTGAGGAAACACAGGTGACATCATTGTGAAAAGTTCAAATATATTTATTTAATCATGCAGACACTATTTATTCCTTCTCAAAAATGTAAAATTCATTCATTTGTCTCAAAATCGTTTTTTAAATAACATTTTAGAAACAGAGCGCAGGTCCTATGTACAAGCATTCAATTTCACTACTGAAACCTCACTATTTCACAAAATACTATTCCTCTATCTTGCAAATGTTGATACCAAGCATTATCAAAAAACATGACACAAAGCAACAAGAAAGAATCTCAATCTGCTTCCTAATTTGAGGAAACACAGGTGACATCATTGTAAAAAGTTCCAATATATTTATATAACCATGCAGACACTATTTATTCCTTCTGAAAAATGTAAAAGCCATTCATTTGCCCCAAAATCGTTTTTTAAATAACATTTAAGAAACAGTGCGCAGGTCCTATGTACAAGCATTCAATTTCACTACTGAAACATCACTATTTTACAAAATACAATTCCTCTATCTTGCAAATGTTGATACCAAGCATTATCAAAAAACATGACACAAACCAACAAGAAAGAATCTCAATCTGCTTCCTAATCTGAGGTAACACAGGTGACATGATTGTGAAAGGTTCAAATATATCTATTTAATCTTGCAGACACTATTTATTCCTTCTCAAAAATGTAAAAGCTATTCATTTGCCCCAAAATCGTGTTTCCAATAACATTCAAGAAACAGAGCGCTCGTCCTATGTACAAGCATTCAATTAGTAAGCACATTGGGCAGATGAGGTGAGGCCTGTCCAGGGGTGCGGAGGAGGTAAGTCCTGTGTCCAAGAGTGCTGTGGACAGGACTCGCCTCCTCTGACCCCTATACAAGCCTCACCACCTCCATGCCCCCTGGACAGGCCTCAATCTATTGGGTAAAATAGATAGTAACAGGATGCAGATGAGGTGAGACCTGACCAGGAGTACAGATGAGGTCAGGGCTGTCCTGGGGAGCAGAGGTGTTGAGGCCTGTGTCTAAGAGGGCAGTGGAATGGACTTCATGAAACCTCTCCCCCACTGCACTCTTAGACACAGGCCCCACCTCCTTTCCTCTATCTTACAAATGTTGATACCAAGCATTATCAAAAAACATGACACAAACCAACAAGAAAGAATCTCAATCTGCTTCCTAATCTGAGGTAACACAGGTGACATCATTGTGAAAAGTTCAAATATATTTATTTAATCATGCAGACACTATTTATTCCTTCTAAAAAATGTAGCATTCATTCATTTGTCTCAAAATCGTTTTTTAAATAACATTTTAGAAACAGAGCGCATTTCCTATGTACAAGCATTCAATTTCACTACTGAAACGTCACTATTTCACAAAATACTATTCCTCTATCTTGTAAATGTTAATACCAAGCATTATCAAAAAACATGACACAAACCAACAAGAAAGAAGCTCAATCTGCTTCCTAATCTGAGTTAACACAGGTGACATCATTGTGAAAGGTTCAAATGTATTTCTTTAAGCATGCAGACACTTTTTTATTCCTTCTCAAAAATGTAAAAGCCATTCATTTTCCCCAAAATCGTTTTTCACATCACATTTAAGAAACACAGCACAGGTCCTATGTACAAGCATTCCATGTCACTACTGAAACTTCACAATTTTACAAAATACAATTCCTCTATGCAGTAAAAACCTTTTGCCAAGCATTATCAAAAAACATGACACAAAGCAACATTAAAAAACCACATTTTGCTTCCAAATCTTCTCCATAGAGTATACAAGTCTCTATCTATATTAAATGAATCATTACTCACCTTTACAAATGCTTTGGGAGATTGAAAACAGTGTCAGACACACACACCAATATTTCTTTAGCAGAGCAAAAGGTATGTACTCCAGGCACTGCAACCATGAATGGCACAGAAAACCTCTAATTCTACACACATATCCCTCATGTTAACCAATTAAAACTCTTCCCTCTCTATTTTCAAACCAACACGCTTCCCCCCCCTCTGCCCTTTCTACCTGTTACCATAGCAACTCCCTCCTCACTGAGCTCTCAGGTTTAAAAGTTTATTCTGCAATGTTGCAAATGAACTCAGCAAGGATGTTTGACCTCTCAATACACCAGCTTATCCGGTGCAATGTTTCTTTAAATGACTTTTTCTTAACCATTCAAATTACTTCTTTCACAGAACAGAACCATGCACCCTAACTTTCAGTTTTCAACTATCTGAATCCACCAATCATTGCTTGTGATTCAAGAGCACTGAAACTCCACCGTTTTTTTTTACAAACTCCTACTGTTCCAACTGCCATTTCATTCCCACACTTCATCTGACTGCACCAGAACCTCCTCTTACCATGTAGTCTGTCTGGATTATTGGACATAGCTACATCCACTGGGCTCAAAGGTATGCAGCTACCAGAAATTTTCACAACCTTGATTTACCAAATGTAGACATCAAGTGGATTGGCGAAAGAGGATTGAGATGTCATCAATTGATACCATTGGTGAAAACCTTTTTGCATCTTCCACACCCTCACCTCATAATACTGCACTGCGGTGGAAATGACTTAAGCACTTTGACTGGGGTAGGTCTGGAAATGCTTTTAAAGGACACCTTTGAGCAATTGATGGCACTTTTTCCTCAAACGGCATGGTATATTCCAATATATGCCAAAGACAGAAATGGAAGTGGTCCAACAAATTTTGTCCACAATTTGATAAAGCACGGAAACATGTGAATAAATCTGTTTCTGCTTACATGAGTGACTATGGAATGGGTTCAATATACAACAATAACTTGCGTTACAACATGCAAGATATCTACAGAGGAGATGGTGTGCACTTCTCAGATGAGGGGAATAGAATATTCCTCCTGAATTTAAGACTATGCATTGGAACCTACTTGTAGGTACGGTACCTAAATCAGCCACAGAACCCAAAAGCTCTTTTCAGGGCTACCCTACCTCTGATCACTCCAAATGATTATTTTACTCTAACTTTTTTCAATGTTTTTCACCAAAGTACGCTCCCCGGTACGCTCCCTGGTATGCGTACCAGGCGCTCCCCCGCGAAACATTACATTTTTTTTTGTTTTTTTGGCCTATATGGGCCTCCTAAGCCCCCCTCAGAAAACCTAGGGGGTCAGGGGGTGTCTACCGTGCCCCCTTTTACCCATTCCCAACGTTGTTTGTCCTCCATCTTGTGTCTCAAATCTACCGAAACACAAGATGGAGGACTCCCGTAGCGCTGCCGGTACGCGTACCGGGGCGCGCACCAGTAAGCGCTCCCAAAATGTTTTAAAAGTTAATTTACATAAAAACCACTGGAGAGACTTTCACCAAATATAGAATAGGCCCTACTACATACCAGTCCCTACCATTTTCCCAAATTTGGTGGAATTCTATTGAGCCATTTGGGCTGTAGCCCTGTCTAAATATCCTGAGGTAAATTACATGACAAAAACACATATTAAGTGTTAGAATTTACAACCAATTAAAATGTTACTTTTATTTTCTACTTTTTTTTCCTGACATTTGATTGGTTATGTACATGAATATAAATGAAAAATGAGAGGGAAACACGGCCATTTTGACTACAACTACCTGAGGTACATCTTTAAAGAATTTTCTCATTTATCTTCATCACCTTTCAATAAGGTAAGTTGTTAATTTGTAAGGGGCACTTTAAGTTAATTTGTAAAAACGTTTTCTGATAGTTATTTACTATCCCTCTGTTATAGTTATAGATTGAGATAGGCTTCTCTGTTATAGTTATATATTGAGTTATGCTTCTCTGGTATAATTATGAAATTACTTAGGCTTCTTCACATACACTTTTTTGATATTTCTACTTTCTGCCTGATACCATACACTGCCCAAAGATAACTTCACTGTTAAAAACTCAGAAGTACCTGTCTAAACTTAAACCCAACACTGCCCTAACTCTACTGATATATTTATTTTTAATGCAATTTACAGCAAGAAAATGGAAGGAGAACCAAACAAAATTAATATTTCTTTCGAAATTGTTCTGGAGAACAATCCTGAGGAAGACTTTGACTTTATGGATCAGCCTCTGGACGAAGAGTTACTTAATTGTGTGGAAGAAATAGAATCATGGACTCAAAATGAGGATATTCCTGATGATGTAATGTTGGAAGTTCTTTTAAATTTTGATAAATCACAACAATAAATTTTTATTTAATAATTAAAAATTGTTCCAGACATTATTCATTTTTATATGTAATTCATGAAATAGTACACAAATGATTATAATATAAAGTGAGACTTATAGTAAACTGTGCAACTTTTTTGTGTTACATAGTAATTTTGCTCATAGTTACTTCCTTTCTCCCACTATATTATCTCCAATGTGTATTTGACATCTCTTTTTCATCTGCTGCCTCCATGTTGTTTCTGCTTTCCTGACAGACTATGGTATAGATTCCATATACCACAATAACTTCTGTACCAACATGCAAATTATCTACAGAGGGGACGGTGTACATTGAATTTAAGACTCTGTATTGGTACCTACATGCTGGTACTTAAATCACCCACACAACACAACAACTGTATGCAAAGCTACCCTACCTCTAAGCACTTTAAATTATTATTTTACTGTTTCACTGGGTTTTCCCCTAGGTACGCTCCCCGGTACGCGTACCGGGCGCTCCCCCCGCGAAAATCAAAAATTGTTTTTTGCCCCGCAGGGCCCTTTTATGGCCCCCACATCAAACCTAGGGGGTCAGGGGGGGTCTACCCTGCCCCCTTATGGTCATTTCCCCCTTTGATTTTACCCCCTCTTGTGTCTCGATCCTACCGAGACACAAGATGGCGGCCGCTCCGGACTGTTTGGAATGTTGACAGACACCCGAGAGCCGATCAGCTTTCCGCTCGCGAACTCGCGTTACGCGCCGGGTGCGCTCCCCTTTGCGCGTACCGGGGCGCACTTATAGATATATATATTTTTTTGAACCTAAATTACTCAAAATCCTCTGGAGCACATATCTTGAGACATAGCAAAGGCACATCGGGCTACCAGTCCCTACAATTTTGCCAAGTTTGGTGGGAATCCATTCAGCCGTTCGGGCTAAAAGTGAGTCCAACCGCCCTATGGAAATTAACATGGGGAAAACATGTTTTGGGACCCCCCTTTTATCTCGGCCCCCGCTTGACGAATCCCCCCCAAACTTTCAGGGAAGGAGCAGAGCGGAGCGGGCCATCTAATTTGAGAAATTCGCGAACATTCGTCCACCGGCGCCAAAGTTATTCCCAATAGAATGTTGCGGATTTCCTATGGAAACTAGGTCCTAACTATAACTACCTACTGGCGACCGCCAGTAGGTAATATATATATATATATATATCACAGCTCCAAAGTCCTGGTAATACCCAGCCGGGTCACAGGAAAATTAAGCACTCTCGAGCACGGCAGTGTTCTTTAGCAGGGCGGTTTATTTGAAAAATAGACGCGTTTCGGGAGAGCCCTCCCTTTCTCAATGTTTAAATCTGAAACACAGTGCGCAGCGCCATTATCAATGTTTGCGAAGTGGATGAAAACAAACAAAGGACTGATTCTTACATGCAGTACTGGGCGCCATCTTAGAGTGTATACTTTCAATACGATTCACATTGAATTGCTAACAAGTTTGCAACATCTAAATACTGCCGTGTATCGGCAAGATTGATATCTTATAAACAAAACCATGTATTGTACTTAATCCTAATACATTTTATGGCTAAGACAGCAATACATTGTTGAGAAATACTCAAATACCGACAAAAACACAAAACTCTAATGTGGTCAAGTCGGGGGTATATATATATATATATATATGCATATACCCATGTGGCCGTTGCAAGGCTTGCAAATTTAGCAAGCGAACTCTTACCTATAAAATTCCGGGCTTGGCGATGCCTAAACGCATCATGAAATTCTTAACATGCTCTACGCCGTATGCAATTTACTGTCTTACTTGTCCGTGCGGCTTGAATTATATAGGCAGCACGACTAATGCAGTAAAGTTGCGCATTCTAGAGCATATGCGGGCAATCGCTAAGAATGATGAATCTTACCCCGTAGCTAGGCATTTTCACAGTAAACATGGGAGCAATAGGGATCTGTTGTCATATGTTTGTCTGGATAGTGTGCCGGCTAACATCAGAGGGGGTGATAGATTATTAAAACTGAGACGCCTGGAATCCAGGTATATTATAGATATGCAGAGTAAGAATCCTAAAGGTCTCAATATGCATGAAGAGCTAGCAGTACACCTAGGGTAATTCATAAGGTTAAGCTTCTCGAGATCTATTTGCCATTTACTGTATTTGGAATTTTGTAAATTTCTTATGTTTCATGTTTTTTGAGAGATCCATTTGTAAGATACATTTTGTGATAATGTTTTTAACTTGCTTGATTCGGCCCATCCAGGGCGAGATAAAAAGGTCTTTAATATAAAGACTCTGCTTAAGTCTATCCCATCCAGGGAATGATTGTAGCATTTGCAGTGAGGACTATTATAACCCATCATGGGTGTATGAAATTTGGTAACAAGGTATTCTTCTTGTATTTATACGTATATAACGTTTATAATTAGGCTCACCACTGGAAACTTGCATTGTTCCTATATGAGTTACTGCATGTTAAGATGGCGGCCATGTGTGAATATGTAATATAGTCCTTCCTTGCTTTTAGTTAAAACTATGACGTTGTTAAAAGCAGACAGGCGCTGCGTCTTTTTGCACAATTTGAAAAAGCCCTATGGCGAAACGCGTCGTTGCTGTACTGTTCCCGTATTAAATCTTCTGTGGAACGACCCCTGAGAGTGCTTTCTTCTTTATGGGTTACACACCTTTGGATGTTGGGAGCTTTTGACATTATTAACGGGTACACCCCCGTTGTTGTGCACCCGCTCGAGCGTGCTACCGGCTGGTGTTTTGGAGCAGAGGAATATATATATATATATATATATATATATATATATATATATATATATATATATATATTACCTATTATTACTAGTAGGTAGTTATAGTTAGGACTTGTTTCTATTCAAAACACGTTTTTTCTTTTGCCAAAATCTTAGGCGCCGTTTAACGAATCTTCACAAAATTTTAAAAACTAATGGGGCGGTCAGGTCAGCTCCTGTGTTGAAATTTTCAGGGTTATTCATCAAGCGGGGGCCGAGAAAAAGGAGGGGGTCTCAAAACACGTTTTCCCCATGTTAATTTCCATAGGAAACTGTTGAAGCATCTACAGCCCGAACTGCCGAACAGAATTACAGCAAACTGAGCAAAAAGGTAGCTCCTGGTCCAGAGTACATTCTTTTTGTTAAATATTGTAAATCCATTCAGTAGTACCTAAGATATCCCGGGGAGGATCCGCGAAACCCGCCCGATCTCGTGCCTGCAATCTGAGTGGCTGCCAACAGTTCCAACCAGGAAGTGTTGGCAGCCATCTTGTGACTCGTTTGAACAAACTCACAAGAAAAAAGGTTGAAGAAGGCAACAAAAAAAAGAAGAAAGTGGGCAGGGTAGAAACACCTTGACCCCCTAGGCTTGTTCAATGGGTCCAACAGGGATCCCAGGGCTCAGAAAAGCATTTTTTTAAAACAAATTTGGTGGAATTCACACTGGGTGCGTGAATCCCGCCACAATTTTTTGAAAACGAAGCACAGTCTCCCGTGCTTTGTTTATTTTAAGCCCCTGGGTGGGCCAGATCCCGGGGGCAATGCCAAATTATGACCGCCACCTCCTCGTGGCGATAGTCATTAAATATGGGGGCACACGCCCCCTCTGGGACTGCCACCTCCATGGGGCTTTATTGTTTAAAAATGCATGGGGGGCTCTTGCCCCTTCCACGTAGCCGCAGGGACCGCCACCTCCCCAGGGCTTTAATCATGTTGGAGGGGGGCCAAGTGGCCCCCTTGTGAAGCCCTCCATGGCCCTAGGGGCCGCCACCCCCTAGGGACAGCTCCAGTACTGCTCCCGCCATCTCATAGCAAACAGTGTACTCGCTTTGAACAAGCGAGAGCACTTTGATCTCGCTTGTTAAAAGCGGGTACACTTTGCTTTTTACCCCCAGGGAGCTGCATGTCAGCAGTTCCCTGAGGGGTAAATCAACCTGGGGAGGGGGGCCGCGCGGCCCCCTCCCTAAAAATGAAACACTTTTTAAAAAATGGCCAAGCCCACGGGGATGGGGGTCTTCGGGGCCAAAATTGGTCTTGGGAGGGGGGCCGCGTGCCCCCCTCCCTTTTTATAAAAAAAATTGAAAAAGAGTCAGGCCCCGGGGGAAGGGGGTCTCCGGGGCCCAAAAGGGTCAAGGAAAGGGGGTCCACACAGCCCCCTTCCTTAAATAAAAATAGGAAGCCAGCAATTCGCCGGAGGCCCGCCTCCTTTCTCCACTACTCTGCAAACGCACTTCCTGGCGCACTTTTGGTTGGGGCAATAGGTCCCCTTCACTGCTGAGGGTCCTTAGGTCCAAGTAGCCCACTGCTTACCTCCAGTAAGCCCCACACAGTGGGATTGATGAGAGGTGGTCAGAAGCTAAGCCCCTTTTTCCACCACTCTGCAAAGGCGCATCTTGGCACACTGCTGATGGGGCGATGAGGTCCCCTTGTGTCCTGAGGACCTCAGGAGTAAAGTGAACTTCATTCCCCAAGCAGAAGTGTACCAGGAGGCGCATTTGAGGAGTGGTGTAGGAAAGTGGCTTGGCCTCTGACCAGCTCTCAGCAATCCAGCTGTATGGGGCTTACTAGAGGTAACAGGAGAGCTAGTTGGCCCCCAGGCACCCTCAGGAGGCAAGGTGGCTTCATACCCCAACCAAGAGCACGCCCGGAGGCGCGTTTGCAGAGTGGTGGAGAAAGAGGTTGTGGCTTGAGTCCACCTCTCGGCAATCCCACTGTGTTATGCTTACTGGAGGGAACAGGTAGGCTAGTTTGCCCCTAAGCACCCCCAGCAGAGAAGGGAACTTCATCCCCCAACCAAGAACGCCAAGAGACGTATTTTCAGAGTGGTGCAGAAAGGGGGTGTGGCCTGCTATCAGAACTCAGCAATCCTGCTTTGTGGGAATTACTGGAGGTAATAGGAGGGGTAGTTAGCCCCCAAGGATGTCCTTGGGGGGCAACTACCTCTCCTGTTATCTCCAGTAAGTCCCACACAGTGGGATTGCTAAGAGGTCTTTGGAGACCACCCCCTTACTCCACCACTCTGCAAACATGCATCCTAGTGCACTACTGGTTGGGCGATTAAGTCTACTTTATTACTGAGGGACCTTGGGGGCCAAGAAGCCCTCCTGGTTCCCTTCTGTATGTCCTACGCTGCGGAATTCCTGAGCGCTGATTGGAGGCCCAGCTTTCTTTCTCCACCACTCTGCAAACGCGACAACTAGTTAAACAAGCTTTTGCAATGCACTAGGTCTCACATTTGAGAAAGTTAGAGCTATTGGCGTTGTAAATGTAAAAGTTTTTTACTAATGCTTTTTGAGGTGGAGTGGAGTGGATGTATGTTGTGTTTAGTGGAATTATGTGGTATGTTGTGCAGTTAAATTATGTGGATATAAAGTATGTGGTATTCAGTGTATAAGAATTATGTGGAGTGGGATTATATGTTATGGGGAGTAATTATGTGGTACGGTAGTCTGTGTTGTGGGTGGTAACCTCAGGTTTAGACTTCCTCATTTCCATAAAGACTAAAGTATAAACTTAATGAGACACAAAAAAGAAGCAACCACAGAGGAGCACTTCTAGGCCTAGTCAGAGGTATGAGCAGGGGCACTAAAATTATGCAACTGTTCGGCCGTGCTGATTTTTGCATAATTATAAATTTTGACATTTGCCACATAATCCATCATCTGCTACATAATCTGCAGATTTGAACAAAAAAAACTTGTTTCTATTTCAAACGGCTCAAGCGTTACCAAAAATGCAGCGACACATGGTACAGGGTGGTGGAAGGCCCTTTGCAAAGCTGGAATGGTCACCTGTTACTTATTGCTAAATGTGGATGTTACATTGGTACTAATGTTGGCCAACCATTTTCAAAGCAATAGGTCTTGCATTAGTTAAATGATGAGCTGTTGCTTTGCAAATGTAAAAGAAATGTGGCATCTGCCTGCCTTTGTTTTCCTATTTATTGACTTTTGTAGCAATGGCTCAGAAAAGGGGGGTGGTGATGAACAGAGTGCCTGAATTAAGCAGACCACTCTTACCCAGTCCAAAGATCAGGGCTTGATCCATCACCGTTTTTTAGCTCACTGCACCATCCCAGCTCAGAACTTGACTATATGCAAATTAGTTTGTTCCTGTCCCAGTGCATGATGGGAACAGGGCAAACCAAACTACCAAGCCAATTCTTATACTGGGAAGGAAACAAGCTTCCGGGGACCGGTTTCTGCCATTTCAGGCGTCGTCGGCCCGGCTTGCTTGAATCCTGATGGTGCAATGAGCAAGGGACTCACATCTGAGTATACCCTTCCACGCTTATGGTGGACAAAATGATTCAGAAAAGGGGGTGGTGATGAACAGAGTGCCTGAATTAAGCAGACCACTCTTACCCAGTCCAAAGATCAGGGCTTGATCCATCACCGTTTTTTAGCTCACTGCACCATCCCAGCTCAGAACTTGACTATATGCAAATTAGTTTGTTCCTGTCCCAGTGCATGATGGGAACAGGGCAAACCAAACTACCAAGCCAATTCTTATACTGGGAAGGAAACAAGCTTCCGGGGACCGGTTTCTGCCATTTCAGGCGTCGTCGGCCCGGCTTGCTTGAATCCTGATGGTGCAATGAGCAAGGGACTCACATCTGAGTATACCCTTCCACGCTTATGGTGGACAAAATGATTCAGAAAAGGGGGTGGTGATGAACAGAGTGCCTGAATTAAGCAGACCACTCTTACCCAGTCCAAAGATCAGGGCTTGATCCATCACCGTTTTTTAGCTCACTGCACCATCCCAGCTCAGAACTTGACTATATGCAAATTAGTTTGTTCCTGTCCCAGTGCATGATGGGAACAGGGCAAACCAAACTACCAAGCCAATTCTTATACTGGGAAGGAAACAAGCTTCCGGGGACCGGTTTCTGCCATTTCAGGCGTCGTCGGCCCGGCTTGCTTGAATCCTGATGGTGCAATGAGCAAGGGACTCACATCTGAGTATACCCTTCCACGCTTATGGTGGACAAAATGATTCAGAAAAGGGGGTGGTGATGAACAGAGTGCCTGAATTAAGCAGACCACTCTTACCCAGTCCAAAGATCAGGGCTTGATCCATCACCGTTTTTTAGCTCACTGCACCATCCCAGCTCAGAACTTGACTATATGCAAATTAGTTTGTTCCTGTCCCAGTGCATGATGGGAACAGGGCAAACCAAACTACCAAGCCAATTCTTATACTGGGAAGGAAACAAGCTTCCGGGGACCGGTTTCTGCCATTTCAGGCGTCGTCGGCCCGGCTTGCTTGAATCCTGATGGTGCAATGAGCAAGGGACTCACATCTGAGTATACCCTTCCACGCTTATGGTGGACAAAATGATTCAGAAAAGGGGGTGGTGATGAACAGAGTGCCTGAATTAAGCAGACCACTCTTACCCAGTCCAAAGATCAGGGCTTGATCCATCACCGTTTTTTAGCTCACTGCACCATCCCAGCTCAGAACTTGACTATATGCAAATTAGTTTGTTCCTGTCCCAGTGCATGATGGGAACAGGGCAAACCAAACTACCAAGCCAATTCTTATACTGGGAAGGAAACAAGCTTCCGGGGACCGGTTTCTGCCATTTCAGGCGTCGTCGGCCCGGCTTGCTTGAATCCTGATGGTGCAATGAGCAAGGGACTCACATCTGAGTATACCCTTCCACGCTTATGGTGGACAAAATGATTCAGAAAAGGGGGTGGTGATGAACAGAGTGCCTGAATTAAGCAGACCACTCTTACCCAGTCCAAAGATCAGGGCTTGATCCATCACCGTTTTTTAGCTCACTGCACCATCCCAGCTCAGAACTTGACTATATGCAAATTAGTTTGTTCCTGTCCCAGTGCATGATGGGAACAGGGCAAACCAAACTACCAAGCCAATTCTTATACTGGGAAGGAAACAAGCTTCCGGGGACCGGTTTCTGCCATTTCAGGCGTCGTCGGCCCGGCTTGCTTGAATCCTGATGGTGCAATGAGCAAGGGACTCACATCTGAGTATACCCTTCCACGCTTATGGTGGACAAAATGATTCAGAAAAGGGGGTGGTGATGAACAGAGTGCCTGAATTAAGCAGACCACTCTTACCCAGTCCAAAGATCAGGGCTTGATCCATCACCGTTTTTTAGCTCACTGCACCATCCCAGCTCAGAACTTGACTATATGCAAATTAGTTTGTTCCTGTCCCAGTGCATGATGGGAACAGGGCAAACCAAACTACCAAGCCAATTCTTATACTGGGAAGGAAACAAGCTTCCGGGGACCGGTTTCTGCCATTTCAGGCGTCGTCGGCCCGGCTTGCTTGAATCCTGATGGTGCAATGAGCAAGGGACTCACATCTGAGTATACCCTTCCACGCTTATGGTGGACAAAATGATTCAGAAAAGGGGGTGGTGATGAACAGAGTGCCTGAATTAAGCAGACCACTCTTACCCAGTCCAAAGATCAGGGCTTGATCCATCACCGTTTTTTAGCTCACTGCACCATCCCAGCTCAGAACTTGACTATATGCAAATTAGTTTGTTCCTGTCCCAGTGCATGATGGGAACAGGGCAAACCAAACTACCAAGCTAATTCTTATACTGGGAAGGAAACAAGCTTCCGGGGACCGGTTTCTGCCATTTCAGGTGTCGTCGGCCCGGTGATGGATCAAGCCCTGATCTTTGGACTGGGTAAGAGTGGTCTGCTTAATTCAGACACTCTGTTCATCACCACCCCCTTTTCTGTATCGTTTTTGGCCACTATAGGTGTGGCAGGGTATACTCAGACATGAGTCCCTTTCTCACTGCTCCATCAGGATTCAAGCAAGCCGGGCCGAAGAGGCTGCAATGCCAGAAACCGGTCCCCGGTAGCTTGTCTCCTTTCTGGTGAAGAATTGGTTTGGTAGTTTGGTCTGCCCTGTTCCCATGATGCACTGGGCCAGGGACAGACTAATTTGCATATAGCCAGGTTCTGAGCTGGGATGGGGCAGTGAGATAAATAACGGTGATGGATCAAGCCCTGATCTTTGGACTGGGTAAGAGTGGTCTGCTTAATTCAGACACTCTGTTCATCACCACCCCCTTTTCTGTATCGTTTTTGGCCACTATAGGTGTGGCAGGGTATACTCAGACATGAGTCCCTTTCTCACTGCTCCATCAGGATTCAAGCAAGCCGGGCCGAAGAGGCTGCAATGCCAGAAACCGGTCCCCGGTAGCTTGTCTCCTTTCTGGTGAAGAATTGGCTTGGTAGTTTGGTCTGCCCTGTTCCCATGATGCACTGGGCCAGGGACAGACTAATTTGCATATAGCCAGGTTCTGAGCTGGGATGGGGCAGTGAGATAAATAACGGTGATGGATCAAGCCCTGATCTTTGGACTGGGTAAGAGTGGTCTGCTTAATTCAGACACTCTGTTCATCACCACCCCCTTTTCTGTATCGTTTTTGGCCACTATAGGTGTGGCAGGGTATACTCAGACATGAGTCCCTTTCTCACTGCTCCATCAGGATTCAAGCAAGCCGGGCCGAAGAGGCTGCAATGCCAGAAACCGGTCCCCGGTAGCTTGTCTCCTTTCTGGTGAAGAATTGGCTTGGTAGTTTGGTCTGCCCTGTTCCCATGATGCACTGGGCCAGGGACAGACTAATTTGCATATAGCCAGGTTCTGAGCTGGGATGGGGCAGTGAGATAAATAACGGTGATGGATCAAGCCCTGATCTTTGGACTGGGTAAGAGTGGTCTGCTTAATTCAGACACTCTGTTCATCACCACCCCCTTTTCTGTATCGTTTTTGGCCACTATAGGTGTGGCAGGGTATACTCAGACATGAGTCCCTTTCTCACTGCTCCATCAGGATTCAAGCAAGCCGGGCCGAAGAGGCTGCAATGCCAGAAACCGGTCCCCGGTAGCTTGTCTCCTTTCTGGTGAAGAATTGGCTTGGTAGTTTGGTCTGCCCTGTTCCCATGATGCACTGGGCCAGGGACAGACTAATTTGCATATAGCCAGGTTCTGAGCTGGGATGGGGCAGTGAGATAAATAACGGTGATGGATCAAGCCCTGATCTTTGGACTGGGTAAGAGTGGTCTGCTTAATTCAGACACTCTGTTCATCACCACCCCCTTTTCTGTATCGTTTTTGGCCACTATAGGTGTGGCAGGGTATACTCAGACATGAGTCCCTTTCTCACTGCTCCATCAGGATTCAAGCAAGCCGGGCCGAAGAGGCTGCAATGCCAGAAACCGGTCCCCGGTAGCTTGTCTCCTTTCTGGTGAAGAATTGGCTTGGTAGTTTGGTCTGCCCTGTTCCCATGATGCACTGGGCCAGGGACAGACTAATTTGCATATAGCCAGGTTCTGAGCTGGGATGGGGCAGTGAGATAAATAACGGTGATGGATCAAGCCCTGATCTTTGGACTGGGTAAGAGTGGTCTGCTTAATTCAGACACTCTGTTCATCACCACCCCCTTTTCTGTATCGTTTTTGGCCACTATAGGTGTGGCAGGGTATACTCAGACATGAGTCCCTTTCTCACTGCTCCATCAGGATTCAAGCAAGCCGGGCCGAAGAGGCTGCAATGCCAGAAACCGGTCCCCGGTAGCTTGTCTCCTTTCTGGTGAAGAATTGGCTTGGTAGTTTGGTCTGCCCTGTTCCCATGATGCACTGGGCCAGGGACAGACTAATTTGCATATAGCCAGGTTCTGAGCTGGGATGGGGCAGTGAGATAAATAACGGTGATGGATCAAGCCCTGATCTTTGGACTGGGTAAGAGTGGTCTGCTTAATTCAGACACTCTGTTCATCACCACCCCCTTTTCTGTATCGTTTTTGGCCACTATAGGTGTGGCAGGGTATACTCAGACATGAGTCCCTTTCTCACTGCTCCATCAGCATTCAAGCAAGCCGGGCCGAAGAGGCTGCAATGCCAGAAACCGGTCCCCGGTAGCTTGTCTCCTTTCTGGTGAAGAATTGGCTTGGTAGTTTGGTCTGCCCTGTTCCCATGATGCACTGGGCCAGGGACAGACTAATTTGCATATAGCCAGGTTCTGAGCTGGGATGGGGCAGTGAGATAAATAACGGTGATGGATCAAGCCCTGATCTTTGGACTGGGTAAGAGTGGTCTGCTTAATTCAGACACTCTGTTCATCACCACCCCCTTTTCTGTATCGTTTTTGGCCACTATAGGTGTGGCAGGGTATACTCAGACATGAGTCCCTTTCTCACTGCTCCATCAGGATTCAAGCAAGCCGGGCCGAAGAGGCTGCAATGCCAGAAACCGGTCCCCGGTAGCTTGTCTCCTTTCTGGTGAAGAATTGGCTTGGTAGTTTGGTCTGCCCTGTTCCCATGATGCACTGGGCCAGGGACAGACTAATTTGCATATAGCCAGGTTCTGAGCTGGGATGGGGCAGTGAGATAAATAACGGTGATGGATCAAGCCCTGATCTTTGGACTGGGTAAGAGTGGTCTGCTTAATTCAGACACTCTGTTCATCACCACCCCCTTTTCTGTATCGTTTTTGGCCACTATAGGTGTGGCAGGGTATACTCAGACATGAGTCCCTTTCTCACTGCTCCATCAGGATTCAAGCAAGCCGGGCCGAAGAGGCTGCAATGCCAGAAACCGGTCCCCGGTAGCTTGTCTCCTTTCTGGTGAAGAATTGGCTTGGTAGTTTGGTCTGCCCTGTTCCCATGATGCACTGGGCCAGGGACAGACTAATTTGCATATAGCCAGGTTCTGAGCTGGGATGGGGCAGTGAGATAAATAACGGTGATGGATCAAGCCCTGATCTTTGGACTGGGTAAGAGTGGTCTGCTTAATTCAGACACTCTGTTCATCACCACCCCCTTTTCTGTATCGTTTTTGGCCACTATAGGTGTGGCAGGGTATACTCAGACATGAGTCCCTTTCTCACTGCTCCATCAGGATTCAAGCAAGCCGGGCCGAAGAGGCTGCAATGCCAGAAACCGGTCCCCGGTAGCTTGTCTCCTTTCTGGTGAAGAATTGGCTTGGTAGTTTGGTCTGCCCTGTTCCCATGATGCACTGGGCCAGGGACAGACTAATTTGCATATAGCCAGGTTCTGAGCTGGGATGGGGCAGTGAGATAAATAACGGTGATGGATCAAGCCCTGATCTTTGGACTGGGTAAGAGTGGTCTGCTTAATTCAGACACTCTGTTCATCACCACCCCCTTTTCTGTATCGTTTTTGGCCACTCTAGGTGTGGCAGGGTATACTCAGACATGAGTCCCTTTCTCACTGCTCCATCAGGATTCAAGCAAGCCGGGCCGAAGAGGCTGCAATGCCAGAAACCGGTCCCCGGTAGCTTGTCTCCTTTCTGGTGAAGAATTGGCTTGGTAGTTTGGTCTGCCCTGTTCCCATGATGCACTGGGCCAGGGACAGACTAATTTGCATATAGCCAGGTTCTGAGCTGGGATGGGGCAGTGAGATAAATAACGGTGATGGATCAAGCCCTGATCTTTGGACTGGGTAAGAGTGGTCTGCTTAATTCAGACACTCTGTTCATCACCACCCCCTTTTCTGTATCGTTTTTGGCCACTATAGGTGTGGCAGGGTATACTCAGACATGAGTCCCTTTCTCACTGCTCCATCAGGATTCAAGCAAGCCGGGCCGAAGAGGCTGCAATGCCAGAAACCGGTCCCCGGTAGCTTGTCTCCTTTCTGGTGAAGAATTGGCTTGGTAGTTTGGTCTGCCCTGTTCCCATGATGCACTGGGCCAGGGACAGACTAATTTGCATATAGCCAGGTTCTGAGCTGGGATGGGGCAGTGAGATAAATAACGGTGATGGATCAAGCCCTGATCTTTGGACTGGGTAAGAGTGGTCTGCTTAATTCAGACACTCTGTTCATCACCACCCCCTTTTCTGTATCGTTTTTGGCCACTCTAGGTGTGGCAGGGTATACTCAGACATGAGTCCCTTTCTCACTGCTCCATCAGGATTCAAGCAAGCCGGGCCGAAGAGGCTGCAATGCCAGAAACCGGTCCCCGGTAGCTTGTCTCCTTTCTGGTGAAGAATTGGCTTGGTAGTTTGGTCTGCCCTGTTCCCATGATGCACTGGGCCAGGGACAGACTAATTTGCATATAGCCAGGTTCTGAGCTGGGATGGGGCAGTGAGATAAATAACGGTGATGGATCAAGCCCTGATCTTTGGACTGGGTAAGAGTGGTCTGCTTAATTCAGACACTCTGTTCATCACCACCCCCTTTTCTGTATCGTTTTTGGCCACTATAGGTGTGGCAGGGTATACTCAGACATGAGTCCCTTTCTCACTGCTCCATCAGGATTCAAGCAAGCCGGGCCGAAGAGGCTGCAATGCCAGAAACCGGTCCCCGGTAGCTTGTCTCCTTTCTGGTGAAGAATTGGCTTGGTAGTTTGGTCTGCCCTGTTCCCATGATGCACTGGGCCAGGGACAGACTAATTTGCATATAGCCAGGTTCTGAGCTGGGATGGGGCAGTGAGATAAATAACGGTGATGGATCAAGCCCTGATCTTTGGACTGGGTAAGAGTGGTCTGCTTAATTCAGACACTCTGTTCATCACCACCCCCTTTTCTGTATCGTTTTTGGCCACTATAGGTGTGGCAGGGTATACTCAGACATGAGTCCCTTTCTCACTGCTCCATCAGGATTCAAGCAAGCCGGGCCGAAGAGGCTGCAATGCCAGAAACCGGTCCCCGGTAGCTTGTCTCCTTTCTGGTGAAGAATTGGCTTGGTAGTTTGGTCTGCCCTGTTCCCATGATGCACTGGGCCAGGGACAGACTAATTTGCATATAGCCAGGTTCTGAGCTGGGATGGGGCAGTGAGATAAATAACGGTGATGGATCAAGCCCTGATCTTTGGACTGGGTAAGAGTGGTCTGCTTAATTCAGACACTCTGTTCATCACCACCCCCTTTTCTGTATCGTTTTTGGCCACTATAGGTGTGGCAGGGTATACTCAGACATGAGTCCCTTTCTCACTGCTCCATCAGGATTCAAGCAAGCCGGGCCGAAGAGGCTGCAATGCCAGAAACCGGTCCCCGGTAGCTTGTCTCCTTTCTGGTGAAGAATTGGCTTGGTAGTTTGGTCTGCCCTGTTCCCATGATGCACTGGGCCAGGGACAGACTAATTTGCATATAGCCAGGTTCTGAGCTGGGATGGGGCAGTGAGATAAATAACGGTGATGGATCAAGCCCTGATCTTTGGACTGGGTAAGAGTGGTCTGCTTAATTCAGACACTCTGTTCATCACCACCCCCTTTTCTGTATCGTTTTTGTAGCAATGGCGGCATGCCAAGCTATAGATGTTTAAAGCTAAAGCAGGGCGTGCCGCCATAGCCACAAAAGTCAATTAAGTGTCATGCGGGGGGTAGGACATGCCGCAGGAAGGATGTCAGCAATGGCGGGAGGGAGGGGGTGCGAGCAGAAGTGGTAACAGATGGCCAACCAAAAATACAATTGATGATGTCCGCTGGGAGGAAACCAGTTACACAAAGGCAGGACAAATGGACAGTATTGATCAACCAGAGTAAAGGAGCATAGATAGGCAGGCCAACAAAGCAACTAGAAGCCCTGGTCATATTGAATGCCATATCCTGAATACAGCATGTCTTAAAGAGACAGCACAGGCGCTGCTTAGGCGAGACCCAACAAGAGCCAGGTGTCATCTGTACTCTGGTACCTGGCACACAAGAAAACTGTGGGGTATCTACGGACTGCTATCCTATAAGGCTAGGTGTACCCAGTGTGTGGGATCATGCACATTAGAAACAGGCTCTACCTGTGTGATGCTTCCGGTATGTACACAGTAATCCAAACTTTGGCAAGGATTACATATTTAGAAATGTCAATAAAGTATTACCTCACATGAATAGATGTCGCCAAAGTAGGCTGCATAAATGTAGGTGTCTGCTTGCAATGGGAAGTGCACTCTGTCAAGTTTAAAGGTCTGCATGCTCTTGTGACTCAGGTATGTGTCTACTTGTACATGTATTCTGACACGTGCAGTGCGTCTGAAGATGCTAGCCTAAAACCTGGTAGCTTCTCATACAGGTGCACAAATCTTATCAGTTGCGCTCCATCATCCGGTCGTAGAGGGAGACATGTTTTACCTATGTAGGTGTCACAGAACCCCTCAAACAGACTGTTAAATTATTATTATTAATATTATTATTATCATTATAGAGTTTTTATATAGCGCAAACTTGACCCGAATGAGCAGAAAGGAATACATACACCTTCTATGGAACCTTAGAGAGCCTGCGGTCTGAAACACAGGTATTCTATTTCTAGGTTTCTTTTTATGTATCATGTTACTAGAAAAAGGCACAGACACACACATTGAAGCCTTTGTAAACATGGTGAGACTTACAACAATTACATGGAAGAGTTGCTGTTTTATATTTGGCTAGGCCCAACATTTTAAGCAGTTGCTATATAGTGAGGCTGCCAGAGAAAAGTGAGGTTTAAGACATGTTGGCAGAGGGATTAGGGATTAGGCTACTTTGTAGGAGTCTCTGGAAAGGTAAACTTGAAGTAGGCCATATAAATGTAGGTGTCTGCTTGCAATGGGAAGTGTCCTCTGTCAAGTTTAAAGGTCTGCGTGCTCTTGTGACTCAGGTATGTGTCTACCTGTACAGGGATTCTGACACTTGCTGTGCATCTGAAGATGCTAGCTTAAAAACCTGGTAGCTTCTCATACAGGTGCACAAATCTTCTCAGTACCGCTCCATCATACGGTCACAGAGGAAGACATGTCTTACCTATGTGTCACAGAACCCCTCAAATAGACTGTTGAATACGCAGGTGCCCTGTATTATGAGCAGAAAGGAATACATACACCTTCTACAGAAATGTAGGGAGCATGCGGTCTGAAACACAGGTATTCTGCTATTCTAGATTTCTTTTTATGTAACATGTCACTAGGAAAAGACACAGGCATTGAAGCCTTCAGAAATATGGTGAGACTTACAACAGTGTCATGGGAAGGGTTGCTGTTTTATATTTGGCTAGGCCAAACATTCTGAATAGTGAAGCTGCCAGAGAAAAGGCTCTACTTCTACTCTCATCCAATCACTCAGGCACTACTCTTGCACTCAATCATTCCCTCAGACACTATGCATACACTCCTGCATTCTTTCAGGTACTACCCATGCACTTATCCAGTCACCCGGGCACTTCCCATGCACTCATCCAATCACTCAGGCACTACCCATGCACTCATGCAATCACTCATGCACTATCCTTGCACTCAACCATTCACTCAGACACTATGCTTACACTCCTGCATTCTCCCAGGTATTACCCATGCACTTATTCAGTGACGCGGGCACTTACCATGCACTCATCCAATCACTCAGGCACTACCCATGCACTCATCCAATCATTCAGGCACTATCCATGCATTTATCCAATCGCCCAGGCACTATCCTTGAACTCATTCATTCACTCAGGCACTACCCATGCTCTCATTAAATCACCCAGTCACTACCTTTGCACTCATGCATTCATTGAGGCACAACCCATGCATTCATCCAATCAACCAGGCACTACGCATGCACTAATGCAATCACACACGCACTAGTCGTGCAGTCATCCATTCACCCAGGCACTACTATTACAGTCAAACATTAAAATATATTTAAAAAATCTTTTTTGTATATGCATATTTATATTCACTAAAAAAACAGGTTTCACGGATGTTATAGTTAGCAATTAGCATTTAAAAAAGCTTAGAAATTCACAGAAAAAAACAGGTTTCAGGGAAGTTATAGTTAGAAATTAACATTTAAAAAACCTTAGAAATACACTGAAAAAAACACAGGTTTCAGGGACATTATAGTTAGGAATTAGCATTTAAAAAACCTTATAAACTGACTGAAAAAAACACAGGTTTCAGGGACATTATAGTTACAAATTAGCATTTAAAAAACCTGAGATATTTACAAAAAAAACACAGATTACAGGAACGCTATAGTTAGTCTGACATTTCACTCATACAAAACCAGAGAAATTCAGCCGTTATAGTTAGCTGAACTAACTATAACTCGTTCCCCCGCAATGCACTGCTGATGACGTCACATATTAAATCACTCATTTTTTTTGTTTGAATATCTTTTATTTGTTTTCAGTGCGTATTCACAGTACAAGCCAGAATAATAAATAGGAAATACAACATGGCGTCCCTTAATCTTACAAAAGCAGTCAGAGGTAATAACAATGCACCATGGGACATTGGTCACACATCATGTCACCTAAGGCAAAAACGTTCTCAAGGGTATGTTATTCGCAAGGATAAATCACATTCCTACGAAGCAACAGGCTCGTGATGGAGAGGGACAATAGAATAGGCAACAAGAAATCATAATAATCCCCGAAGCATAGCCTGAACAAATGAAGGTGGTATGTGTGTGGTGGAAAAGACTTTAGAGAGTGCACAGCCGCATAGTTCAGGTAGTAACGCGGCCTGGGGTGTACGAATGTGATGTAAAGTGGCATGACCCTTCGAATACGTGTCTCCTTCAGTCCATATCTAGCAACAGTTATGGGGCGCACCGCTCAAGATGATCTCGTAAGTAGATGCTGTGAAGTAGAAAGCAATTGACATATAATACCATATTCAAAACATCTTAACAATCGTGTCAAATGGAAAAACTGTTGTGACACTAAAACATAACCAACAGGGGAGAGAAGAGAAAGATCGAAGAAAGGGAAAGAAGGACTATAAAACTGAAAAAGGAAAAGGAGAAGTAGAGAAATAAAGAAATAAAGAAACATGAAGTGTGTCCGTATGTGGTCATGGACATGTGTCTTCGGTTCCGGGGAAAGGTTAGTGTGGAGGTTTGGGAGGCAAGAGTCCAATGCGATGCGGGTTTCTCGGCAGGGGGGGAGTCAACCCGTCATGGTTAACAGGCATCAAGCCCTCTGTATTGAGGGGGGTAGGGTCACTATTGTGTGGGCTGGTAGTGTTACCAAGTGGTGCAGTTACAGTATGGTACATGCAGGTACGAGGCATTAAGTAACCGTGGGGGTGTGTAGCTCTCTGCCTCGCCCGTTTCCCAGGCTGGGCCCGGAGGGGAAAATGTCTAAGTAACCCCCTGATCAAGACATGCCTGGTAGAAAGACTTCAGGGTATCATCACAAAGCTGCGCAATGGGGAACTTTCTCAGTCCCGCCATCTCCTCCCTATGAAGGGTAGTGCTTTCCGCCCTCGCCCAATTGTCAAAAGAGGTACGCCAGTGCTTTGCATGTTGGGGTTCGCTACTCCTCCAGCGCTGAGTGAGTAGTCTCTTAGCCGTAATGAGCCCTAGAATCCAGAATCTAGAAGTGACCTTGTTGTGTTTTGTTCTCTTATACAGGCCCAGTAGGCATGCCTCCCATGTGTGCTGCAGGTCCTCGCCAACACCTCTCGCCAACAGAGTCGTCACTGTGTGCCAGTATGTGGTCCAGAGCATATGGAGGAGATCCGCACCAATCAGTGAGCATCTCGGACACGCGGAGATGGTAACTGCAAAGTACTGATTAATTTTATCTGGTGACAAGTACGCACGATGTAATATATAAAATTCAAAAGTTTGAAGCGGGAATTGCGCGGAATGTTAATGGGGCCGGCCAGCACCGCTGCCCATTCCTTATCCATCCACTCCCTCCCCCTGTCTACTGCCCATTTGTCTCGCAGCGGTTGGGAGGAGCACTGCGTGTGTGTCAAGAGAGCCTGCGCTAGCCAATGGACCACATGGGAGCCATTTCCCATGATATGCAAGTATTGCACTAAGAGGTGTGTCTGTAACTCCTCAGAGATGTCGCCCCAAGCCTGTACGAATGTGCGTATGAGAGATGCATGCAAGAGAAACTGTCCAGCTAGAAGGCCCGTGTCTGTAGCTAGTGTCACAAAGGGAACCAGGGCACCGTCTGCATACAAGTCTCCCATCATGTCCACCCCGGCCTGCGTCCATCGCTCCAGCGCAGCCTCCACCACCACCCCGCCGTCTCGGGGTGTTCCCAACAGCGGGAGCACCGGGGCATAGGGCTTCACAGCGCGGGTGAGTTTCAGACTACGCACATAACATTTGCGAGCCACCGCCAGGTGTAACTGCGACGGGCAGGGAGTCTTGGTCAGGGGGTGGAACAAAGTGTGGACTTGCGTGTGGGTCCAGACAGTAGCGTTCGTAGCAGTATCACACGGGTTCTTCCCACTCAGCCATCCGGCCACCCATTGCAGCTGCGCCGCTAGATGATAAAGCTCCTGATTGGGAACTGCAAGGCCTCCAGCGCCTGTAGGAGCATAGAGTTTTGTTAGTGCTACGCGGGGTCTCCCAGCATTCCATATAAGGTTCCTGATCGAAGTTTCCAGCTCCCGAAAAATACGAGTCGGGACATACACTGGGATATTAGCATAATAATACAGTAGTCTCGGTAAAACTATCATTTTTGTCAGTGTGACACGGCTGGGCACATTGAGGGGGAGAGTCTTCCAAAAGGCCATCTGTGCCTGTAAGGAGGAGACAGCTCGCACCAGGTTGCCCTCTAATACATCAGGCAGAGTTCTATAGATGTAGATTTCGAGATACCGGAACGTGGTGGGGTAACAAGTGAGCCTTTCATTGTTAATGCTGATCTCACATTCCCGCGTGTCAGGGCTGAAAGAGTACACTCCAGATTTGGTCCAGTTGACCCTGAGCCCTGACATAGCCTCAAAAGTGCGAAAGGTGTAAGACAGTGTCAGCGGCAAGCAGGTCAGGTCCCTGACGTACAAGAGTAGATCATCAGCATATAAAGAGACCGCGTGGAGACCGTCTGCTAGGGGGATCCCCCACTCTACACCCTGTGCTCTTAGTAGTGCTGCAAGAGGTTCCATCGCCAACGAGAAAAGCAACGGGACAGGGGACATCCCTGTCTAGTGCCTCTTTTGACTCGGATAATGTCAGACAGCAGTTTACCGGTGCGTACTCGCACCGTAGGCTTCTGGTACAATAAGCCCACCATATTAACATAGTCGTCTCCAAGGTCATATTTCCTTAATACTTCCATGAGGTAAGGCCACTCTACAGAGTTGAAAGCCTTCTCGAGATCTAGCACTAGACACCCTGATCGGAGCCACTGGAGCATAGCATAACTTTGCACTCTAAACAGTCGCCTGATATTATGGGAAGTGCTGCGAGTGGGCACAAAACCATTTTGGTCGCTATGCACGAGGGTGGGTACCAAGGAGGCCAATCGCTGAGCCAATGTGGAAGCAAGTATCTTGTAATCAGTGTTCAGGAGGGCCAGCGGTCGATACGAGCCCAATTTCGTGCAGTCTCTACCAGGCTTCGGGAGGGAAATGAGATTGGCTTCATTCAACGTAGGGGGGAGGGAGGAGTCCTCAGCAGCAGCTGTGTACATCTTTAACAGTTCAGGGATCAAGATATCTGAGTAGGCTTTAAAAAACTCAGCAGGTAGCCCGTCTGGGCCCGGGGACTTGCCATTAGATAGGGCAAAAATGGCTGTGCGCAGCTCATCAGGTGTGAGTGGGGCCTCCAGGTCATCCCGTTGTGCGTCGTCTAACCCTGGCAGTGTTATATCAGAGAGATATTCAGTGATATCCGCGAGGGGGACCTGCAGCCGAGAGCAATATAATGTTCGGTAATGGTCTATGAAAGCCGCATGTATTCTGTTTTGTGTTTATACCACATCGCCTTGGCCAGTGCTTGTCACTGCCAGAGGTGTCGCCCGGTCCTCCTGTTTGATCAGCCAGGCCAATCATTTTCCAGGCTTGTCACCTAGATGATATGTGCGTGCCGAATGGGCCGCGTAATTAAGATGACATAGCCTTTCCAGCAAACGTGTATGTTCTGCGCGTGCCTCTAACAGCGACTCTTCATCGCCCTCCAAAGCCTCTTGCTCCCTTCGAAGCAGGTCGGCCTCGATATGTGTCAGTTTCCCCTCCAATTGTTTCTGCATGCTAGCCTGTGTGCCCAGACAATGGCCCCTAATTACAACTTTAAATGCGTCCCACTCAATTTGGGGGGTGGATGCATTGCCGTTATTCTCTTCAAAATAGTGAGCAGTTTGTGCAGAGAGGGAGTTACGAAAAGGAGCGTCGAGGAGCAGAGCCGGTTGTAGCCTCCAAGTGGGTATAGGTGGGTGCGGGTGCTCCCACGCCAACTCCAGTACAGGCGGATTGTGATCAGAATGGGTCCGGCCCATATAATAAGAGTCAGTAACATGGGGGAGTAATTCACTTGACAACATATATCTATCCAACCGTACATGCAATGTGTGGGCCCCTGAGTAATAGGAATACATCTTAGTGGTGGGGTTGCGACTCCGCCAAGCATCATGTAAATCCCACTGCAAGGCCCAGTTTATAAAGACTTTCATGGCCCCTTGTACAGGGATGTCAGACAGGGGCAGAAAAGAACGGTCCAATGCAATGTCAAGAATACAATTACAATCGCCCCCCAACACCCAGGGGACCCCATGTCAAGGCGCCAAGTCCACAGATAACTGCGCAAGAAAACCTCCCTGATCCGTGTTAAGGGCGTACAGTGAATCCAAGACTACAGGCTGTCCATCCAGTTTACCGTGAGCTATCACGAATCTACCCTCCGGGTCTATGCGGGAGTGTGAGACTGCAAAAGGGGTCCCGGGCCTCACCCATAACAGCGTCCCACGAGCGTAGGACAAATATCCCGTGGCATACAGTTGCCCTCGCCACCTGCGGCGTAGCGTTTGTACCTCCGCGTCATTTAGATGTGTCTCCTGCAGGAGTGCAATATGAACATGATGTCGTTTAAGGTAGGAATAAATCTGGTACCTGCGTGACGGTGTATGCATGCCTCGCACATTCCACGTACAAATTTTTATCGCTGACATTCCTCTGCCTTAGGTAACCCCCTTACCCGCACCCTGCCACAGCCCCACAGCAAACCGCCACTCCCGCACTCCCAGCGCCCCCCCACAGTGAATTACCAAAGATACATCGTTAAATACTTGCAATAATTGTGCAACATAATAAAAAGATTGCGATCCAAACAATGCAATGAGCCATAAAAAACATAACAGGTGAAGAATGCCAAAAGGTCGACTGCTGAACATGCCGCCATCCAAACTCTCTAATGAGTTAGTTAACGTTTAAATCCAGGGGGGTCGCTGTGCACTAGGCACGGCTATGTTGTTACAATGGCTGAATAAGCAGAGGAAGCTTTCCCCTCCCCAGGCAGCTCGAACAAGCCACAGCTGATATAAAGTGTACCAGCTAGAAATTGCACGGCTCGCCGAGTACACCCCACCTAGACTGAGGCGCCATACGGAAGGCGAATCGGGCCCTGTCGTTCGCCATCCAGTAAAGACGACATCAGCTGGGCCATGGCATATAGGGGCACCAAAAAGTCTCCGCCAGTGCAGTGTCTCCCCAAAGGTTAATCACCATAATTCAGTACTCACTGCGCCTCACGCCAATGTCCAAGCGTCCAGAAAGTGTCCGTGCTCCGAGTGGTGTCTAGTTCAGGGCCCAGCCAGAGCTCGGAGATGTGATGCGACAAAGGCACCGCAAGTCAGACGTACAGTGTCAGGCAGCGTCAGTATCCAGTCTATGAAGCAAGTCTGACATTTGCAGTGTGACATCCGGCTGTTCCGTGGACATCTGGGAATCAGGCAACCCGTAGATAGCCACATCGTCGCTTGGCAGGTCTCGGGGACTGGCATCCGGAGCGGTATCTGTGGTCGGGGAGCAGCTAAGTTCCGCCACCATTCAAAGGGCATCCTGTTGCTCATTGTGAATAAGTTCCGCAGGCGGGCTGATATCCGCCGCCGGCCGTGCCCGGCGACGGCCTGGTCCCGCGGCGTCGTTGCGATCCACGAATGCGCCGCAGTGTTGAAGGCCCCGATATCTGCCGGGACGACGCAGCTGTTCCACTGTCCAACCATGCCTCAACCTCCTCTGGGTTAGCAAAGAAGTGGGTTTTGTCCTGCGCTACCACTCTCAGTCTAGCAGGGAAGAGGAGAGAGTACTTGAGGTCCAACTGGTGTAGACGCTGTTTTACGGCAAGGAAGGAGTGACTCTGGCGCTGAACTTGGATCGTATAGTCGGGGAAGAACATTATTCTGGCATTGTCAATACGGACGTCTTGAAGCTGTCTGGTTTCGCGCAAGATGGAATCGCGATCGCGATAGTTCAATATCCGGAGGAGCAGTGGTCGACGATTAGACCCTGTAGGAAGCGGCCTTGTCGGCACGCGGTGTGCCCGCTCCATGACAAAGTGAGGCGATAGCGTGCCTTCTGGTAGCAGGGCCTTCAGCCAGTTCTCCATGTGCGTCGCAGACTCCTTCCCCTCCCATCATTCCGGCACACCTACGATTCTCACATTGTTTCTCCGTGCCCGCCCTTCCGCATCCTCGGCACGGTCTTCCAAGAACTCGACCCTATTGAGGAGATCTTGTACCTGTTTATCAGCCTGAGTGACCCGGGGCTCAAGATCCGCTACGGTTCCCTCCAGAGTGGTGGTACGGTCCGCCAGTTTTTTATGGTCGGTGCGCAGGTGCCTGAGATCAATTGCGACGCTATCTATTTTGGTCTCCAGAGAGGTGCGGGTGAGCTGGCCTGATTCCTCCAATCTTTACATAGCAGCTAGCATTGTGTCGAGTTTAGCCGCCATCTGATCGGCATCCGCAGTTTTCGTGGACTTGTTCATTTTCCCCATCAATTGCGCGCCTCCCGTGCCAGTCCGTGCCCTAGTACCCCCAGACATGTGCAGCGCGGTGGGTGGAAAGCTTGCGCCTTCGACAGCAACGTCCAGCGGCCGACGGGTCCGCAGCTGGTAGCACAGGTGGCGCGGGCAGAAAGGCGCATGGGTGCAGGGGGGTTACAGAGGAAAGTGTTTCACCTGGAATGGCAGTCACGTCTCTCCTCAGCCCCCGCTTCCGGCTAATGAGAAATCAGGAATGGAGGGTTTCCTTGTCTTCACCCACGGCCGGCCGGCGAATTATCCAGTTCCAGGCAGTGGTCTCCAATTACGGCAGCATGGGCATCCACAATAAGCCAGAGTCAGTTCCCCGGGGCAGCCATGGGGTATGTAACCGGTGGCACTGCCGCCCAGGCTCCACGCAAACAGTGCCCCCTCCGCTCCTCACCGCAATCCCCGCCAACCGGCGGCTCCGCTCCGTGATGATCCACGTTGGGCGCCCTGGGCTGGCACCCCATGCAGGGGCACAGCTCTAAAAGATCACGGGGCCTCCAGGACGGGGGACAGCCCAGCGCATGGCCCAGGTCCAGTGCAACTCCGGGCCGCAGCGGCGATCGCCCCCTGCAGACCCGGTGCCTCCAGTCAGATGCGTGCACCCCGCCCGCCAGGCTGCACCTCGGAGCCCAGCCGGCAGCCTCAAGCCCCGGCCTCTCGTGAATGGGCTCGCTGACGCCGCAACCACCGCCAGCCGCGCCGAGCAGGCTCCTCGCTCCGGGGCACTAATGTTCGGGTTTCACAGGGCCCCCAGGGTGGGCGACAGCTGGATGTGCGGACCAACCTCAGTACTCCTCCGGGTCGCAGGGAGGACCGCCTCCGCTGGGCTTGGTGCCCCCAGGCAGTCGCGGTCACTCCGCCCACCAGGCCGCATCCCGGGGCCTAGTGCGCAGTCACAAGCCCCGGCCTCGCTTAGATGAGCCTGCCGGGCAGGCAGCTGGATGTGTGACTGTGTCGTTCCGGAAGACCTCGGCGCGGTCAAAAGCTCCTGTGCAGTCCCAAAGTCAGCAGGGTGGTGGTCGGCAGCCAGTTATCGCCTCGCCTGAAGTTGTGGCTGTTGGCGGATAATTTTAACGGAGTAATGGTCTGGGGAAGGGGAGCTCAGGCCGGAGCTCTACCCTAGTGCGCCCGTCTCCATTGCGTGCTTAGCCACGCCCCCCATATTAAACACTCATGACATGGTCTGTGACATCACTGATGACATCTCAAATGACATCATTGATGGCTATATATATATATAAATATATATATATACATATATATGTATATATATAGTCATCAATGATATATATATATATATATTCACTGAAAAAAACATAGGTTTCAGGCCTTATATAGTTAGGAATTAGCATTTAAAAAAACTTTGAAATTCACTCAATAAACTATACGTTTTAGGGGTGTTATAGTTAGCTGGACATTTCACTCATACAAAACCATTGATATTGCTCCTATATAGTTAGTTGTACTAACTATATTTCGCGCACCCGCAATCCACTGCTGATGATGACACATATTACATCATTCATGACATGGTCAGTGACATCACTGATGACATCTCAAATGACATCACTGATGACATCATCCAGTGAATGTGGTTTGCTTCGTTATTTAAATATGCATTATATATATAGCAATTTGCATTGAAGTATGAGTGGATATATAAAAATAAATATTTGGATGGAGGATTTAGTAGCAATGTAATTGACTCTTTACTTTAACAATGTATAGTGTCTCAGTAAATATAGTGGATAGTGAGTAAACCGTGTGAATATCTGTATCACTTTGTCAGTTGTTGTGTAAACTGGTTCTCCAGTTGGTTACTAGCTATGTGAAAGTCTATATTAGTTATTAATTAGTTAACTGAGTATTTCTATGGGAGAGTGAATGTGTGTGTGGTTCGGTGGGGGGTGTGTGACTGCCCAAAGATGTGTGAATAGTTGATTCAGTAGATATATGAAGTTAAAACTACATGTTATAACAGTTGTTTGGGTGAGTGAATATCTTTATGGGTGTGGTGATGAGCAAATATATTTCTCAATGGTACATGTCCAACAAAGTAGAAAAATAAAAGTCAGTGTATGTGTCAGGTGTTGTATATAAATAAGTATTCATAAGACTCAATGATTGTGTAAGTGCCTATATGGATGACTGTATACTTGTAATAATGATTTTATAATACACTAAGTATGACTTACTATGTAAATGAATAGATGAAGTGGTGTTTGTATAAGTGTGTAGCTAAGTAAGTATGTAAGTATGATCCATTGTTTGCGTAAGTGAGTAGGATAACTTCATATATGAATAGGTTGTGTGCTGGTGTGTAATGTCGATATAGGTGTATAAGTATTTTTTATAGTGTTCTATTGTTCATTGACAGCATGTATGATTGAATCTACAGGTAAGTGATTAGATGTGTGTATACATCTAGGAATCACTGAGTGGGTTTTTAGATACTTGTATTGCTGTGTCAATGGATTCAAATATGATACTCTGTATTTTACAAAGAGTGATGAAAGATTTTACTAGTGTATGAAAAGGTGTATGTGATTGTCAAGTGGATGATGTCATCAGTGATGTCATCAGTGATGTAATTTGAGATGTCATCAGTGATATCACTGACCATGTCATGAATGATGTAATATGTGACATCATCAGCAGTGGATTGCGGGTGTGCGAAATATAGTTAGTACAACTAACTATATAGGAGCATATTCAATGGTTTTGTATGAGTGAAATGTCCAGCTAACTATAACACCCCTAAAACTTATAGTTTATTGAGTGAATTTCAAAGGTTTTTTAAATGCTAATTCCTAACTATAAAAGGCCTGAAACCTATGGTTTTTTCAGTGAATTTCAAACGTTTTTTATATGCTAATTCCTAACTATATAAGGCCTGAAACCTATGTTTTTTTCAGTGAATTCGCAAGGTTTTTCAAATGCTAATTCTATTAGTGGAGACGTTTAAATATGTTAATATCCTTGTGGGACCACCTGAGCAGCCCTAGGGGGTCAGGTTGTTTCTACCCTGCCCCCTTTTTGCATTCTACACGTTTGTTTTGCTGCTTCTTTTGTGCCTCGGTCTACCTAGCACAAGATGAATGCCAACACTTCCTGGTTACAAGTGTTGAGAGCCAATGAGCATGCTGCTTTCCTGTGAAAGGCATGCTGATTGGCTGCCACTGTCTGTCAACACTCCAAACCAGGAAGTGTTGGCAGCCATCTTGTGCCTCGGTAGAACCAAGGCACAAGAAAGCAGTGAAACAAAGGTGCAAAACACGCAAAGGGGGCAGGGTAGAAGCACCCTGACCCCCTAGGCCTGCTCAGGCGGTCCCACAAGGTTTTTGGTTTTTCCCGTGGTACGCTCAGGGTACGCGTACCTGTACGCGTACATGGCATCGCACCCAGCGCGTACTCCGCAAAATTTTCAATTTTTTTTTTCGTTTTTTTGCCCTTTGTGGTCCTCCTAGGCCCCCCTGAGAAAACCTAGGGGGTCAGGGGGTCTCTAACCTGCCCCCTTTTATAGTTTTCCCCTTTCGTTTTTCACCTCTTGTGTCTCGATCCTACCGAGACACAAGATGGCGGACTCTCCGGACTGTTTAGAATGTTGACAGACACCCGACAGCCAATCAGCTTTCCGCTCGCGCGCCTATAGATATATATGTGCTTTCGAAGTTAATTTTCGTAAAAACCACTGGAACAATTTTCACCAAATTTAGTAAAGGCACTTCTGCGTACCAGTCCCTACAATTTTGCAAAGTTTGGTGTAATTCCATTCAGCGGTTCGGGCTGTAGCCGTGTCTGAACGTCCTATGGTAATTAACATGGGGAAAACACGTTTTTGGACCCCCCCTTTTTTCTCGGCCCCCGCTTGACGAATCCCGCAAAAACTTTCAGGGAAGGAGCAGAACTGAGCTGGCCTAAATTTTACAAAATTTCACGCAATTTCCTCAATCGACGCCAAAGTTATTCCCAATAGAATGTTGTGGATTTCCTATGGAAACTAGGTCCTAACTATATATACCTACTGGCTGTCGCCAGTAGGTAATACATATATATTATATATATTGTATATATTTGCAAGGCTACGTAAAAACCGGGACAGGCCAGATATAGAAGTAAAACTTAAGGCGGCTTTCGTCTTACTTTTATTTCTAACATGTCCTGGGTTTTGGTCCTCAAAATCTGGTCACCAAAAGTTGGGGGGGGGATGTGATGTTGTATTGAGGTTAAGCCATCACAATCTGTTTGGAAGGATTTTAGCCATTGAGGCGGAGCCTGATTTATGGATGCATTTGTTTTTAACCCCTCCCATACTCATGACGAGCTGAGCTCGTCATGAGCCACGGTGGCTGTGTGCTCATGACGAGCTAAGCTCGTCATAACGGTCAGAACGCTCGCACGCAGGGCTAATTCCCCCGCTGTGCTGAACGTTCTGAAGAAACAGGTGTGGCCGGGTCTCGTCATGAGCACACGGCCACCGTGGCTCATGAGGAGCTGAGCTCGTCATGAGCATCGGGGCACTGTGCGCGTCCCCTGACCCCCAGCACAGCGGGGGAATTAGCCCCGCAGGCAAAGGGTTAAAGGGGAAACGGAGATGTTTTGTTGGGGCTTTGGATAGAATACACTCGATGCCTAGGGAGATTATCCGTTAGCCTGGAAAGCAGTTGCCAGGTTGATAATTTGTGATAAGCATCTGTTTAACCAAAATGCCTTTTCCACACTCAAACCAGTGTGATTCCTCTCTCGACCACTGCCAAGTTTAAAGAATTCACCTCTTAAGATGGCGGCGCTACTTAACACAACTAGTCCCTGCTGTGATGCAGCGTCTCTGCTCAGTAAGGGCCCGATTCACAGAACTAACTTAAGACAAAATCCTAAACTTACTACCATTTTTGTATTCACAGAAGGCACTTACTCATTTTGGTATTCACAGAAGGCACTTACTCATTTCGGTATTCACAGAAGTTAGGAGTCCTAACTTTAGGACTCCTAAATGCCTTCTGTGAATACCGAAAGTCTTAAAATTAGGATGTTTCTCAATTTAGTAGTAGTAAAGTTAGGACTCCTAACTTTCAGACTCCTAAATGCCTTCTGTGACTACAGAAAGTCTTAAAATTAGGATTTTTCTCAATTTAGTAGTAGTAAAGTTAGGACTCCTAACTTTAGGACTCCTAAATGCCTTCTGTGAATACTGAAAGTCTTAAAGTTAGGATTTTTCTCAGCTTAGTAGTAGTAAAGTTAGGACTCCTAACTTTAGGACTCCTAAATGCCTTCTGTGAATAACGAAAGTCTTAAAATTAGGATTTTTCTCAATTTAGTAGTAGTAAAGTTAGGACTCCTAACTTTAGGACTCCTAAATGCCTTCTGTGAATACCGAAAGTATTAAAATTAGGATTTTTCTCAACTTTACTACTACTAAACTGAGAAAAACCCTAATTTTAAGACTTTCGGTATTCACAGAAGGCATTTAGGAGTCCTAAAGTTAGGAGTCCTAACTTTACTACTACTAAACTGAGAAAAATCCTAACTTTAGGACTTTCGGTATTCACAGAAGGCATTTAGGAGTCCTAAAGTTAGGACTCCTAACTTCTGTGAATACCGAAATGAGTAAGTGTCTTCTGTGAATACCAAAATGAGTAAGTGCCTTCGGTGAAAACGAAAATAGTAGTAAGTTTAGGATTTTTTCTTAAGTTAGTTCTGTGAATCGGGCCCTAAGTGTGACAAGAAAAGCTGATGCAGGGAAAGTCATGTACTCCGTGTGTTTGCACCGCCCTGGCCCGCCGTCAGCCCCCCAGATATGTGTCAGCCACACAGAAGGGCCCTGCAGAAGAAAGGGCAGAGTTTCCCCCTCAGGGAAGCATAAAAGGAGCCATTGTGGCACCGCCGGGCTCTCCGCCAAGGCAGGAGGAAATGCGACATAACTGCTCTCTCAAGCCACGGCGCTATAAATAGGCGAATATACAGTTGCAACCGCCAGGGGTTCCGGGTTGGTAATTAAAAGTCCCCGCTCCGCCTCCAAACTGTGAACATAAGGAGTGGGCGCAGCAGGACGTGGCCAACCAAACGCGCGCGCGCAGACACTCACACAGGTTGCACCTTCCCAGTAAACCACTGGCAAGAAAGTCTCATTTTATGAGAGAAGCTGTAACTTGAATGACACACAAAAAAAATGTAAACACGCAGTGCAGCCCTATGGCCTACTTGCAGTAACAAAAAAAAAAATCACCCACACATCAGAGGGCTGTGCGTGTTTACAATGGGTTAGTATTTGAGGCATATCATGTTTCCTTTTTTGGCCCGACTTCAGCTTTTAATTTACGTAACGTGTCTTAGACAGTTTGCACCTTGGGCTGTTGCCAATCCGTCTTTCCCAAACACAAGGCTGCTTCTGTTAGGAACTCTTTGTATACATGCACACACTCGCCACATCACTCGCGGGGCTTTCCTCTGCCACCAGCACAGCCCCTGTAGTCCTGTACAGTGATGTAATACACAGTTGACAATATGTGTATTGTTGTCAAACTGCCACCTTTCTTGTCAATGAGTAGGGCCTTATATCAAGGCACTTAAACCCCACAAATACAGGGGCAGATTTACAAGGCCCTCCCGCCACTTTTGCGGCATTTTTAACATGGGAAAAGTGGCGCAAAAGAGGCGCAAGTACCTTGTAAATCTGCCCCACAGTGTTTCAGATGTGGGAGGGAGGACAGCAAAAAAGGAAAAAAATCATTTTGCCTGTCGTAACTCAGAAGGGTTTGAAGCTTATCAGCTGTTGTAAAGACTGCCACCTGGTGGGAAGTCCAATCGACCAATTGCAAATGTTTTTCTACATCTATGTTTTTGGGCATTGTTGGAATATGGGCCTGAATAGCAAGTTGCAAGATACGTCTAGAAACAGTTTCCTTTGTATCAGTTGACTATATGTAAAAAAAAGTGACGCATCGCTGCGTGAAAACAGCGATGCGTCACTTTTCACTGCGCACTCCTTGCGACACCAATGATGCGTCATATTTAATGTATGACGCATCATGTCGCAAGGAGTTACAGATACGTCAGTATTTCTGACGTATCTGTAAGCGCAAAAGTGACGCATTGCTGGAGTGTGTCACAAAAGTGACGCAACTCCAGCAATGCGCCCTTTCACATGGGGCAAGCCCCATTTGAAAGGGCCTGCGTCAGTCTTACGCTTGCTGTGAGGCAGGCGCAAGAATTTGAGGCAACGGCGTCCTAAAAGTGACGCAGTGAAATCTCATAGATTTCACTGCGTCACTTCTACGACCCTTCCTTGCGTCAATACGCCCCCCTTGCATACAATATACCTGGCGCAGGTATAATGTGGCGCAGGGGTTTACAAAGTGACGCATCTACCTAGATGCGTCACTTTGTGTTGTTGTTGTAATACTTTATTCGAAAAAGAATTTCCATAAAAGTACAAACAGTCACACATATAAAGATACCTAAAACAGTATTACTAACATTACATTCCCATAATTAAAAATTAATAAAACAAAGCAAAAAAAAATAAAAAAAAATAAAAAAGGCATCACAGAAACAAGCATTAACAAATAGTACAGATTACTCTTTAGATAACAATTTGGATCTAATAAGCCAGGCACGTGACACATATTTGGCGACCCCGCAGACAATATACATATTAGAGGCGTTAGTTAGAATAATACGCAAGGCTGATCTATAATACCTTACTCCAAGAGCTCTACAAACGGGTTTAAACCATTTAGATCTAGGTTGTGTATATGCAATACAAGCAAAGAAAAAGTGGCAAGTGATTCTTTCGGACACGAACAACCCGGACATTTCAAGTCTGCCTCCCTCCTATCTTTCCACCCTTCCTTAAAAATATTGAGGGGGAGGGTTCCGTCTCTTAGTTTAAGGAACAAGGTTCTATCACGGGGAGTCTGGATAAAATCTAGAAATGGCTCAAGCTTCCTGAGGGACTTATGTTCAAGGAAGTTATTCATCAAAGATCCCCATTTCGAGTTCTTTAAATCCTTTGCCTCAATCCAATCCCAGTAAAGTTTTTTAACGATTTGTTTCGAGGGGGGGATTGGGAGGCCCAAGACTCACCCAGTCCTATAGATACAACCAACTTCTTTAAATTATTAAGCCATTTTATTTTGTTCGCAGTGTTCAAACTAAGGAGCTCTTCTAGAACTAGTGCATAACTGGATAGTTCAGGGGTCCTTCTGAGGCGTACCCAAAATAACAAGGGGCGGATTTGTACTACATCAGAAATAGATTTTTGGCCCATGTCAAAGAACAATGGTTTCAAGGGGGTCGAAGAAGGTAGCGAGACAATGTCTCTCATAAATTTATTTTCTGCTACTACCAATTCTTTAGTATTCTCCGCACCCCAAAGTTCAGAGCCATATACTGCCGAAGGTAGCGCCTTTCCCCCGTAGACCGCCAGAGCGGGAGCTACGGGTCTACTGATGGAAAGGCGCTGGTTCTTTAGAATAGCTCCAGATGACCTTTTAAGGTTCAGAACCATTTTGGATATATGGGAATTCCAATTAATGGAATTACTAAGCCTCACACCTAGATAGTCGAATTCCGCCACTACCTCCAGGGGGGTGACATTGAGAGAGAGGTTAACCCTCCTGATTTTTTTGTTGGCGGACAGCACCATCAACTTAGTCTTGGTGGTGTTGACCGTCAAACCTCGATCTTGACAAAAGGTGCAAAAGCGATCGAGTAGCCTCTGCAGACCCATAGGGGTTTTAGATAACAGGAGGGTATCATCCGCGAAGAGGAGTGTTGGAGTTTTCTCACCAGCAAGAACTGGGGCATCTGCAGGGTCCTCCCTCAGGTGGTCCACCACTCCATTTATAAAAAGGGAAAAAAGAGTGGGGGCCATCACACAGCCCTGTCTTACTCCTCTATTGACCGGTACCGGCCTTGTTAGTTGGCCCTGGCTTCCCCAACGGATCCTTGCAAAGTTCCCTTCATGGAGTTTAATAATAAATTGCAGCAAATAGCTGGGGAAACCCATATCATAAAGGACCGACCAGAGTTTGGCGCGTGGTATAACATCAAATGCTGTTTTGAGGTCTATGAAAGCCAAATATAAACTACCTTTGGCAATTAATACAGACTTCCAATAGACTGCACAGAATCGAAAGACCTGGTCCATTGCACCGACATTGCGCCTAAACCCCGCCTGAAAGTGGGATAGAATAAGCCATGATTCTGTACGATTTATTATGACCCTGCCAACTACCTTTTGGATAGTATCTATTAAGCTTATTGGTCTGTAGTTGGCAGGGTCCTCTCTATTGCTTTTTTTAAATATGGTGATAACTTCTGCTCCTTTCCAGGATTCTGGAACAGGGTGACCCTGCTGAATAAGATTCATCAAACACGCTATAAAATCTGCCCATAGTTTGGGATCGTGTAATAGTAAATCTCCTGGGAGCCCATCTGGCCCAGCCGCCTTACCCGGTAAAATTTTAGAAATGGCATCCTGCACCTCTAACTTGGTAAATTGGCCTACCGTGGGGCTTGGCTCCATGGCCATCTTACTTTGGAGGTCAGTAGCTAGAGATGTTATTGTGCCATTGAGGCTGTCTTCACAATATAAATTTAAGAAGTGAGAGAACCATTGCTGTTCTGGTATATGGTTTAAATAAGGTCCCCCCCCTTCTATCAAGGGCATTAATCAGTTTCCAAAAAATAACCGAATTTTTGCTGCTGGCTGCAGTCTTTAGCTGCTGCCAATGCTCCTCCTCCCATTCCTTTTTGGCTGAATTTATACTACTACGATACTCCTTTCTGGCCATACGGACTGCTACGGGATCCTTACTTTTTATCGCTAAAGTTATAGCTTTCCTTTTTGTCCTGCAGTTTGCCGTATACCAAGGGTTACTTTTAGATAGTACGTAGTTTGGCAAGGGGTTCTCCCGGGATTTTTTGGTAAAGTAACTACCTAACTTAGTTATTAAATCTTTATAGGAAGATTGCAAGTTAAACCCAGGGTGGTGTGCTACTACCTGAACCACTCCCGTAAGATTACGGGTTTCATAAGATACTAACTCATTAATACACCTGACCACATTTCATTTTAGTTTCCGATTACAATATGTTGGAAAAACCTCTTTTGTGATCATCTCTGATTTCCTTGCATCGGACCCATTTAACCAATTAATTGACATACATAATGGATTGTGGTCACTATCCGAAGATTGCCTGACCTCCATGTCAACTAGGGCCGGCCAAGATAGTGTATCTAAGAAGATATAATCAATTCGCGAGGGGCAGCCAGCTTATTGTAGGTCATCGCCCCCTCACGGTCTGACGCTGTACGCCCGTTTAGAGCCCTTAGATTGTGGTCCAATGCCTGAGCATTCAACTGGATTGCTCTGGCTGTCCACTTCTTGATGGGAACCAGGGATAAGGATGGTATGGCTTGTCCCTGATCCTCTGTGTTGAAACCCAGGGAATCGTCGTTGTCTAGGGGTTCAAAAGTACAGTTGAAATCCCCTCCAACTAGTATTTTAGATCTGGGGGGAAGATCCAATAACATCCCATCTAAGAGCTCAATAATTGGCGAAGCTAGCCCACCCTGGAGGCCTCTAGCATAAATACAAAAAAGATCCAACTTCCAACCCCCTATCTCACTTTTAAGGTTGATATGCAAAATGTCATTACAACCAGTATTGTGTATGGTGACAACACAATTCAGAATCACTTTAACCCAAGTATGCAAGCCTCCAGAAGGGCGGCCTTTCCCCAGCATAACAGCGGGGATAAAAAATGTAGAATAGCCATTTTTATATTGTGGGTTCAAGCACCAGGTTTCTTGGAACATACATATATGGAAAGTGTCAATAAAATCATTCCATTCGGGATTTGCTAGATTTTTCTTTAATCCTGCTATGTTCCAAGACAAGATATTAATAGGTCCTGTGGCCAAAGATTTTTCCCTGGATGTAATTGGGGTGCTGGGTTCCAGTTCACCTGAGCGAACTAAGCCTTCCCTGGTTGTATTAGAATGAGTTTCAGGGATAACTATCACTTCCCTACTGCTACTTGGGCCAGAAGACTTAGGTGGGAGTCAATCGACTCCCTCCAAACCACTAAAGCGATTATAACAGGGGATGGGATAGTTGAGCTGAGGGCCAGACCAATCCTCATTGAACTGGTTACAAGGGTAAAAAGGTCTCCTTCTATCATTACGCACAGTATTCCAACCGCCATGGTTATTACCACTCCCGTTGAAGTGGTACTGACCCTTCCTAATCTCAGGGCTTATCCTATTTCTATCATAGTTGGAACCCCTGAACCAACTCCACCTATTGTCATGATGTACTAGGGACGTGAAGAAGTATGACAGGGGCTTTACCGTGATAGAGGACTCGTACTTAGGAGAAGGCCTTGAGCAAATATGTTCTACTATTCTTGGGTCCTCAAATGTTATCACAACACAATCTCCTTGCAGATTTTTCGTGTTTTCCCCTACCCATGGGGCTCTCTCCACCATTAGTATTTTGTTGTTGATATTACGAGGAGGAGGATGGTATCTATTCAGCCAGTGACAGACTTTGTTCTTAAGTGCCCAAAAGGGTTCGGAAGTGGTGGCCTCCAACTCCGGGACACCTGTTAAAACCAGAACAAAAGGACAGGCATCAGGTGGTAAGCTGATGTTACGCCGAGCACTGGTTTTCTCAGGGTGGGGGGGAAGGGGTTTGGGAACAGGGGTGGAGGAACCATCCGGGTTCTCAGAGGAGGTAGGAAGGAGTTTGGGGGCCGAGGTGGAAGAACCAGCCACTTCCTTGGGAATTGTGGGAGTGTTGCAGACTACCTGAGAGTAACTACCCCTATTACCTTTGTTGGGAGTTGGTTTAGGAGGGCGTTTTATGGAGGTGGAATTAACTCCCGAAGATTGTGTTTTAGCTAAAGGACATGATGTAATAGGGGCAGCAGGTTTCTCAGGGGCCCTTGTGGCAGTGTTTTCCCCCTTGGATTTTAGTTCCAGGCAAAGGGCCTGGAGCTGTTGTTCAATGCCTTGGAGTTTGGTTTCAAGAGGCACGAGTAGGGACCTGATAAGAACAGTTAATGAACTTAGAAGTGGGGCATTTTGGACTGCCAAATCATCCATGGAGGAATCATGGCTGCTATTTTCAAGGATACTGGCCAGACTGGCGATCGAACCTGTGTCATCCGGGATGCCCATTAGGAGGGGGTGCGAGACAAGCTGTGCCCCTTCTCTCTCTATGGAGTGACCCAGGGGGAGGCTCCCCACCAAGTTGGTGCTACTGGCACAAGCCTCGGTTCCTATAGAACCCAGCGTAACTTGGTTTGATGTATTCCCACCATCCACGTGAGGAGACGATTGGTCAAGAGTAGGGGTTGCACCTACTGCTGGCCCATGGTCTAAATTATCCTCACGGTGAACAGTGGCAGATATAACTATGGTATTGGCTACAGGAGGAATCAGGGTTACGGAGGATGGTAAGGACACCGGGGATAAAACTCCAACAGGGCTAAGGGACCTAGTAGTGCTCGAAATCGGAACAATCATAGGATCCACCTGCGTGAGAAGTGGAACGGAGTTGCTCAAGATTTTGTTTGGAGTACGAGCGGAGGCTATACTCCCTAGTGACGACCTTTTAGCTTGAGCAAGGTCTTGTGAAACCCTCCTTTCCATCAGAACAATGCCCTGATCAATTAAAGTGTTTGTACGTGTGATAAAGTTGTCTAGTGTATTAGTTAGTTTTTTGGTTTTACTTTTGGCTCCAGCCGCAGCCTGGCTGCGAGTTTCACGGGCAGACATACCCCTGCTCTGGGATCAGATAATATATAAAAACACAAGAACTTAAAACAATCAATAGTTGCTAAAACTAATTAGTGCTCAAAGTTAAAACAATTAAAAGTAACCAAGCAGAGGCGTATGGAGCAGCTACACAAATCTTAACCCAAGAAAGGTCAAACCAACAGGCCAAACAATTTAACCAATAAGGGACCTGGCCCAGTCCAGTCTCTACAGGCCTCGGAGGGCCACAGAGAGCCCGCCCTTTGCCCGGGCTTAGCCCCGGGTGCTCCCACGCCGCAAGGCAAATGAGCTGTTAAAATAAGGATAAAATGGGCGGGGGGGCGGGGCAAGCAGGGAGAGCGGCCCAGGTGGAACAGGTTGGGCACACACAGGGACTCCTGGGATATGGAGTCCCTGTTTCACGCTCGCAGCCCTGCCGCCTCACCGCACGCCCCGAGTCCTCCTCAGGCACGGTCAGAGTCCTGCGGCACCAGCAGCTCCCGCCGGTAGAGAGGCGCTGCGGGACCCGCGCAGCGGGTCCGGCGAGCTGGTCACGGTGAGTCAGGTAGGAAGCTCCAGAACAAAGGAACAAACAGCAGCAGTGTCTCCCGTTACAGGGCAATAACTAAAGAGTCCCACGGAAGAAAGGCGGTTGCTCGGATTTTACATCGTAGGTGGGGGGCGGGGCAAGCAGGGAGAGCGGCCCAGGTGGAACAGGTTGGGCACACACCAGGACTCCTGGGATATGGAGTCCCTGTTTCACGCTCGCAGCCCTGCCGCCTCACCGCACGCCCCGAGTCCTCCTCAGGCACGGTCAGAGTCCTGCGGCACCAGCAGCTCCCGCCGGTAGAGAGGCGCTGCGGGACCCGCGCAGTGGGTCCGGCGAGCTGGTCACGGTGAGTCACGGTGAGTCAGGTAGGAAGCTCCAGAATCAAGGAACAAACAGCAGCAGTGTCTTCCGTTACATGGCAATAACTAAAGAGCAGAGTCCCACGGAAGAAAGGCGGATGCTCGGATTTTACACCGTAGGCGGGGGGCGGGGCAAGCAGGGAGAGCGGCCCAGGTGGAACAGGTTGGGCACACACAGGGACTCCTGGGATATGGAGTCCCTGTTTCACGCTCGCAGCCCTGCCGCCTCACCGCATGCCCCGAGTCCTCCTCAGGCACAGTCAGAGTCCTGCGGCACCAGCAGCTCCCGCCGGTAGAGAGGCGCTGCGGGACCCACGCAGCGGGTCCGGCGAGCTGGTCACGGTGAGTCAGGTAGGAAGCTCCAGAATCAAGGAACAAACAGCAGCAGTGTCTCCGTTACAGGGCAATAACTAAAGAGCAGAGTCACTTTGTAAATATGGTGCAACAAGGCAAATTATTTACGCTGCTGGTGCGTGACAAAAAGTGACGCACCGGCGGCGTAAAAGTGACGCACGGCCTCATAAATGAGGCCCGAGGTCTTTTTGTTCTACAAATTTAAAACCAGAATGCCAACCAATGGCAGAAGGTGGAAGGGGAGGAGCTCTAATGACACGCCCAAACTGGTATATACGGTTCGCCCTTCTCATTCTCAGGTAGACCTTCAGTTCCCGGGGAGTCTGTGTATTACGGTAAAGGATCAGACAAGGATCAGACAATGCTGCTTGAATTAGATTGCACAGCCATGCCCCAGGAGAGCGAACCATCCATTACCAGAAATAAACCCTAATTACCACCCAAAATAATAACTGAGCACTTCATTAGTACAAAGAAAATCTGCTGGGATTCTGAATACATTATTAATTTGCAGAGGGATTAGCAAATCAAATAAAGGAAAATGGAAATGGTGTCCTTAATTTTGGTCTATATATATCTAATACATCCTATGTGTTACAGGCCAGCCTCTTTATTTTCTCTGCTAAGAACATCTCTCTGACCAATTCCTGTATTTTTTTTCCATTGCAATACTTTTTTATGTTTTATTTTATGGGACTGTATTATGTGCTTCTGCATTCACTCTCTTCTCCACGCTCTTTAAACTGAAAGTAGGTCTCAGTTTTAGGTCTGGGATGGCCTAGAAAGGGTTTGAAAGCCTCCTCAGCCTTATGTTTTCCAAGAAAAAAAATAATAATGCACACAGCCAGCCTCATGTTTTCCGAAAAAATGATAAAAATACAAACAGGGACTTTAAGCAGTGTTTTATTTGTAAAAAAAATAAGAGCCAGGGCCCTCATCAGGAAGACACTGCAGCTTGTTCCATCCATTGCCCCTGCCAGCACTGCCAATGACAGTATCAACACAACCACTAAACATCAAACTCTTACGAGTGTGACAATTCTTACTAATCTAGCCCCCACGGTTATAATAATGGCTTGGGTGGCAGGTATTAGTCATTGTTAATATATATTGACTTAATAAAAATCTGTTGTTGTGCTCATACCTAAATTAGGCAGACAGTACCACCTTGCGGCAGCCTGTCTTAAGTGCTGCTACCGACAATGAAATGCTGGTGCTGAGCACCGGGGAACCACTGGCTCAAAATAAGCACAGGGTTTCGGTGAGCTCTCTTTATTAATTGAATTGATTTTTTAAGCTTTCATTCAAATTTTACCTCTGCCCACCACAGCATAGAGTGTGGGGCAATGCCAGCCCAATTCACCATCCGTCGGCTTGCACTGTGAGTGATGGCATTTGACCTGATCATATGTGCCCAGTTGCCTGTAATGGAGTGCACTTCGCTGCCAGTGCTACTGTGTCTAGGCCACTCTTTTATTTTCATATTTTTGTCATTTTTTGCATTTTGTATAAGCCTGCAAAATAAATTAGTAGCTTTGCTAGTTTTCCAAGAATTGTATTGGAGGCATGCTTTTGTGGCAGAGTGACTGTCTCTGTCACTCCAAGGTCACTGTAGTCTGAAGGCTCACCTCACTGCACTGCACTGCTTCAGTAAATGTAAATTGATACTTGTATAGCGCACTACTCACCCGCAAGGGTCTCAAGGAACTTGTACGAATACCGCTGTGGAACCCATTCTGGCTTTCCCTGTGAGGTGTCCACTCCTGGGCACCACCAAGGTGGAGGCCAGGCATCCTTAGCGTTGTGGGGGCCGTTGTGGAGATTAAGCAAGCTATTGCCCAGAGTTGAAGAGTGGGACTCCATGATTGGAATAGGCACTGAAGCGAGAATTATCAGGTCCGTGGAATTTTGAGCCCAAGACCCACCGAGGCGGGGAATTGAACCCTGGTCCCGGGCTAGATCTCTGCATCAGGGTCTGCCGCTCTAACCATTGAGCCACACTTCTCCAGTAATTTCCCCTTTGAAGAAGAACTAGTTCAAGAAGGAAATGTCTTTCTCAATAGACTGCTATTGGTCTGCACAAGAAAATTTAACTGTAAACATATATAGATTGATCAGAATGGAAGAGTTTACAAAACACTCAAGATTAAAACCTATCCTATGTTTACAGTTCGTGAATTGCAGAGGTGTAATCAAATGTTCCATAATCTGATATCCATCAATAGGACGGGGTTTGAAAATTCTTGATGTTACTGTGTGTGACATAGCAAAATGTGGTATAATTCAGGAGAAATGTGTGAAGTGACTTTGAAGTCAATTATATGAACATGTCATTTAAAACGCCAAACAATGCATGTTAGCTGTGATGGTGCTGCGATTACACAAAGAAGTTTGTAAGTGTTTTTACCAACTCTTAATCATATGGTAACTATTTAACGAAGTGTATTTATAGATTGTCTTCATTAAGAAACAATCAACTTGAAACTTATTGGATTTTTTTGTGTCTCATGGTTAATTAAATGTTTATTGTTGCAAAAATGTGGCCTTCTGTTTGCTTTCTATTTAGAGACAAATGAAAAGTATAGAGTCTTGATGAAGGGTTAAGGACCCTGAAGCATTTAGAGCGGTGGTTCTTAACCTTTTGACTACTGTGGACCCCCCCAATGAATCATTACTGGAATCTGGGGACCCCCCACTGAGTCATTATTGGAAGCCATGGAAACCTGGCCTAAGCAATTTCTATGATTTGAACTTCGAAACAATATACAAAAATACAAAAACAAGTATACACTAAACCATGGGTACTCACAAACATATTCCCTGGGGCCAAAATGTTTGGTCTGTGATGTGACCGAGGGCCTCATTGATGCCAACAGGGTGGTGGTCAGGACAGGAGGGTTGGCTCGGTGGTGTCTGTGGTACAGTGGGTATAAGGGAAGCGAATCATATATATCTAGTGATGAACTGCACAATGTGAAACCAAAAAACATGGGTTTAATCCAGGCTTCCCCACTTTACCAAATTGTGTGATCCTAGGCAATTGTTTTCTCTATCTCTCCTTTACTTCATTATCACATGTAAGGAGACCCCAAAATATATGACTTCAGGATATGCGACTCACAGAATCTGCTCCTGTGTTTGATTGAATAAATTATAATATTGGCATTGTTGTCAGTGTGGGCAGAAGAATGAATGTTTGAAAACTATCACTTCAAACAAAAAATGCTTCTCAATGCTCTGATCTCTGATGTATGAAGGAGAAACGATTGTGTATGCTAATGTAGCTACTTGTTTTCAAGGCATTCTTACTACTTCTCTAAAGTTAACCTAATTGAATTCACAAATGAAAGTTACAAGATCATGGTTGCCAGAGTTCCTAGGAGTCACACTGGGCAGTATGTCGTTAAATCACTAGCAAATGTATGGTCTGACATAACTATGGTGTTCCAAATGTCCTTTACAACATTTTCGTCCCACGAGGTATAGATTTTCTGTTAATGACTCAATAATGACTAAAACAATGTTTTTGTTTCATATTTTGTCAAATGATAGTCAGTCTCCATATATTCTTGTATCTTGTCCCACAATGGGTTTGATAATGGTTATTGGTCTATTCTGCCCCGAACATGTACATCTTCGGCAGAATTGCTCCTGCCCTCGAATCCTTTCATTTTGCCATTGAAGTCCCCAGTGATATTTTGTAGGGAATACGGGGCATATTACCAACAAGTAGCGATAATTATCGCTAAATAGGCTTAGCGATGATTTTTTTATCGCTGCCTATCGCTGGATATGTTAGCGGAGAAAACATGCTATTAGCAAAGTTTTTCTCCATTGTGCTAAAATATCCAGCGATAGCGACAAAATGCGTGAATATCGCTGAGAATGCAGCGATATTCACGCATTAGCAACGAAATGCTCTTCGCCATGTTATCCACCTCCCATTGGATAACATGGCTAAGAACTGGTCTGAGGAGGCGTTGGTTTTTGGCGATAGCAGGAATATTTCCATCGCTACGCCTGCCTTGCTAATAGGCGTTAGCGACGTTAGCGACTGCTTTTAGTCGCTAACAGGTTGGGTACGCCCACTTTGCATGTCATTAGCGATAAATATCGCTGACATGCAAAGCGGGCCCCAAAACGCTCGCTATCGCCTAAAAGCTGTCGCTAACATCAGTTAGCAACAGCTTGCTAATAGAGCGATAGAATTATCGCCGCATAGCGACCGAAAACGGCTGCTAAACCGGCGATAATTGCCTATCGCCACCCTTGGTAATATGACCCTACATCCTTTGCTGTTTGGGTCAATTGTCTAAGCTGCATCTGGCAAACCAGACAGACAAGAGAACTGACTGGATGGTTAAGAACCAAAACAGCCATTGTATAAATATTTTAGTATTTAATAACCCTCCATTTTAATTGTTCAATGGAGGGCTTAAATATTTGGATTATCTGTTTTTTTTTACTGATAAATTACAACTAAATGTAAGAGCTAGCAAAATTAACAGCCCTTTCTTTGCTCTCCCTAGGGGTAGAAGGACCAACAAACAGCAATATCCATCAAAAAATGTATACGTATAGCTTAGTTAGGCGCCAATTATGAGGACTGCACAAAAACTGGTGTGCCGCATTTAGTAATACTGTGGAGTGCGGTCATTAGTGGTTGTGCAATTAAAGCATCATTTTTATTGCTGCACCACAAAGTTGGGGAAACATACTATATTGTATGTGCTGTCCTAGTTTTGAGGTGCACAAATTCGGAATCAGCAGTGTCTACCTGCAAAAAATAATTACAGAAAAACATGTAGGGTTCCATTCAAAGGTTGCATTTTGTAGTTTATTTAGTAATAGAACTATAGTACTGCTAACTTACTACAGGATGCTAATCATTCCTCTCCACCTCTCCTATCTTTTCTGTGCGGAGATCTCTTCCCCGATTGCAGAGTGTCCGCACACCTAAGTATGTGTTTAAGCAGTAAATGTGGGAGGGACAGATGGGATTGGCTGGGAAATAGAGAATAAGTACTACTAAAGGGGCGAAGTTAAGGGAGGAATAAAGAGGGGGTAAGAGACAGGGAGGGGTTTACGGAGGGACATGCCCCCATCGACAAAATAATAAGCCCATTGCCATTCATAAACTGCACTTCTATAGATACTACAGCCAAAAGGACCAAAAACAGTCGGACATATACTTCTGCTCAAAGCTGGAGTAAGTTCAGGCTCACCCGTGGCCACTCACAAGTACTGCAACACCCTCCCGTTGAAAATAATGGAGTTAGGGACCTTAAGAAAAAACCTGTAGAAAGTGACGTTAAAATTTTTTTATTATTTAAACTGTTAAAAAATATTTTTACATTTTATTGAATGTTAAAATAATTCTAAAAATAAAACTTAGGTCAAGATGTACAATGATTAGGAATAGCAATTGTCCTAATTGTGGTTCCCTGTGAATTGTAATTAGGAAATCGCTATTCCTAATTTCCTAATGTATGGAACTCTTTTGAGTTGATAAATTACATACATGAAGCCCTCTGCTTCATGTTCAAAGCTAAGGCAGGGCTTGGCCCTCAATATATACAAGAGGTGGTCTCCTTGTATATTCCTTCCCGAAACTTGAGATCCACTAACCAGGGACAATACTGTGTTCCGAGAATACATCGGGTACGATAAGTCAGTCGCTCTTTTGCGTATCTAGGTCCAAGACTGTGGAATGTCTTTCCTCAGTATATGAGTAAATGTGCCTCATTAATGCAGTTCTGCAAACTCTGGAAAACATAGCTCTTTTAATGGTAGTGTTTTCAGTGATGCCACTGTAGTGCTTAGCGCCGGGAAACCCGTTGGGTAGCTGCGCGCTTTATAAATGGCAAAAATAAATAAATATATAAATTAGTGATTAGTAGTGGATCGCAAATAGACCTACCTCATGAATATTAATGAGGTAGGTAGCAATTTGCAACTTATTAGGAATCGCAGGCATCACGGGGATGGTGGCTTGCTGGGGTCAGCAGACCACCATATCTATGATTACTTTTAAATAAAGCATTTTTTTTTTAATGCAGTATTCCCTATAGGAAAACATGATCTATTTAAAATGAAAAAAATGAAACTTGGAAGTTTTCATTTTTTGAGAGTAGATAGTGGTCCCTGGAACCAGTGCCTGCTCTTAAAAAATATATTTTCAACTATTCGCAAAGGGGAAGGAGGGAAGGTATCCCTTGGGGACCCCTTCTCATTTGCAAATTGGTTACCACCAACTTTGAGTTGGCTGTAAAGTGCAAATGTTTTGTGACTGCATTTCGGTTGCAAAGCATTTGTACATACCAATGCGAATCAGTATTTGTAAGGCACGCCCTGAACACGGCCCTTCCAAATACTGAATCACAAAACACAAATTGCGATTCAGTAACAAGTTACCAAGTCGCCATTTGGGCTTTGTACATTCTGAAAAGCATTTTTTTAATCGCAAACCGACTGATTCTGCTAATTGTCCCGTTTGCAACCAGATAAAAACATTGCACATGTGGTCATTAATTATTAATTTCTTTGAAAATATTCTATTAATCTTTTTTTAAATAAAAAAATTAATACAACTAATATTTATTTGAATTATTTAATATTTTGCAAAAGGCGGTCTTCGCGGACACAACTTTTTCAGTGCATAATAAAACAACATTCTTCTTTTGCATGTTAGTAATTAGCAGCCTTCTTTCATAGGGTTATTTTTCTAAGAGGGCTGCTCTAAACTTGCTGAGTTTTTCATACCCGATTTAAAAAAAATGTGTTAATCGACACCAGAATTTTTATGACGTTACACGAGTGTGGATTTCAAAGTTTCACAGGTTACTCCTGAAAATCTGCGACAGATTCAGGTTTCACCAGCACATTCCTGTAAAACTTGGCATTAACAAACACCTTTTAATTTTACTAATATGATATGTATACAATTCTTACTCACCAGGGCTTTGAGCCAGCCCTCTTCAGATACTGGTCTCTTATTGTGTCATTCGCATTTCTCTTCCACGCATTGCAGTACGCAGCATGGGGCAGTGGTTCAGTATACTTCACCCATCCAGTATCTCGATTCACAGTGAGTTATGGCATTCTGGGGCATATTACCAACGATTAGCGATATTTATCGCTAACGAGGCTTAGCAACAAATTTTTTAACGCTAAGCATCGCCGGAAATTATCGCAGAGATAACTTGCTATTAGCAAGGTTTATCTCAGAAGTGATAAAAATCCTCGCGCTAACTGCCAAATGAGAGATTATCGCTGGAAAACCAACGATAATCTCTCGAAGTTTGGCGTTAGCTTGATGATAGGGGCTCATAAACTTAGCCATGATATCCACCTTCCATAGGATATCATGGCTAAGTCAGGAAAATACCAGGTGTCAAAAAAGCAGTGCTAACCACGGTTAGCGCTGCTTTTTTTATCACTAACAGGGTTAGCGAAATCCTTGATAATAGGAGAAATGTCGCTTAACAACATTTCTCCTATTATTTTTCTCTGGAACGCCCCCTTTGCATTTCATTAGAGATGCAAGGGGAAGCGTAGAGAAAAAGGGTGCTAACATGCCAATTTGCGTATTAGCACCCTGTTGCTGATAGGGAGATAATTTTATCTCCGCTTTCTTGGCTTTTAAAGCCAAAAAAGCAGAGATAAATCCCTTGATAATATGCCCCTCTGTCCTTTCACAAGGAGCGCTTCCACACCCACAAAGTAGTTCCTTTAACTGCCTGGGACTACTATGCTAATGTGTGCATCTTGAGACTAATACATATTTTTGCTTGTAGGCAGTTTTTTTTTATACTGACAAAACATATCAAACATTGTCAAAACCTAAAGCTTAAAGATTGATAGCCAATGCCAGACCTATTGACCTTGCCAATGCTTATTTGAGTTTGCAATCACAACCACGCAGAAGTATTTCAGCTTGCACAATTTTATATACTACTAAAAATGCCACTGCATTTGTGCAATGGTATTTTTTTCCACTTGGAAAAAAAATCTTATCTAGTGCAGAAATCCAATCCCCTTCAATCCCCACTTATTTTGTGGGGCATTCCCTTCATTAGCCCTGAATAGGGATTTGTTCCTGCCCTTGGCATAAGCAAATCTCTGACCATTTCCAGAGTGGCAAGGGGTGGAAGACCTATTTGGAAATACTCCAAACAATTGACTTTGGGGTGATACTGGTGCTTTAAATGTGCCGGTACTGTCCGGTACTGAGAATCAGCACTTTTTTATTTTGAGAGGGAGAGTACCTGCACTTCTCAAGAAAAACATAATACTTTTAATTGGCGAGTGCCAGCATTTCACAGAAACAACGAGGTACTCTGTTATAGAGTACTTGCACTTTTATTTTCCCATTTCAAGCACTTGGGTGAACCACCTCTCAAATGAATGGGATTACTCACAGGCAATATTATATACATCATTTTGGTAAATAGCTTGCACTCCTAAATCAAGTGATTTGACATGTAAATTGGATGCACAAATGCCTTTTAAAATACATTCATCCTTTCCAGTGAACTGAAATGTATTAATCACAGAGGTCCTAAAAGGACAGCTGTACTCGCAGATTCTCTTTAGTACCTTTGGGCTAGTTCAGTTATTGGCATCAACATCAATTTCCTAGAAGCGCGCAGAGTGCTTGATTCTACCCCATCATGACTCTTTCTTCCACCACCCTTCTCTTCCTGCCTCCTTATCTTATTATTTTGTTCCCCTTGATTGCTCTCTGTTTTTCCCTATCTCTTTCCCCTTCAGCCTCGCTTTTGCGCCTTTCTCTCTTGTTGTGGGACAAAGTCTGATGATGAACACAAGTCCCAGACACTACAAATAAATTTGAGTGGCAGCGACCCGCAAACATTTATCAATGCAGGAAAACTAACCCACACGTAGACCATGGCTTGTACTTTGGCCTTGATTAAAGACTTGGGGCCATATGTATCAACAACCTGATTTGCGATTCTAAAATAGTGATTTTTTTAGAAATCGCTATTTGAGAATCGCAAATAGGGATGTATGTACAAAATCGCAATTTTTTTGAGATTTCTTAGTATTCCTTATTTGCGATTAGCAAATTGTGAATCGCAATTAAGGAATACTTTTGAATTCATTTCTATGGGCCAGGAGGCCCATAAGAATGAATGGTAAGTTATTCTCAATTTGCGATTCGCAATTTGAGAATCGCAAATTGAGAATAATTTCAAGGTTAAGGGGTGTCCAAAGGACACCCTGTTACACCCCTGAAATAAGCATGGGTGCACATGTGGCGCACATACATGCCCTAAGGGCATGCATGTGCTTCACATTGCACTTTGAAAAAAGCAAAAAAGTGCATTTTTAAAGGAATTCGTAAATTACTACCAACTTGAAGTAGGTGGTAATTTGCGATTCCTTAAGGCCAATTAGCATTTTTTTATGCTTCTTACATTGCATTTAAGGAATCTTGCGATTCCTTAAATGCAATTGCAAAATAAGGAATCGTACATTTTGCGATTCTTTATTTTGCACTCAGATTTCTTTGATACATACCATTATCATACCATACCATTTAGCACTAATGCGTTCACAAACGCTGAAATTCTGCGAATTTTGGCGTTTGCGAACGCATTAGTGCTTGATACATATGGCCCTTGATTATTAATCATAAACTAGGTAAAGCCATAGTATATCAGACAATTAAATGCTCGCTTCTTCAGTTTTGTCTCCACCAGCAGTAGGACTTACACATTCATCATTCTCTAAACTAACATGAGAAGCTACCTCTTAATGGCTAAATTGCCCACTGTGGTCCCTCACGTAAGAAACATCCCCACTATGTCAAAAATGTGTGATCCTGGACAAGTCACTTCTTCCTGAGCCTCTCCTATGTAATCTGCAAACGTGGGAGCAGGCAGGCACGAATAAAATGTTATGCATTCCCTGTGGAAGAGCCTGCAGGATGGTACATTTATGTACTGTGAGATCTGGGAATTAAGAATACATGAAACGGGTAATAACACGCGTACCCCCTTCCTCGTATAATACGTGGATTATATGTATATTATTGGAAAGTATGACTCACTTGGCTAATTTGTTCCTTGCGTGAGCTGGACACGCCCCATCCAATCCGCAGCATTTCTTCGCTTTGTGAGTCAGGCATCCATCATTTCCAAATTCCCACATCTCTCCCACCCCCCGTGACGTATTGTTTGCAGTCTCCGTGGATTAGGCAGGAGACTGGGGGAATTAAGGCGTCATGCCTTTAAAGAACGTCTGTAACTTTTGCAAAAGTAGGCAGGTGAGCTGTGGTCTGAAATGCTGACTGTAAACGAGCACAGCTTGGAAATCCAAACAACCCCTGCTCCGGACTCGCCACCAGGTGTAGACAGACACGCCAGACAGGCAGATTGTGGATAAAATCAATTATTCGCACCTCTTTGCCCTTGCATAACCGAGGAAAGCATCAACCAGATTCGGTTCCATTCTGTGTGCGCGTGAAAGAGGAGCCCTGTGACTAAATGTGCCAGAGCCCTATAATATCTAGCGAGCAACGCCACCGATTGGCCGAATTCTCCTCAAGTGCAAAGTGCAGCGGCTGGTGACCAATGAAAGTGGCGAAACGGAATACTTGCCAGGGGTTCATCTCAACGTTTTCAAAATGTGCTTTGGGTACCCCTATATGTTGAGTATTACTTCCAGTGTGCTGATGACAGAATATTGTCTCGGGAACGCCCTTTAATCAAAAATTACATTCAGTATGTCAGTACCAGAAGGTATCATACCCCTTCACCCAGGTGTGCCCTAAGGGATGCCATCAATTTCCAATTGAAAGCACGTTTTTTCCAGTACCAGAATTTTGCCATTGATACCGCCCATATAGCGTGGAAGACTAAAATGTCAAAAATTACCCCTAGTTTGTGAAAGCCAGCGGGGCATATTTACTAGAAAATGTTGGAGGGCTGAGCTGTGCCAAAATTGGAAGTGCCGCGTTCTGAAATTTTCAAAACGCATGGATGCGCCGTATTTACTACAATACGGCGTACCCCTGCATTTTACCTAGAGCTGGCGCTAAATGTAGCTGCCTAGCGCCAACATAGGCACCCTTGCACCATCGTGCAAAGGTGCCTGCGTTGCAGGGAATGATTGGTTATGTGTAGGAAGTTGTCCCTTCCTGCACATGAACAATTCATAATGGCTATTTGCAATTTCTATCTGTGCTGCATAGTGCAGCACACAAAAAAGTAGCAAATCGTCATTATTCAATGATTGTTTTTGTGCAGCAAGGGACGGACACCCACCTTGAACATTAACAATCATTAATGTTTTTTCGCTCCTCCTTCAGCACACATAGATAAAGCAACAATGAGGAGAATTAAAAGCATTCCTCCTCGTGTGCCATTCTAACGCCTGCTCTTGTATTGTTTTTGGTGCAGCCACAGATTTACACCTCCTTGTAAATCTAAGGTAGCATTAAAAAAGCAATGGGTGTTACGGTGGAACACCCACAGCAACCCCATTGCACGGCCCTTCCAAGCTAAATGATGCATGTTATGGGGCCGTATTCACAATTATTATTATTAATTTAATCTTATAAGGTGCACAGCTACCCAGAGGTTTCTCGGCACGATCGGACTAACGTAGCAAGAGAGGAAGGGGGTTAATGGTTAAATAACCACGTTTTGAGACATTTGCGAAAATTTGTGTAGATGGTTTCATGCCGAAGTGGTGTGGGAAGTGAGTTCCATAGTGAGGAGGCCATATAAGAAAAAGACCGGCCACCTATCCATGACCGTCTGATCCTAGGTTCAGAGAATTTTGGCCTGAGTAGAAAGATCGAAGACGACGTGTTGGGATGTAGGGATGGACTAAAGCACTCAAATACAGTGGGGCTGTGCCCATTTTAATTTTATGCATATAACACAGGGCCTTGAATTTGATGCGGTTCTCCATCCTAAGCCAGTCGAAGTCGAGGAGGGAGCCTGAAATAGATGCCTTTCTAGGCACCTGGCAAAGCAGTCTGGCCGCTGAGTTCTGTACTACCTGCAGTTTTCGAGCCACCTCCTTATTGGCTCCTAAATACAGGACATTGCCATTGTCCAGCCTAGGGGGTGTTAAGCCACAAAAAGTGGCTTAACACGGCTTTGTAAATATGGAGAAGGGGATAACGCCACCAGAATGTCACTAAAAGTGACGTTCTGGTGGCTTTATCCCCTTGTACATATACCCCAGCATTTTCTCATGGTTTGCTTCCTTCAACCAGACCCACCCTCAATGTGCCATGGTTGGCAAGTATTACTTCCAGTTTGCCAGCATCATCATTTTGCATATGTGTCCCCGTATGGCAAGAATTAGACCCAGTATGTCAGGCCTACATATTTTAACGGATATTCTCCTTTATGCCAAGAACGAGCTTTGATGTGCTAGTGACAGCAAGTTATCTTGGGTGTCCTCCTAATCCCAGAATTATCTTTAGTATGCCATGATCAGCAGCAGACTCACAAATATAAAGGATGCCAACAAACACACTCTTACTAACCAATGTTCCCTCAATTTTTTGTCCTTTGCATGCAGAAGTGTAAGGTTTCTGTGCGCTACAGCCAAGGCTGTGTGTGTCAAGATGCTGACCATTCATTAAATAGTTACCTGGGGTTCCAGGTTAGGCCAAACAGGAATGTGCTCACATGTTTATTTATTAGCTTTAATTACGCTAAGCAGGTTTATAACCCTGCTTTGTGTGCTAAACCTTCTGTGATGCAGCTGTTCCCTGGCATTCATACTGCACGAGTGGTAGAGCTGGGTGAGCTACGAAATTCAACCGAAGAACTGAGCAGGATACGGTCCTATAGAAGATCTCACATGAAATGAGTCAACAGTGACCTGCAAAAATAGACTTTTTCTAATTGAAAAAAGGTGGTTTTTGTCTAATAGTTGCATTTCTATTGACTTGTAGGACAAAGCGACACTGACTAAACAAACCCTTCACTTTTGCTTTGTGGACTTCAAAGCGGCCTTCAACAACGTCAATCGAGCCAATCTTTGGAGAAAATTAGCCCTTTGGGGGAATCCCCGCTACTCTTTTAAACCTCTTGATCGAACTGCACTCTAACACGTGGGTTCAGATGAAGCTCGGGAATGGCAGCCATCTCTCGAGGCACATACCAACTACAAAAGGCCTCAAGCAGGAGTGCGTTTTAGCGCCAACCCTTTTCAATTTATTTACAGCCAATCTGCCACCTGCTCTAGAAGCCTGCAATGCGCATGCCCCCCGACTAGGGGTCAAGCCCTGCCTAGCATATCCTACGCAGACGATGTGGTCCTGGTTAGTCACACCAAAGTAGGACTACAGCATCTCATCAATACACTGCATGGATATGCTGAAGAGAACCTACTCGAAGTAAATATTGACAAAACTAAAGTACTGTCAATAACTAGGAATAAAAAGTCCCACTCCTGGCTCCTTGGAACAAAGGCCATCGCGAACTGATTTGAATACAAATATCTTGGCATTATAGTTGACAAAGGAGGCCACTTCTCAAACCACCTTGAGGCCACAAAGAGAAAAGGCATGCTGATTGCGACAACACTTAGACAACTTAAAACTAAGCTGACCGGTCCCACTCTCCTACCATTGCTTCGCGTTGCCCAAGTTAAAATACAGTCATCCATTACCTATGGCAGCGAAGCATTAAGAGGCACAGATGCGATATTGCTGGACACAATCATTTCAAAAGCGTACAGACTCCTCTTAAATCTGCCACCTTATATCTCATAAGCCCAGATCCGGTTAGAATTTGGACTAACAAAACAACTGCTAGCAAGGAGAGGATCGTACATTAAGTGTTGGCACAAAATAAAGAATTCGACGGAGAACACACTGAACCACCAGCTCTGGCAAGACTTGTGCAGCTGCTCCAAAATGCCGGGGGAAAAGTACTTAGAGGAGTCCCTGGCTATTACAGGACTAAAAGAACAATGGGAAACCTTACTACCGCACACACAATTTAAGCATGTAGTAAATAAGAGCATAAAGAGACTCTCTTTCATAGAGGACAAAGCCACCTATGCCTATAGGCGTCACACCTGGATGATTCTGAGCACATATAAATCACCCGGGTTACAGGCTTACTTCAGATTGGGGTATTGCAGGAAATCAAAAGAAGCCTTCCTAAAACACAGGCTAGAAATCTTACCAGCCAACCATGGCTGAGAAGGAACTGTGGGACAACATGCAGGTTATGCGGTGCAGGGAAAGAAGATATCGAACATTTGCTATGCTCCTGCTCGAAGTTAAAAGAGGAAAGAGTAGCTCTCCGAAAAACAACTTTGAACAAACACAGAATACGCACACGGAGACAAGCAGTTCTCGCATGCTTCGATCCAAGACTTCCGCTACTAAATGGGAAGTTGGTAAAATTCTTGAAATTAGTGGTGCTCAAACTAACAAACCAAGATGTCGGTGGCTCAGATAAAAAACAATGAATCATGGACACTCCTCAAACCCTCATTTTATAACTACTGTATTTTCTAACAATTAAGATCTCTCTTTTAAGATTTTTACTGATGAAGTGCACATTCAAATGTATTTTTGTAATGGTTTTAATTATTCAGAAACAATACATTTTTACTTACTTATTTACTTACTATTGATTTGTAGTACAATAGATTATAACACTGCAAAATGATGGTGACAGACTTTGACAACCCTATAAGAAATGGGCAGCAGACGCCCACAGCCCTAAAACCTGACACCCAAATGTGACATTGCACCGAAGGTGCCACATCAGATTGTAAACCCGAGAGCCATTCTTCAGATTGAAACACCACTCTAGAAACCAGAGAGGCTGAAATTACACCAGGTGCTTGAGAACATACCATAATAATTGAGTATGAGGTGCACCACAAGTGAACTTTCCCACTTTCGGTTTTTAGAGGGAGTGTTTGAACCCATATCCCTGACCCTGCATGCATGTGTTGAGAAGACTTAAACTCATTTTGATTGTGGGATTTAGGGAGGCTAAAGACAACATGCGAGTACCATCCCCTGCAGTGTCAGTTCAGGGGAATCCTTACAGTATTGTCCTTATGCAGCAGTGCTTTAAGTGAACTGAAATTAGTGGGGGATCTCTAAAAAGGACAGGGAAAGGAAGTATAACTAAGAACACTTTTTTAGGGTTATGGCAGACAACATGCGGCTCAGAAGCATATGCTTCGCGCAGTAGCAAACCTAACCAATATTTGGGTGCCTTTCAGTGTTTTCTGTTACTACTACCGGACATAACACAACAATTAACATACGACTAAAACAAGCCACTTCTACTGGCTTTTCCAATGCTTTATAGATGTATCAAATAACTTCAAAGTCCATCCCATTGCACTTACCCTCTCACCTGCTCTAAGCACTGCATTTTGTTTCCCTTTGGTGCAGCCTTTTTTTGTATTTGTTGTGTGGAACTCTTCCACACATTTTTCATAAATGTGACCATTTTGGATGCAAGGGAACAATTTGTACGAAGAAAGTAACACTAAATTTGGGAGTACATTGGGAAAAAAAATCCTACTTCAAGAGCGCATTTAGTGAGCGTGACTAGCTGCCGCCCCACTGTTCATATTCTGTTGCATTTGGGGTTATTTCCTAGAGCAAATAGCATCCTCTGGTCCACTTTGGAGCCCCCTTTCGGAACTAAAACCCTCACACACCCAGCAAGCTAGGTGTCATACTTCATCATCTGGGTTCTGCTCCTCGTCAGACTGGCGCTGCAATGTCTGACGGGCACCCGCAAAGGGGCTCTTTATTGGAGATCTTTTGTTCCTGCCAGTTGGTGCATGTGGACGGACTTCTCGATTAGACCTACCCGCACGCTGGCAAGGAGGAGCCGGCTTCCTCTCCTCCTTGCCAGCGTGCGGGTAGGTCTAATCGAGAAGTCCGTCCAGCGGACAGGTACCAACTACAGTGGTGCCTACGCTCGGGAGAAGTCCGGTGACGCCATTCTGCTACATCAGTAGGGTTCCACTAAATTGTGGTAGGACCATTTGGCCTGCTACCAGTTACCTGTGGAAGGTAATACTTGTCCTTTCCCGATACGTGTAGGACAGTTTCTATATAGGTCCTGATGAATTGCTAGTTTTAGCATGAAACATGTTGACCGCTAGGTAGAGCACACCTCACCGGATCTTAGCACCTGTGTGTGTGCCTCCCTGTTCTGTTTTTAATAAGGTAGCTAGCCACACTAATAAAAATCCCTGTGGACTTCCTAACCTTTTTTAATCTGCACCACTGCACTATTTTCTCACGCCTACACTTCACCTAAAACCCTCATACCTACATGCACCAACTGGCAGGAACAAAAGATCTCCGATAAAGAGCCCCTTTGCGGGTGCCCGTCAGACATTGCAGCGCCAGTCTGGCGAGGAGCAGAACCCAGGTGATGAAGCATGACACCTAGCTTACTGGGTGTGTGAGGGTTTTAGTTCCGAAAGGGGGCTCCCCCCTCGTTCACTGTTCTTGGTTCTTCCGTCTCTCCAACTTAGGGGGAACAGTGTATCCTTTTGGGTATGAGTACTAGCATCAGCTCATGAAAATGTGACAATTACTGATGAGTAGCTTCAATTGAGGCAGCAGGTGCAGTGACACTGGGGCCTAGATGCCTGAGGGGCCCACTGAACTTTGATTATTGCGGTATTTCACAGTTCAAACAGCAGTCAACAAGGCCCATTTTCTTCCTTGCACGAGGGCCCATACTATACTATCTACACCACTGGTACTGTTGGCATTGTAGCCCCAAAATTAACAATAATGCTAACAATCTGAGATATTTAACTGTTCCCTTAGAATACAAACTGGAACAAATGAGAAGGCAAGAGGGAAGGAAACAGTATGGCTGTCTCTCTAGTGCTTCATAAACAATGTGGAAATTGAGCATAATGAGTTTAAGAACAAAGGGTTGACATTAAAGGGAAAAAACAAGAAACAAATCGATACCCATTTCTACAAATGGATTAATTTCAGCTTCCCCACACAATCAAGTTGTGTGATGTTAGGCAAATATTTTATTTCAGAATTTTCTTCATTGAAAGTACCTTCACATCCCTGAGCTCAGAATAGGAGGCGTCTAAACATATTGGGGCAGATTTATGAGGCCCTTGCGCCATGTTTACGCCGCTGTTGCGTCACGCAAGGTGGCGTAAACGTGGCGCATCCCTACGAACGATTTACAACGTGACGCATCTAGGCAGATGCGTCACGTTGTAAAGCCCTGCGCCGCTTGTGGGCGTTCCGGCGCAGGGTGGGCGTTCCGGGGCAGGTGCGCCTCGCAAAAGTGGCTATAAGATTTCACTCAGTCACTTTCAGGCCAATGCTGCGTCAAAAGCCTGCGCCTGCTTGAAGCAGGCGTAGGTCTTGATGCAGCATTGGTCAGATAGTGCACAACCGAGCCTTTCTGGAGCTGCATCGCGCTTGCGACGCAGCTCCAGCAATGCGCCGCCTTTACGGCACAGATGCGTCACGCATCTGTGCCGTTTTTGCCCCATGGTGCGCCGCATTGTAAATGCAGCGCACCATAGGTGGCGGAGCTGTGGCGCACATTAACTGGCGCATCCCTGGGGATGCGCCAGTTAACATAAATCTGCCCCTCTGGGTTTAATTTAATAGACTATAATGTTGCTCTATCCATAGGAATGTAGTCCGCATACAGGATGCACGTGCCAACTTGCTTGCCTCACAGATGGCATTGTTATGAGGGCCGTGCAGGAATAGTTCCAACTTCATATTTAAAACTCTCACTTTTAATATTTACCTCTCAGTGCAGTGATATAATGTGATCTATTAATTTCAAAGCATCTGCAGGTTACAGAAATGTGCTTTTTTGAATTTGAAAAGACTTTAATCATATTTTATGCGACGCTTGTTGCATGATTTACTGGCAAACATTTCAGCGCTGTTCTCCTAGGAGAGCTAAAATTACCAGAACAGCCGGGCCTGGAGAGTGAGCAGGCCGGACTTCATCGTTTTAATTACCACCCCCCAGTGGAGAGTCAACTCCCCGCTCTCGTAAACAACAACAATGCTCAGCACATGACCTTTAAATAAATTATTGGCAAGCTTTAGGCCACAAGATGAAAAACGTATTTATTGGTCAAACAAATGTGTGCTTGTATTTTGAGCACATACTGAGGCAAGGACGCGCACCATGCCCTCCAACACCTAGAGGCATATTACCAACAACTAGCGATATTTATCGCTAAATGCGCTTAGCGACTTTTTTTTTATCGCTGCCTATCGCTGGATATATTAGCGGAGAAAACATGCTATTAGCAACGTTTTTCTCCATAGCGCTAAAATATCCAGTGATAGCGGCGTAATGCGAGAATATCGCTGAGAATATAGCGATATTCTCACATTAGCGACGAAATGCTCTTAGCCATGTTATCCACCTCCCATTGGATAACATTGCTAAGAACTGGTCAGAGCAGGCTTTAGTTTTTGGCGATAGCTGGAATATTTCCATCGCTACGCCAGCCTTGTGAATAGGCAATAGCGACGTTATCGACTGCTTTTAGTCGCTAACGGATTAGGTACGCCCACTTTGCATGTCATTAGCGATAAATATCACTGACATGCAAAGCGGGCCCCAAACCGCTCGCTATCGCCTTCAGGCTGTCGCTAACTGCTGTTAGCGACAGCTTGATAATAGGGCAATAGAATTTTCGCCGCTTAGCGTCTGAAAACGGCCGCTAAACCGGCGAAAAGTGCCTATCGCCCCCCCCTTGATAATATGGCCCTCAGTTCTTAATTTGTAAAAAAAATAAGTGCCAGGGCTCTCGTGTAGGAGGCCATTGCAGCTTGCACCTTACATCGCCCCTGTGATTCTGCCAATGATAGAAACAACACAACTACTAACCATCGCACTCCTACAAGTGTGATAATTTGGACTATTTCAGGCCCCCAAAGCAATATGAATGGCTTGGGTGGCAGGTAATAGTAATTTCGAATTAATATAGCAATAATAATTAACTGTTGTTGTGGTCATCTCTAAATTACCTAGACAGCGCCACCTTGGGGCAGGCAGTCTCAAGCACCAGTGCTGATAATTAATTGCTGGTGCTGAATAACGGAAACCACTGGCTCAAATTAAGCACTACAGACACTTACAAATGCAGTATGTATCCGCTGCCCTCTATCTCCACAATGAATGCAGCAAGTGGCATGTGTGTTTGAGTCTCTTGTTTTGCAACTTTGGACCCTCTGCAGTCCCACACACTGCATTGGAAGAGGAATGCTAAACTGCTACTCTCTTTTTCCACGGTAGTCTACTCTTCCACACAAGGTCGCTGCCTCAGCTGCTCCCTATGGAGTGCTTTTCCAACACGCACGTGACCATGCTGCTCGCGTTTTAAAAAACAGCAGCTGCAAATGGTCTCTTGTGTGATGTGTGCGTGCTGCACAATAGAGATTGCGTGCTCTGGAAGTTAGGGTGCGTGCACTCACGTGCGTAGCCTACAGGGAGCACTATTAATAACACTCACTAATTCTCACTCTGTTTGATTCCCTCTCTCTCCCCCTCTTTCACTCTAACTCATACTTTCTCACTTACTCACACAGAAATCGACCCATGCACTCAAACTCACTGATTCTCCCTCTCCTTCTCACTCACAAAGGCACTTACACACACACTCCTTGGCCTCCGGGGTTTGCACCTATATAGCATTGCTGGAAGCCTCTTTCTCCAATCACATGCTGTCAGTTCTAGAAGGTGTTTTTTTGATAACCAAGTTGATTGATTTTATAAGAAACCAACAAAGAATAGCAATACCAGCTGTTCGTACATTTGGTCGTGCAAGGCAAATACAAGGGGACATTACACCAGCATAAAGGAACCGATAGACAAGGCAGAAGTAAAAACAATGTTGCACCCAATCCAAAATTCGAGTATTCATTGAAGGTTCACTTATGTCAGGGGTTTTGGAACCATCAGAATCCTTTGATAGACAGGAGGTAGTCCGGGCAATAGAGAGTATAGCTCCCGTTAAGGCGGCGGGCCCTGAAGGCCTACCCGGAGACCTACTTCTGTATGATCCAAAGCTCTGGGCGCATTTAATTCTGCTTCTGATTAATCTTATAGCTAGAGGCCATGCAGTTCCCGAATCTTGGAGGGGTGCTGAAGTGGTTACAATATATAACAAGGGGAATAGGGAGGACCCTGCCAACTACAGGCCGATTCGTTTAATCAACGTGATACAGAAGGTGGTTGGCAGGGTACTCCTTATGAGGATGAGGTCTTGGATGGAGGATGGGAATATCCTTTCGCACTTCCAGGCAGGCTTTAGGCAGCGGGTGGGCACGATAGATCAGATATTTAGATTTGTCATGATCCATTGGAAAATTGTGGTCATAGGGAAAGGCAGTCTATATCTGGCCTTCATTGACCTGAAGACCGCCTTCGACCTGGTCCCACGCTCTAAGCTCTGGAAGGTGCTGCTGCACGAACTGGGCATTCCCCCGTTGATCCTCGACTTTATCAAATGCCTACATGAGGGAAACTACGCTAGAATTAGGTGGGGGGCACAGGGACAGCTAACTGAGAGGATCGAGGTGAATAGGGGGGTGCGCCAGGGCTGCGTATTGGCTCCGACTCTGTTTTCTCTCTTTGTGAATGGGGTGGTAGACCATTTAAGAGAGGACCCAGCCGATGCCCCTACCCTGGCTGGAGAGAAAACCCCTACACTCCTCTATGCCGCCGACACACCCCTGATATCGAAAAGCCCAAGTGGCCTCCAAAAATTGCAAGACAGATTTAGTCTGTTCTGCGATACAAGGGGACTATACATTAATACTACTGAAACTAAGTTAATGACATTTTCCCTGTCGAAGCGGTTCAGAAATAGCATTACCCTCAACGGCACCCCATTAGACTTAGTCGAGTCTTTAGATTATTTGGGAATCCGGGTTAACAATTCAATGAAATGGAGTTCTCATATGGCCAAAATGCTCTTAAACCACAAGCGGGTGTCCGGGGCAATTCTAAGAGAACAACAACTCTCCATAAGTAAACCAGTAGCCCCTGCCCTTGTGGTTTCGATGGTAAAGCGCTACCCTCGGCCCTGTATGGGTCTGAACTATGGGGCTTCGAGAAAACCACTGATTTAGTAAGATCGGAAAACAAGTTTCTAAGAGGTCTGGTTTCTCTTCCTCCTACCACCCCATTGAAGCCCCTTTACCAAGATCTTGGTAAACGCTCCATCAAGGACATTGTACGCCTCTGTCCCCTTTTATTTTGGGCACGCATAAGAACGATTCCCGAATTGGCTAACTATGCCGCTGCCCTTAGTGAACTCATTAAAGCGGATACAGGCCAGAAGATTACATGGATTTCCAATCTCAGGAGGCTTGTATCTGATATTGGGTACGGGGAGGCATGGGCCAACCAGATCCCGCCACCTAAACAAGATATAAAGAAAGCATACTGGGAATGGGTGGAGGCGGAACTGGTGAGCAGTTTGAATAGGCGGACTCTTACTGAGCGTTTTTTGGAACATAAGCCTGTCCGGAAACTGGAACCTTATTTAGATTTTATTCAAACTCCAAGAGACAGGTCGCTCTATATGAAATTGAGAATTGGAACCCTCCCAATTAATGATTTAACAGCAGGTTGGTTGAGGTGTGGTCCAATGGATGCAGTAGCTACAGCAGCCTCATGTCCTGGCTGTGCGGCCCCAACGGAGTCCATTGCACATTTCCTTTTCGCATGCCCAGCATATAGATGTGCAAGAAGCAAATGGCTAAAACCTATTTGTATAATGGTGGGATCAAGGAATTATCGGGTAGCCCTACGTATTCTAAAAACCGACACTACCTCCCTCAATGTGGTCTGTGGGGTAGCTAAATACCTGGGCTGTGCATGGTTAACACGCTCGAAGCTCCTAGCGAAAAAAACATGAGGGAGGCTTTGCACAGGCTAGTTTTTTGATGCACTGTTTTATATTGTTCTTAATCTATTTAAATGTTACTGTTTTTGTTGAATATTTATTTATAATGGAAACATTGATTAATTTAATATTGTTATTTGTTAGAATAATGACTTTTAAAATGACGAACATGGAATGTACATGCTTTTATGATATCTTTTGTATCGAATAAAGTACATACAACATTGAAGGTGTTAGTCTTCCACCACCCCAACCCATTTGCCCCACATTCTACGGAATTTGTTTGGGCAGCCTCTTGCATACAGGAGTCGCTCCTGAGGGGCGCACCAGTCCACCTCTCTGCGCCAGCACGTCATGGTTGGGGCAGCTGAACTCAGCCAGTCGGCCGCAATGTCTCTTTTGGTTTTGCCACCATCAGTGCCGTGTTGAGAAAGAGTTTTTCAGCTCTGGAACCATCCAGCCCCTTGGTGATACCTAGCAGAACATTCACTGGATTAAGAGGTGCCTCCCAGCCTCCCAGCCTAGAACCTCAGTGAGTTCCCCAGTTACTGATTCCCGGTAGCACGTGATTGCGGAGCAACGCCACACCATGTGATAAAAGTCAGCTTGTGGATGGCTGCAGCGGGGACATGATGCATCAGCCCAGCACGATGGAGATGCAGCGATGTAAGATAGGCAGTGTGAAGATAGTATACTTGAACCAGGCGAAGCCTTGCTGAGGCCGTGACTGTTTGGGAGCTATCAATGCGTCCCTCCAATTGGCGTCATCCAGCAACCCAAGCCAACCATCCCATCTGTCCCTGAGGTGTGATAGTGTGTTAGGAGTGTTATTGATAAGTGAACAATAGATACAGGAGATTCCCCCTTCCCTAGATTACCGGTCATGGTCTGGGTTTTGGGTGGGCTATACTCGGGTAGGGAGGTGCAGTCTGAAATGTGAGAATGGAGGGCAGGGTGTATTTGCAGGTATCAGTAGAACTGGGAAGCGTGAAGGGAGTAACGAGTGTGCAATTCTTGGAAGGTGCATTTGCGACTCCCACCCCGGACATCACCTAGCAGGGAAATACCAATGAGGTCTCATGTTCTAAAGCCTGGGAGGTTGGCAACCTCCCGGAGCCATGTGCCGCACCACAATGGGGTTTGTTGGGTCAGTTTGTCCGACCAGTGGATGTGACGCAAAGAAGCTTATCAGGCCAGAAGCACCCCGCTGGTGACCTCGGGTAGAATTTGGGGGGTGGCGCTCCCATACAGCATCCCTTGAATGTTAGACAGGCCCAGGGTGTTCAGTTGCAAGTGGTATGCCGGGTCAGACCAGCCACCGTTAAACCAGTCATGTACGGTGAGGAGCCGAGTCGCTAGATAATAAAGGTAGAGATGTGTCATCCTCAGACCACCATCAAATGGTGGGATCCGGCACTGGGCAAGGGCCAGCCAAGGCCCATGACCCCCCCACAGGAACTTGGTGGCCATGCTGTCGAGCTCTCGGAACCACCACCGTGAGAAGGAGAGGTGCGTATTCTGAAGCATGGAAAGGAATCTGGGAAGGACCATCATTTTAAATAGAGTTATTCTGCCCATAGGGTTCAGTGGTAGGGTTTGCCACTTGAGGAGGTCAGCCCGGGCCTTCTTCACTAATGGGGTGACGGTGAGTGACCAAGCGAGGTCAGGGAGGAGGGCAACCCAAATTCCCAGATACTTGAAGGACTGTGGACGTAAAGATATCGACTACTGCCAGTCGAAGCACTCTCTCGAGAGGTGAAGGGGGACCAGAACGGATTAAGCAGAGTTCAACCCAAGACCGGAGGTTTGTTCGAAGAGACTCAAAGCCCGGAGGCATCAGGTCCCGACTGAGCCGGGTCTGCTAGGAATATCAGAACATCGTCAGCATAAAGGGCAATGTTATCTTCCTCTAAGCCAGGCCATCTCCATCCCATGAGGAGCTGGTCAGACTGTATAAGACATGCAAAGGGCACCATCGTCAACGCGAATAGGAGGGGTGAGAGGGGGCATCTTTGCCTCGTGCCTCTTCTGATGGGGAAGGGGTTTGACAGGGCTCCGTTGACTAGTACCTGGGCCCTGGGTTTGCAACCTCAGGGATGATACGGTTGGCCATTGGGTAAGTGGCCAGGCAGTGAAGGAGTTTCCCGTTTTTGTCTCCCCACCCATATACTCGCGCCACGGAGGACCTCCACAGGAGTTTGGCCGCCTCCAAGGAGGTCTGCTTGATCTTGTCCCTCAGAAACACTAGTCTCCTGTCTTGGGCTTCTGATCTCTCCTCCGGAGGTTGAGCTTCAATTAGAACAGCCTGGGCCTCCAGGAGTGTGAGGTGGGTATGCTTAAGTTTGAGTTGGCCCTTGGCAAAGCCCCGAATGGTGGCCTTACCGGCTTCCCATAGGGTGCCAGGAGAGTAAACCGACCCGTGATTAGTGGTAAAGTATTTTCGGCGCTCGTCTCCAACTTGGTCCCTGAAATCCTTGTCTTGGAGGAACTAGGCGTTCAGCCGCCAGATCGGGCGCGAGGACGCAGGGAGACTGCCCATCCACATCGCCACCAGGGAGTGGTTTGACAAACCTCGGGGGAGGATGGTGATGTTTAGAATTGTTCTACAGTCCAGGGCCGGCAGGAAAACATCGTCTAGTAGTGCGTGTGTGTGGTGGAAAGCTGACCTGTGGGTGTAGAGTCGAGTTGTCAGATGCCAGAGTCTGCAGGCATCTCCCAGACCTAGGGTGGCAGTCCAGTTCGACAGGAGGGTAGACTGAGCGACTCTGGAGGCGGAAGGTGCTGGAGCAGTGTCAAGGTCAGGGTCCATTACTGCGTTAAAATCTCCCCCAACGATGGTCATCCCCACGGGCAGAATGGCAACTAGTGTAGCGAGACATTGAAGCCTGGAGGTCAATACAGAGGGGGTAGAGTATACAGCGAGCAACTTTAGAGGCCGGTCCCCAAGGCTCCCCTCCAAGATGACAAAACAGCCTTTCGGATCATGGGTTACCTTACTCACCACGAGTGGAAGACCACAGTGCACCAGGATAGCCACCCCTTGTGAACCCCGATTAAAGCCGGAGTGCCAGACTCCGCCATAGCCATAGCGTGGCAGGAAAGGGCAATGATTGCCTACCAGGTGGGTCTCTTGGAGCAGCAGTATATCTATAGTGTGACGCTGAGCATAACGCAGGACCGCTGTGTGCTTGACCTTATCCAGCAAGCTGTTAACATTCCAAGACATTATGGGGAGCGACGCTTTCTCAGCATAGTTGTCAGACATAGGCGAAACGGGCGCAGGGCTGGACACCCTGCATGCGTGGCCAGTGAGGGCAGAGTAATGCAGGTGCATGAGGTAGTGGGTGCGATTCTACAAGGTTGGACCTTGCGCGCTTGTTGTATAACTGGAAATGTATGCTGGTACAGTAAACAAATGAAACAACAAAAACAAATCGTAACAACAGTCCCCCCTCCCCAACCCAACTCCCTCCCCCCTCCCTATACTTCGGGAATGGAAGTATCTGTTGCCCTAACAGTGAAAAATTAGAAAGACCAAACTAAAACGCTTGGGAATGGGGAATCGTGGAGGACCCCTCCTCATAGTAGGATGCTTGTGACAATGTTCTTCGGGAGTTAAGTTAATAGTTGGCGGACGTGCTGCACCCAGCCGCCGAGTTAGTTGCATCTGGAAGGCAAAGATGAGTTCAGGCAGGGCCTGTGAGAAGAGGCGGGCTGCGAGAAAGATCTGTGTCAGGGAGATCCAACAGTGACGGGTGAGGTTTGACACCCCCATGGTCAGAGTGGCCCAAGGAACCAGAGTGCCGCACCGCAAGGAGATCTCCGGAGAGCGCCCCAGACATCGGCTGATGACGGGGGCTCAATGGTGAGTCTAAACGTGCTCGTCACTGGCCCCGTCGCCTGCGTGAGCGGTTATGATGTGGCTGAGAGGTCGAGATGTTCAGGCTGGTACCTCCAGCGCCGGCTACGGGAGACGTATTTCGGGCATTGAGTTTTAAGGGCGTTCCTCTGTCACCCATGTCCAAGCTTCTTCAGGGGAATCAAAGAAGAGGGTTTTATTTTGGAGCATGACCCTTACGTGAGCCGGGAAGAGGAGCCTGTACTGTATGTTGAGAGCGCGTAAGTTCTGCTTGACGTCCCCAAATGAGTAGCGTTGGCCCTGCACCTCACGAGTATAGTCAGGGAAGATCATATTTGTCTGGCTTCCATTTTTGAGGTGCTGTTGCTTACGGGCTTCGGTCAGTACAGAGTCTCTATTCTTGAAATTGAGGATCCGCATTATTATTGGTCTGTGGCGCGCACCCGGTGGTGGCTTGGGCGCAAGCGAGCGGTGTGCTTGTTCGATCACAAACCATGGAGAGAGGGAGCCCTCGGGCATCCATGAGCGCAACCAGCGCTCTACGAAGTCCGTCGCCTGGCCTTACTTCACACCCTCCGGAAATCCCACCAAGCAAAGGTTGTTGCGACGGGATCTGTTTTCAGCATCCTCGGCCCGCTCTTGAGTGTGGGATCGGAGGCGGACAACCTGGTCTTTAAGATGTTGGACCTCATCCTCCACGGTGGAGATATGGGATTCGGTTTCTTTAATCTGGGCTGTGGCATTGCGAAGGTCTTGCAGGATGAGGGTCTCATCAACCCGGACTTCAGCAATCTTTCCCTCCACTGAAGTTTGTGAGGCATGGATAGCCTGGAGGATAGTGGACAAGTCTGCAGGAGGGGGGATTCCTTGTCTGTGGTTCCCCCAACGCCCAGAGTCCGTGGTAGTGAATCAGTCCATCTTTGTCTGGGTGGCGAGGTCTTTGGTGCTCTGTCCCTACCTATGACCTTCGTCCAGAAAGGCAGGAGGTCCAAGCGGGATTCTGGCGCACAGACGAGAGGAGGGAAGTTTGGACGAGGAGGATGAGGGGAGAGGGCCCTGCCGCTCCGCACCTTGCCGTCCGACGACGGCCGGTATTTCTTCCCTTAGGCCCCTCCCGTGTCCCCAGGATGGGTGCAGAAGTGCGGAGTCACACAGACGGGTCGGGGTCAGCACCGAAGTCAGGACGCAAGGCCGGCGAAGAAGAGGAACAGGGCGCAGCTCACAAGATGTGAAGGAAGCGAGGCAGCCAGGAGACGGGGTGAGAACGAGGGGATCCCTTACAGCCTGCCACCCGATGTGGTGGCTGACATTCTTTTAAGAGGCTCTGTCCGCCGGGTATGTGGTGACCCACAAGCGGAAGCAGTCTCACCCGGAAACATCCTTTACAACGAAACTTTTACGACGCGCTACCATTACGACACAACTTTTACAACGCAAGTCATTACAACGAATTGCGTTGGAGGGCGCTCTAGGATAGGGAATAGTTTAATTACTATCCAACACCTTCCCTACTATCCACGGGGACTGGAGTTGGAATAGTAAATTAAACTATTCACTATCCAGTGCCCCCAACGCAAGTCGTTGTAACGACTTGCGTTGTAAAACCTGCGTCGTAATGGCATGCGTTGTAAAAGCATGCGTTGTAACGTCATACATCCGTCTCACCAAACAATGCCGCCGCTTGAATCAGCGGCCGAGGCGCCCTCCAAACACCATCAGCGCACCGGGGAGTGTAACAGGCCAGAGGGCCGCCCCGGTCAATGTCTACAGCGCGGGCCACTGTCGCCAGCCAGAGGAGTGGAACAGCTGGCCCACCTCAGGACTTAGGGGGGGAAACCTCCCTGCCACACGAATGACAGCCGAACACCCCCACCACCCAGGATCAAACGGGCCTTCAAGCTCCTCACATCGTCAGCTTGTAGCTGGGCCATGCGGCCGTCCGTCTCTAGGTCTCGCACCCACTCCCAGCTTGCAGTCACTTCCCAGGAGGGGGGCCCACGTCTAGTGTAGGGCCTTTGCAGTGGCGATCCAGGCCCCCGTATAATGGTGTGAGGAGGGGGGCGCATAGGATGGAGTTACACGCCCCTTCTACCGCCGTCCGACAGACAGCGGAGCTCACTTCCCCACCACACCGCCGATCACAGAACCAGATCGCAGGTCCGGCAACTAGTGCGGGCTCCCACCAGGGCAGGGCAGCGCAGGAGCATCGGGGGGAGTAGCACTCTTTGCCCCTCACCCCCCCTGGCAACGGCCGATCGCTCATCGATCGCGGGTCGCAGCACCTCCACAACTCAGGATCCGCCCCAGGAGGAGCGGCGGGCAGGATTTCTCCAGGCTCTCCCAGCGCTTCTCATCTAGCCGGGGACTCCCCTCTGCCAGGAGGAGAAAGGCGGCTCCACGAACACCTGCTTGAATGGCGCAAACAATTCTCTGGGACTTCCCTCTCTCCGGGGCACACTAGGAGAAATCCCGGAGCTCACTGCCATAGATCGGGCCGAGAGATCGGCATAGTGGAGCCACCATCTTGGGATCACTGCAGGGCCAGGGTCTCAGCTGGGGCCACCTGTGCTGCCTGGATGCCACCCACACTGCTTCCAGGGAAGGCTCGGGGGCTGAGGACAGGCAGGCAGGCTGGGTACAAGATAGGAGCTCTTCGATGGCGATGGATGCATGTGCGGATGATGGAGGGGTCTGGAGCTCTTCTGAAGTGCGACTGCCATCTTGACACTATTAGTAGGTGGTTTAATCAATCCTGCAAACACCAAATCATTTACTGTCCCCAGTTGGGCCACCCAGTAGTATTTCATGATGTCTGGCCAGGCAACACCACCAACCCCCCAGGTAATGTTCGGCATCGCAATTCATGAGGGACTCCCTTTCCATAGGTGGAGTCAAAGTTTGGGTCCAATCTTGTGGAAGAATTCGAATTGGTGTACTTTGGAGAGCATACAGGCATCTTGGAAACATTATCATAATGAAAGATTGAGTGTGTGTGTGTAAGTGTGAATGTGTGTATGTGTAAACATGTGTATCTGAGTGAAATTGAAGGTCAAAGGGCGTATGATATCACTTTCTCTACCCCAGGCATTTTGCTGAATTAAAAGTTCATGGGGTCTATCTCTGTATCTGGGGGCCTTATCGCTGAGTCCCCCACCTCCAACCGGGCCTGTGGAGGTAGTCTCGGCTCCGATACAGCCTTTGCGTAGCTGTCCATTTTGTTCTGCTGGACGCTGCTGACCCCTTTGCCCATCATCTCTGGCTGCACCCTGTCTGCTTGCCTATGTCCATTAATTATTGTGGGCAGCGCCGCTGCAACTCCTCCATGGCCGAGGGGTGGGGTGACCCAGTCTCAGCTGTCTCCATACATTGGTGGAGCAGAATTCATCAATAACCCCCTCTCTTTTTAATCTTCAGGTCACCCCCATACAGCACCCGGGGGTGCAGGACCCCAGCGCAAGCTCCTTGGCCAGAGTCAGATTCTTCAGGGAGGGGAGGGAAATTGACGGGAATGGAGGTGGGGGGCCGAGGTGCGTAGAACTTATTCTGTGCTAGGGTCCTCTCCTCAAAGCGCTGCATCAAACATGGAGAGCTCCAGACTCTGGTACCTCCCAGCCCTGAGGGCCGCTCAGCTCTCAAGCCACTCAGGGGCGAAGAGGGGGCAGAGGTGTGTTGTGCCTCTGCTGTGCTTGAGGACTCTACAGGTTGGGGGCAGTCTCCTTGGTCTTCTTAGGGCTCCATTAGAGGACCGCAGCTCCCATGGATATTCCCTCTGTTTCGGTCTCACTCAGAGCTGAGGGTCAGTCCGTTCCCAGGCCTTTCTGAGGGCTGGGTGGAAGGGGTCAATGCATCCTCTGTAAATTTCTATCCGCCAGGGGCCAGTTCTCTTGGCTGGTGTCTCAGCCTCTTGGTCCCAAGGGTCGGCCAACCAGCCTCCTGGGCTCTGATGATCCCTCCTGAGTCGGGCTGTCGCCTGGCTCCCAGTCAGCCTGGTCCGCACTGGTGCTCCCCGGGTATCGCAGCATCAGACCGGGCCCAGACCTCACCTACCTGAGTCCTCATCGGTGCTAAATCCTCTCCTCTCTGGAGCCCGCATCCAGGTACTGGGTCCCTTCAGATCCATGTTGTGGTGAGTCATTACCATTGCTTTCCAGATGGATTGTGCCATTTGTCACAGCCTGGTACTGTCATGATTCCTTGAATGCTGTAGCGCAGCATTCAAGGAATCATGACAGTACCAGGCAATGTTCCCTCTAATTTTTTTTCCTCTGTGTGTGGCAGTGGAGGGTCTCTGTGCGCTGCAACCATGTCTATGTGCGCCAGGAACCAAACCACGCGCGTCTGCGGCGCCAAATGGCACTCAAAACATTTAATTTAAAAAGTGAAAAGATGGTGCATTTTCACACATACAGCGCCACAAAAAGGGTCTTAAGGGCAGTTTGCAAATTTATTGTATTGCCTGTATTTTCATTGTTGTGTCTGTGACTGCTGTTGTCTGTCTTCCCCGCTGCCTGTACATGGTCCATGCCCCTTTTTCTTCCCCCTGTTTCCCTCGCTGTCCCTGTGCTCTCTCTGCCCGGTCTTTCCTTCTGTACCCCTCGCTGCCCGTGTCTCAGCCCAGTTTTCCCTTCTGTTTCCCTCGCTGCCCCCGTGCCTCTCTGCCCGTTCTGCCTTCTGTTCTTAGCTGCCCCTATATTTTTGTATTCTGCCTCTGTGCCATTAGTTTTTTGTGCCCGTCTGCCCTCTGTGCCACTCGTTTTTGTGCCCCTTTTGCCTTCTGTTCCACTCGTGTTTCCCTAATTTGTTTGTGCCTTTCTGCCCTCTGTTCCACTCGTTTTTTGTGCCTTTCTGCCCTCTGTTCCACTTGCTTTTTCCTCGTTTTTTGTGCCTTTCTGCCCTCTATTCCACTCGTTTTTCCCTCGTTTTTTGTGCCCTTTTGCCCTCTGTGCCACTCGTTTTTTGTGCCTTTCTGCCCTCTGTTCCACTCGTTTTTTTGTGTTTCTGTCTTGTGTTCCACCTGCTTTCCCCTCGTTTTTTGTGCCCTTCTGCCCTCTGTTCCACTGTTTTTTGTGCCTTTCTGCCCTCTATTCCACTCGTTTTTTGTGCCTTTCTGCCCTCTGTTCCACTCGTTTTTCGTTCATTTTTTGTCCCTTTCTGCCCTCTGTTACACTCGTTTTCCCTCTTTTTTTGTGCCCTTCTGCCCTCTGTTCCACTCGTTTTTTGTGCCTTTCTGCCCTCTGTTCCACTCGTTTTTTGTACGTTTCTGTCCTGTGTTCCACTCGTTTTTCCCTTGTTTTTTGTGCCCTTCTGCCCTCTGGTCCACTGGCTTTTTGTGCATTTCTGCTCTTTGTTCCACTCGTTTTTTGTGCGTTTCTGTACTGTGTTCCACTCGTTTTTCCCTTGTTTTTTGTGCTTTTCTGCCCTCTGTTCCACTCGTTTTTTGTGCCTTTCTGTCCTGTGTTCCACTCGTTTTTGTGCCCTTCTGCCCTCTGTTCCACTCGCTTTTTGTGCCCTTCTGCCCTCTGTTCTACTAGTTTTTTGTGCCTTTCTGCCCTCTGTTCCACCCATTTTTTCCTTGTTTTTGTGCCCCTTTTGCCTTCTGTTCTGCTCGTTTCCCCAGCCGCTGTGCCCCCTGCGGCCCCGCCCCCCTGACTGCTCACTGTGGCCTTTTGTTTAAGTATTGCTGTTAATCACAGCAATACTTAAACAAAAGGCCACAGTCTGCCCCGCGCTCCCACATAGCCACAAGCCCCACAAGCCCCATCAGACACCCCGCCTCCTTACCTGCACGCCTCACGACCGCTCTGCCGCACCCCATGGAAAAGTGCTTCATGTTTGCGCCGCTTGCTTCTTTAAAGCGGCCGGCGGTGCGATTCTCTCCCGCGACGTCCTGTGTGCGCGCTCCACACGAGGCGGTCGCGCTGACATCAGGGGAGGTGCTCGCGCGCGCGCCCTAGAGGGAACGGTGGTGCCAGGCCACACCTTTCTCCCATCGCTTCTCCGGTGCGGTCTCCACAGGCTCTTTTTGTCAGGATCAGATGATTGTGCAGGTGCACAGAGGATTAGGCTCTAGGCCAGTCAGAGCTGCCCTAGCAAGCGGTCATTTTGTTTGGCAGTTGGCCACGCCCCCAATCCCAGACATTTCTGAATAGTAGGTACCTTGAAGAGGTATGGTGTTAGTGGGTACCACCCCTTTTTCTTACTCAGAATTCCCCTCACAGGTCCTCCTTTGTTAAAAAAATATTTCCTCATGTTTTCGTTATGGAAAGTTTCGAAATTTGCGGGGAACTGCCATAATACCATTCCCAGTTTCCCCATATTTCTAGCAATTTAAACCGTACCTCACATGTTTGGGTGTGCCTATGGTAATTGACCGGAACAGGCCAAATTTGTGACCATGTTTAGTCAATATAGTGTCAATGTGGTCTTCACATTGTTTCCAATTTGGCCTCTTCCTATTCCGTGCAGTAGGCCCAACAACAGATGTGGGGTACCATTTTTATTTGGAGTAGTGTGGGAGCTTTCTGTCAAAAAAAATTAAGAAATTATGATTTTTGAAATCATACTTTGGCATATGCAGGGGATTCTGACCAACTAAACATGCTGGGATTGGATTCAAGGAAGCTGCATCATTGTGGATTGTCCTCTGTTGTGTTCACAAATATCTGGGATTAGAAGGTTTCCCTTGGTTCTAACAGACCCTGGGTCCAAATAGTTAAGTCACCTCAAAAGAATCTTGCCTCTGTCAAAAATCTTCCCTGGTGTCTAATGTGTGGATCTCTGCTCAAACCAATGGAAAATACACACTTGTGTGATAGCTCCACACTCAAAAGACCTAAAGGGGCACAAGTATGGGCCAGTCCTTGGCATGGATGTATCACTGTGTGAGAAAGACTGAAGAAAACTACTGTTTGGGGGAAATTAACGAAAATATGACTAATATCTTGTTCAGTGCATTGTCCTAGCGATGTGTTAAAAATATAAGGTTATGGTAGCTTTCCATACCAACTATAAGTGCAACCTGCAACCAAAACACAGATAGCTGAAACCCATCATGTTGCTTTTATCCGCTTCTCAGATTTCCCTGTGAGCTGCACACAGTTTATGGCTTTTGGGCACCCGGAGCCCATTACAAATCCACACATGTCTGATTCACCCATGCTCAGTAGACCCAATGGAACCAAGCTGGGGGTTAAACCTTTACAAGGATATGTTCCAGTATTAGTGAGTCAGGAGGAAATGACCATGTTTTGGAAACAAAATGCTAAAAACTGACAAATGTTATGTTCAACTCAATCTTCTGGTAAGTCTATCAGGGTGAAGGTTGTCTGGCACCCAGTGATAGAAACCGTAGGATGTGCAGATGGTAAAGCTTGTGGTATATTTCCATACAGTCCAATGGTGATATATGTGACCAAAAGACAGGTAGGCAGCTGAAACTAGTAGTTGCTTTCCAAATTTCCCAAATATATTGTACCCTGTTTATCATCAGTGGTCACACTGAATCAACAGAAAACCCATGAATGTATGGTCCTCCATACTTAGGAGACACATAACTATAAAGATGGTGGTCAAATCTTGTCAGGGATATGTTCCTGTGTGATAGAGACTGGAAGTTGTTACCATGTTTGGAGAAAAAATCTTTAAGTCTGACAAACATCATATTCAGCATGTTCTACTGGTCAGCCTGTGAGGTTAGGGGGAGATTACCTTGAACCAATAGATTCCTTAGGTCAATCTGAATTGAACATATATAGGTTTTATACTTTTCTTATATTCCCAAATTTGATATCTGTCACATGAACAGAGGACCAAAAACAGTGATTCTGCAACAATTTTGCAATCTGCACCAATATTACCTAATGTACTACATTACAGATTACATTCCGTAGAAAACCCACAAATATCTGGTATTGTCCGACTATACGTCAGGGCTAGATTTAATTGGTTAGAGTTCTGGATTTTATGCTTGTGCATATCTCTGGGGTTTATGTTTCTCCATTCAAAAAGTGCAGCAAAATACTGAGTATATGTTAGGAAAATAAAAATATCTTCAAATTTTTCATTAGATTTGGAGGCTGCAATGAGATATTGATGCAGGGTTTGGGCCACAACACAGACATGAATGTGCCAAAAAAGCATGTCGTTTGTACGTGTCCACAATTGTAAACAAACTGACACAAGTTTATTGGAAAAAGCTCTGACTACGGGGCACTCTCTTGCCTGGATTACAATTCAAGCTATGACCTGGTAAAGCATGTGTTCATCTAATCACTTATCCTGTAATGAGTGCCAGCATGTATGTAAACTTAATAAATCAAGAGGTGGAAGAACAACAAGCTTCCTTACACAGATGACTGCACTCACCAACAAATGAAACAATGTAAACGTTTCTGGTCCCATCAGTATTACATAAAATGTACAAAAAGCGTGAAGCTGAGATACAAAGGGAAGGAAGATCCATCTTACAGTACTCCAAGCAATTGTGGAAGTTACTTTATGATCAACTTTGTCTATTGTTTTTGAAGAGATACACCCGCCTACAACCAGCAATCTGCAGGATCATATTGCACATCATAAGTCCAACGTTTTTCACCAGTATGATGATTATCCGCTCACCCCTTCCAAGAATGAACAAATTTACTAAGAAACAGAAAAATAACTAACTCTTCCAACCACTATCCACTGCCATCCATACACACCAAAGTCTTCTGTCTGCTTTCAAAACATGCATGGCTCTTATAGAACAAAGCCCTTACACATAAGCCCTCTACGCCCATCTATTAGCATTTACATCAATGTACCACCCGCAACCTAACCTACCAGCCGGGGCAACTCAGAGATATGCAGCCCACTGAGAAACCTGGTATAATGGCGTCCCTGAATCTGAAATCCAGCGCCAAAAAAGTCAGACAGAGGGGCATATTACCAAGGGCATTATCGGCGCTATAGCGGGAATTTTTCCCGCTAAAGCGACAACAATTTTATCGCCCTATTACCTAGCTGTCGCTAACAACAGTTAGCGACAGCTAATAGGCGATAGCGGGCATTTAGGGGCCCACTCTGCATGTCAGCGATGATTATCGCTAATGACATGCAAAGTGGGCGTGCCAAGATGTTAGCGACTGGAAACAGTCGCTAACATCGCTATCCCCTATTACCAACTTTTGGAAATAATCGCGCTAAGTGCGATTATCTCCAAAAGCCATTGCCTGCCCAGAGCAGTTCTTAGCCATTTTATCCAATGGAAGGTGGATAACATGGCTAAGAGCATTGTCACGATAATGCATGAATATCGCTGATTTTACAGCGATATTCATGCATTTCCCACGATTTTTACCGCTTTTGAGATAAACCTTGATAATATAAAGGTATCTCAGCGGTACAAATCGTCGGAGCGCGGCAATATTTTAATTCCCGCTAACCAAGCTTAGCGATAATTATCGCTATAGCTTGGTAATATGCCCCATAGTTTCCAAAGGGTTTGAGCTGTTCACCCCTACTTGTGATTGAAATCTTCTCCATACCCCTCAGTTCCCAGGTACTGTAAAGGTATGCCCTTGACTGGGCATATCTTTCTTAGCATACAGCTCCTGGATCACTGGCTTGGCAGCACATAACAGCAAGGTAATCAGGAAGCCCTTCAGGAACTTAGAAGGTATGAAAGCTGATCTACACCTAAGTTGACATATGCTGGAAGTCTAATCAGTGAGGTATTAAACATTAGATCAATATCATCTAGAACATCCCCCCAGTACCTTTTAAGTTTGGGGCAAAGACAGGAAATGTATAAGGGATTCTCACATTTCCACCAGCAGTCCTGTCTTTTGTGTCTGTCCCAGTCGCGTATTCTGTCAGGTGTGAAGTACCTTTATTTGTTTCTTCTAGATGTGGTCATCCTTGGTCTGGAGTAAATCTTCCCACACTCCTTTTTTTTAGAGTATTACATAGCGCGAATTAGACCTGCGACATCGGGTATCAGAGCACTTTACATGAGCACCAGTTTCGTTACCGATGGCCACATTCGTTTTTGTTAGGCACAGGGAGATTAAATGATTTGCCCAGAATCACAGGATGTTGAGTGTTGTTGCTGAGACTCGAACCCTGTTTCCCACCTTCGAGGTCGAAACGCTCTAGCCATAAGGCTACATCCTCTCCCCTTGTCCATCAACCCTCTCCCCATCTCATTCTCCCATCTCTTTTGACCTGCTGTTTTGCAAGGGTGGTTGTAAAGCATACAGTGTATATAGATTTCAGCTACTAAATGCTTGTCATTAATTTTGGATAGGGGCCATCTCTCGTTTGGTATCTGGGGCTACTTGCCAGATTTTTCACTTATCTATTGAAGACCCAGGGTCATATTAGCAACAAATAGCGATAATTATCACTAAATGAGCTTAGCAATTATTTTTTTATCGCCGCGCATCGCCGAATTTTATTGCAGAGATAACGTGCTGTTAGCAACGTTTATCTCAAATGCGATAAAATATCCGGCGATGGCGGCTCAATGTGTGAATATTGCTGGAAATCCAGCGATATTCAGGCATAATCGCCAATAGGGTCTTAACCTGAATATCCACCTCCCATTGGATATACAGGTTGAGAAGTGGTCTGAGTAGGCTTTAGGTTTTGGCGATATTCACGCTTAGCGTGAATTTTTTTATTGCTTCGCCTGCATTGATAATAGGCGATAGCGATGTTAGCAACTGCTTTCAGTCGCTAACAGGTTGGGTACGCCCACTTTGCATGTCATTAGCTATAAATATCGCTGACATGGAAAGCGGGCCCCAAACCGGTCACTATCGCCTACAAGCTGTCGCTAACTGTTGTTAGTGACAGCTTGCTAATAGGGCAATACAATTTTCGTCGCTTTCGCGGGAAAAAAGTCCCGCTAAAGTGGCGATAATGCCCTTGATAATATGCCCCCCAATGCCTTCTCTGTAGATATCACAACAGCTCAGTTTCCAGCCCTCTGTAATACCTTTTAACTTGTTTAAATGATTTGAGGCCATCAGTATCACAAAAACGCCCACTCTTTTACAACCTGCCCTCTAGTCATAGCCCGCGATCCATACCAGAGGGAAATTTGTAAAACAATAAGTGCTGGGGCTCTCATCAGGTGGCAGCTTGCACAAGCCCATTTCTCAGGGGCGGCTGGTGACATTTGACAGTGGTGGGCGTAAGCTAATTTGCATATTGCACTGCAGCGAGCGAGCCCGAACCTCCTTAAAATCAAACGTTTACTTTTTGCACATATATGTTGCTTGAACCTTACCAAAAGAGGTATTATGGCAAACATCTAAACATATGGATGAGCAGGAGTAGTACATAAGTATTGCTTTTTAAGGCACGAGAAAGTGTTTTCAAGGAAGAGAACGGGATACACTTCCCTTCCTCTCCATAGTTTATCAGAGAATGGAGCAAGTTTCTCCTCAGGGAAAAATATTTTCACTGAGGGGAAAAACATTACTTGTGTATAGGTATATTTCCAGATTATTTATTGCTGCACCTTTTCCATTTGGGGGGAAATTCACATTAGAAAAAGTGTCTGACTACGAGAATTCCTGGCAATCTCTTACAGTCATAAACTTCCATTTTAATTGAACATCAAGGGCCATCCCATAAGGTGCTGCTGAAAGAGGTTTGCCCAGAGATAAGTTACAATTTCCAGAGTCCTGGCAAAGGCAGTTGTAATTGTACAGGGCAACGACCGCAGCACAGCTTTCTACAACATCTGCGGCAGCGCGCGAACCTTGCTGCTGCTCAAAACTAAGCAGGGTGTTCAAGCTTTTTCAGAAATCTTCCTTTTCCCTCATGCCTTCATGCTTGCATAAAACACAGCTGCAAATGAAACGTTGGAGTATTTTAGGTTTTTAGGGAACAAATCAATACAAGTCGTGTGGCACTGTACAAAAAAACCGCAACAAAAAAAGAATGACTCGGTGAATAAAGAAGAGCCCAGAGGACATGCTGACATTATTTACCTGGAAAGATGCACGTTTTTTTTTTCCGTACATCCGTGGCCTATGACGGTGCTCTGTTGGTAAAAATAAAATCAGATCGTCTGACTAAGCTTTCTAAGTACTTAGGGGCAGATTTATGAGGCCCTTGCGCCACGTTTACGCCGCTGTTGCGTCACGCAAGGCGGCGTAAACGTGGTGCATCCCTACGAACGATTTACAACGTGACGCATCTAGGCAGATGCGTCACGTTGTAAAGCCCTGCGCCGCTTGTGGGCGTTCCGGCGCAGGGTGGGCGTTCCGGGGCAGGTGCGCCTCGCAAAAGTGGCTGAGTGAAATCTATAAGATTTCACTCAGTCACTTTCAGGCCAATGCTGCGTCAAAAGCCTGCGCCTGCTTGAAGCAGGCGTAGGTCTTGATGCAGCATTGGTCAGATAGGGCACCCCCGAGCCTTGCTGGAGCTGCGTTGCGCTTGCGACTCAACTCCAGCAATGCGCCGCCTTTACGGCACAGATGCGTCACGCATCTGTGCCGTTTTTGCCCCATGGTGCGCCGCATTGTAAATGCGGCGCACCATGGGTGGCGGAGCTATGGCGCACTGTGGCGCACATTAACTGGCGCATCCCTGGGGATGCGCCAGTTAACATAAATCTGCCCCTTGGTGCCCCATGACTGCTCGCCCAGTCGCCCTGTGCTGTGGCCCGCCCCCTGGTCCTCTCTCTAAGGGGAAATTCACAGGGAAACAATCTGCGCATGCGCGGGCATGTTTGTGCCCAAAACTCCACTTGCGCAGCTGCAGCAGGCCCATCCGACCCCCCCCACCTCCACCACTCCTGCGCACTCCGAGAAAGTCTGGGGCCTTATTTATGAAGGCCTTACGCCGCCGGTGCGCCACTTTTAAAATGGGAAAAAGTGACGCACCGGCGGCGCAAGGCCTTCATAAATAAGGCCCCTGGTGTCTCCTTGATTCCCGGCCGGCAGGTAGCGCGATTATTTTAATATTGCTAATTGTATTTTAGTGACGACGCGTGGGTCCATGGGGCTTAGGGGGGCTACGCCCCTACGCTCCAATGGACGCACCGCGCCTGCCATTTCTCCTGTTAGTGCCACTTAAAACAGAACCAACTTCTACGCATGTAAGGTGGAAAAGATGTGGTGAAATGACGAGAGCTGCCGACCGTGGAGCTGGGGAACCAGGTTCGAGTCACAGCGTCGGCTCAACATCCTGTGATTCTGGACAAATCATTTAATCTCCCTGTGCCTACCATAAATGAATGTGTCCTTAACTGATGCTCATGCTGCAGTGTATTTCACTGCTCACCACCTCCGCCGCACGTTTTAGCTAGTAGTTGCAGGCGCGGATAAGTAGATTTGGCAGATTATTTTAACAGTTTTTGTTTTCGGCCTTGGGAGCTCGTACTTTAGGTGTCCCCCTTGTTGTGCGCCCTCTGGCGCCCCTTTATATAATACAACATTATATCTCTTTATTATTTTCCACATACATGTGTACCTTTTTTTGACGTTATATATCTACATATTTATTACTTTACTCCCACTGGAGGGAGAAAAAAAAACCTTCAACTCTCTCCAACCCACTACACTATGCCTCATCCTTTACCTCCACTCTCTGACTCATCCCAAAGCGCATTGTATTACTATGAACTTCCAAATAACCCTTTCTAGACTCTTCCCTTCACTATCACTCCTTTCGCTCATCCCAAAACTCATTTAACCACTATAATCTTCCTAATAACACCTTCTAGACTCTTCCCTCCCTAATCCTATTCAATCCAACTAAAAGACTCACATGTCCTCTGCTTCAATTAACAATTTATATTTCCCTATACTAATCCAACACTAATCCACTTTGGGTTCCTGTGTAGCGTAAAAGCATTTCTACACCTTTTCTGGGGTAGTAAGCGCTATATATATATACAATTACAATGACAATATCCACCACCGCCAGAATTACCTTCGAGGATATATTGTTCAAAAGCCCAATCTCTGACAGTGATGACCTCAATGAATCTTTTTCGTGAAAAAATGTGCACCTTAATCGTTTTTTAACAGGGGGAAAAGGGCTGGTAATTGCTGGCAAAGCTGGACTTACCAATTTGGAATAGGCGATACTTCTTGCGCCGCATGAACTCCGAACAACTCAGTGACGAAATTTATCAGATCCGACAAGGTGGTCTCCAATCAGTTCCATTGTCTCCAACTCTACCCTTCCTTTCTCAGGACATTGCTCCTTTGTGTTTGCCTCAGTTCCCCTTTCAGTTTATTTATTGTTCTCATTTTGTTGTGAGTACTCCTTACCAACTGCATAATGACATGTTACATCATTACTCCTAAGCCTGCCCTCTGATGTCTTATATCCTAACCAGTAGCTCTAAAGGGCAACTTTCTACTAAAATGTGCTTGCCCCTGGACTGTGTTTGTTTCCTTCAGAATATCAATATTTACTTTCTAGGAGCATGGAGAAAGCAACTCACAGATTTCCCGTGGTACCTTAGTGTTTATTTTACTTTTTGGGATGATATTATGCCGAACAATCTGATTTATAATGCAAGCCTAGCACCTAAATTCAACTTTTCACTGCCCATTCCAGCCCTGTATTTGGCCGCAGATTTCCCCCTAGCAAAAGAAGTAAATGCCCATGCAGGGCACTAATGGGTAAGTAACGCCCCCACAGAACTGGTCTGGGTTTAGGCGAAGAGGCTTCTCTACAGGTAAGTATAGAGTTAAAAATGTTTTAGAAATGTAGCATTCGCAAATTCACCTTTAAAAAGCATTTAGTCATGCATAGAATATGCATAGAACATTTCTGTATGCATAACTACGTACGGATGTGAATACTCCAGTAAAGGTGCGGCTGTCGCACTGCCGTAAGAGTGCTCTTGAAATGCTACGGACGTGAATTTACGATTCTTTAGAGAATCACACCAGTATTAAGGAGAGTAGTCCTACAAGGTCCTCAATTTTATGGCTCCCCCTGCTCGTGCTATCAATTGATGTGTATGTAGTTTTTACAGCACCACACATTTGCACCACCTGCGAGGGACTCTTTATTGACTGCAGTGTGAAGAGCATTTTACAACACTTGGTGTGCCACTGGGACACCACCAGTGCTGGCATTTACTAGCAGTCCTGTTTACCAGCCTACTGCCTGCTGTTTAATCCTTAACAATGTGGCACAAAGATGCACACGGGCCATCAGAGACAATAGGCCAGCCTGCCACAAAACACCCTTAATGTGTTCAATGACTCATTTTATTGGGGATCAATTAAGTGTTACCCTTCAGCCCTTCCCACTCAACCCACACTCGAAATACCAATGCAGTGAAAATGAAACTTAACAAAGCCCCTGTTTCCTTTGATAGAAAGCTCGCACTGTTTATTTCTTTATTTTAAAATTTTTATATTGCGCAAACATGACCCCTGGGGGTATCAGATTGCTTTACAATTTAGAAATCACAAAAAGGTACAGGAAGTAGTGACAGTAAACCAACAGATCAACATACAAACACAACAGCCATATATAAACAAACTGTCATTAGGGTAATGGCTTTCTTCAACTTCAAACACTATTAGATTAATGAAAACAAATGGTGGCAAAGCCAATAGGTCTGGCTCACATTTCCAGTCTTGACCAAAATATTTGAAAAAACTTGCTATTGTGAAAAAAAACAACAACATTGAGCTGTATTTTGTAAACAAAGTGTAAGGTAAAGAATTTAATGCATCATGATTTAGTGTACTTTGTTGATGTAAAATACTTCCTCATGCATTGCAACGCATGCTGGGGGGAGCCAAATCCCATGGTGTACCTCTAATATCGAAGCCAAAATGCCAATAGTACTAAATATCGAAGCCAGAATATTCTGAGTATAATTGTATTGAGGTAAGTATTATCATTGGTAAGCATATCTTTTTTGTTTGTTCTTACAACAATATCGATTTTTTAAATGTCCAAAACGTAAATATTTTTGTATATTTCTAAATATTTTCATGTATTTATATGTATTTTTTAAAGATATAGTGTTTCATGTATTTATGTGTATTTTTTAAAGATATATATATATATATATATATATATATATATATATATATGCATATATATGTATGTATATATTGTATATATTATATATATATATATATATATATATATATATATATATATATATATATATATATATATATATATATATATATATATATATATATATATATGGCGGAGCTTACATTGAACTGTTTTAACAGGGGCTAAGACCTTTCACCCCCCGTTACATGTTGGGCGCTGAAGAGGCCACACGGCCGAAATGCATACGCCCGCCTACCTGCCTCAGCACTGCAATAAAACAAGCTTCACATTGTTCCCCTACTGAGGCCTCTGCCTTTTTCTTTGGAGGAGGGTTTGTTGGACATAAATATATATATATATATATATATATATACATATATACATACATATATACATACATATATATATATATATATATATATATATATATATATATATATATATATATATATATGGCGGAGCTTACATTGAACTGTTTTAACAGGGGCTAAGACCTTTCACCCCCCGTTACATGTTGGGCGCTGAAGAGGCCACTCGCCGAAATGCATACGCCCGCCTACCTGCCTCAGCACTGCAATAAAACAAGCTTCACATTGTTCCCCTACTGAGGCCTCTGCCTTTTTCTTTGGAGGAGGGTTTGTTGGACATAAATATATATATATATATATATATATATATATATATATATATATATATATATATATATATATATATATATATATATATATATATATATATATATATATATATATATATATATATATATATATATATATATATATACATATATACATACATATATACATATATATATACATATATATATATATATATATATATATATATATATATATATATATATATATATATATATATATATATATATATATATTTAAGCAAAGGTTACAGGGACATTAAAGTTAGGGAATTTAATTTTAAAAACCTTACAAATTCTCTGGAAAAAATCCAAAGGTTATAGGGACATTATAGTTAGGCTCAGATTTCACACACGGAAAACGAAAACCATAGGAATTGAGTAGTTATTGTTAACTGAGCCAACTATAAAGTATGACCCTGCAATGCACTGCTTATGACCTCACATACTAAATCACTTGTGACATGGTCAGCAACATCTCTGATTACATCACTGATGACATCTCAAATGATGTCACTGATGACATCATGCAGTGATTGTGAGTGTTTCTTAAGGTTTATGAGTGTTAAACATATATACTAACCTACTACAAATGTTAAATTAGCATACTAGGTGTACTACTAATGAGTGATACTACTTCTAACATATATTATGTGAGTGACTGTGTGCCTGTGTGTATCTGTGTGGGTGTCTGAGTGTCTGAGTGGCTGAATGGGTGTGTGAGTGGTTGTATGGGTGTATACGTGGGTGTGTGAGTAACTGTATGAGTGAATGAATGGTTGTGTGAGTGCCTGTATTGGCGAGTGAGTGGGTGTGTGAGTGGCTGTATGATTGAGGTAGTGGCTGTGTGAATAGCTGTGTGGGTGTGTGAGCAGCTGTATGGGTGACTGAGTGGCTGTGTGAGGGGCTATATGAGTAAGTGACTGGGTGGGTAAGTGCCTGTATGGGTGAGTGAGTGAATGAGTGGGTGTTTGGTTAAATGAGTTGTGGTATGAGTGGCTGTATTGGAGAGTGAATGTCTGTGTGAGTGGCTGTATGAGTGAGTGAGCAGGTGTGTGAGTGGTCGTATGGTTGTGTGAATGGGTATGTAAGCAGCTCTGTGAGTGACTGGGTGTGTGGGTTTTTGTATGGGTGAGTGAGAGGCTGAGTTGAGAGGATGTATGGATTTGTGAGCGGGTGTGTGAGTGGCTTTATGGGTGAATACACTGGAGTATGAGTAGCTGTATGGGCGAGTGAGTGGCTGTATGAGTGAGTGAGTGAGTGGGTATATGAGTGCCCCATTGGAGGAGTGAGTGGGTGTGAGTACTGGTATGCGTACGTAAGTGGTTGTGTGGGAGTGTGAGTGGGCATACAAGAGGTTGTAGAGGGGTATGAGTGGATGTGTGAGTGGGTCTGTGGTTGATGTCATCTAAGGTCATCAGTGATGTCTTCAGTGATATCACTGACCATGTCATGAGTGATGCAATATGTGAGGTCATAAGCAGTGCATTATGGGGGCGTAAGATTTAGTTAGCTCATGTAACAATAACTGCTGAATTTCACTGGTTTTGTACGAGTTATATCCGAGACTAATTATAACGTCCATGTAACCTTATTTTTTCTGTGAATTTCTAAGGTTTTAAAAGAATTCTATTTCCTAACTATAACGTCCCAGTAACCTTTGATTTTTTTAAGTGATTTTCTACTGTTTTGTAACTGGTTTCATTTGCAATGTGGTGGATTAAGGGTGTGGGGCCTCCAACCAGCCATCAGGAATCCTGCTGTGTCTGACTTACTGGAGGTAACAGATGGGCTTCTGGGCCCCCAAGAACCCTCAGCATCCAAGAGAACTTCATCCCCCAACCAACAGTGTGCCAGGAGGCGCATTTACAGAGTGGTGGAGAAAGGGGGCATGGCCTCCGAAGTCCTCCTAGCAATGCCACTGAGTAGGACTTACTGGAGGTAACAGGAGGTCTTGTTAGCCCCCAAGGACCCTCTGCAACCAAGGGGACTTTATCACCTAACCAGCAGAGCACCAGGAGCCGGTTTGTGGAGTGGTGGAGGAAGGGTGCATGGCCTCCAAAGTACTCTCAGCAATCCTGCTGTTTGTAACTTACTGGAGGTAACAAGAGGTCCTGTTGGTCACCAAGGACCCTCTGCAGGTAAGGAAACTTAATCCCCCGACCAGTTGTGCGGGGCCTCCGGCGACATGCCAGTCATTATTTCCCCCTTTTTTTAGTTATGGGAGGAGGGCCACTTGGCCCCCTTCCCTTGCCATTTTTGGCCCTGGGGATGCCATGCCCCGGGGAAGGCTTTTTTTTAAATGGGTAACAGGGTCACGCAGCCCTCCCTCCCTGGGCCAATTTTGGCCCCGGGGACCCCAATCCCCAGAGCCTGACCTTTTAAAAAAAGTATTTATAAATTAAAGGGAGGAAGGCTGACTAGCCCCCCTTTCAGGTTGCTTTCAGTCCTGGAGACTCCATCTGCCCGGACCAGGCCATTAAAAACATATTTTTCAAAAGTAAAGGGAAAGGGGCCATGTGATACCCCTCCCTGGGTGATTTCAGCCCCCGGCATACCACCCCCCAGGGTCTGGTCTCAACTGTGTGTGTCCTGGTCCCACCCAAGGCACCTACTCAACACTGATGGGGACAGCAGGGGGAGCCTGAAGGCCCCCGCAGTCCAGCTGCCTCCTGCCTCCTGCAGGAGCCGACATTGCTTATACACATAGGGAGCTGCAAACATGCATCTCCCTGTGAGTAAAAGCAATTCTGCTCTGCTTTCAGCAAGCAAGAGCATTAATGAATTAATGCTCTTGCTTGCTGAAAGTGGATCACAGTTTGCTATGGCTTGGTGGGAGCGGTAAAACTCCCATCAAGCCACACCAAACACCTATATCCCGGGGGTGGGCACCCTGGGACATAGCAGGAGTCGGTGTTGAGGGCTGGCGGTCTCCAGGGCCATTGATGGCTTCAGGAAAGGGACCGTGTGGCCCCCCTCCTAGCTTGAAGTTTGCCCAGGGATGTGGTGCTCCACGCACACCCCCTTATTCATTTTGGCAAATGCCCAAGGAAAGTGGTGGTCCCCGGGGCTGTGGTGGGTTCTGAGTGCCCCCCTGCGTTGTTTATAAATAAAGCCCCCAGGAGGTGGCAGTCCCCGGGCTGTGGGAGTCCAAGAGGTCACCCCATTTAGAAAAAAAAAAGCCAAAAGGAGGTGGTGGTCCCCGGGTGTGGTGGTAGAGGCACTCTTATGGTTTGAAACAATGAGATGACCTTTGACTACCATCATTTTAATTGACTTTTGGTGTTTTACTTTACCCAAGCATGAATGTACGTCCTGCATATGCCTTGTTTCCCTTGAAGATTTCTCTAGTGTAATCTCGTAGTTTTAAAGTGGGAGCTGTCACAGAGTAGAACAGCTTGCCAAGAACATAACGTGTGGGATGTGCATTTGAAAGCATGAGAGTGAGAGAGAGAGAGGTGTGGAATGTACTTTTTGGTCTCGAAATGCAGTGTTATGGGCAGTGGTGCTCAAATGTGCATTATGTTGTACATTGGCAGATGAAGTATGTTATGCAATAGGCAGTGGTGCACAAATGTGCATTGTGTTTCACATGGGCAAGTATTATGAAGTTCTTACTATTGGCTTTGACATGCCCTCATCTCATCTTGAATTCTGACTTTGTCTTGCTTGAGCGTTTTGCGCGCACAGGCAGGACCCCTGAGTGCTCAAGTTGTTTGGGTTATTCATGTTCAAGATTGCTTTGTTTTTGGAGAGGAGATTGTTGAATGTACCGCCAGAGGCTTTTGTAAGCTTCGTTAAGATAAAGACTGGAACATGTGGAATGCAGAAGGTACATGGGAACTCCATTTGCCCTGGAATGCTTGCATGGAAGGTGGTCAGTTCCAGTATGTTTCCTTGGCGCAGAAGGAAGTTCTCTCTGAACTTCTAGTGTGTTTTGAGACTATAAAGCTGTGGTTTGTTGACTTAGAAACTGGGATTGTTTGAGCCTAAACGGTGGACGCACCGTCAGTGCAGGCACCTGGTTGCTGAGTCTCCTGACTTCGGCTGTGAGTCCCCCAGTCTAGAGTGGGCCAGGATGAAGATTGCACCAGGGGAAGTGTTTGATTTTTGATTGTTGCCATTGTGATGCGTGGCTGGTTGTGCGCATATGCAGTTTACAGTGGCTACAACAGTCATTGTGATGCGCGACTGTCAGTGTGCACTTTCAGTTTCCAGTGGCTATAATCATCCGAGGTTTTTAACACTGCAGCTGAACCAAAAAGGGGAGCTTTTTGAAAATGTTGTGAAGATTCGTCAAGCGGCACCGAAGTTGTTGTAAAAAAAAAATGTTTTTCCTATGTAAACTTTGCTCCTAACTATAACTACCTGCTGGCAACTACCTGCTGGCTCCCAACAGACAATTGTTTCCCCACCAAATACATGAAAATGTATTACAAAAAGTAATGTTTTTCTTTTTTAATAATTTTTGTACATTTTAAATAAACTAGTTAAGAATTTTAATATTTAAATGAAATTGTGACTGTTTTGTATTCATGTACATATTTTTAACAAATATTTTACATTGTTAAAATCTTTCTAAGTAATATATTTGTGTGTATTTAAATATATATATATATATTTGCTTAAGGTAAATATAATGAACTATAGAATAATTAGATTATGATTTTATAATAATGTTATAACAATATATTTTATTTATAACATTGTAATACATTTTTTAAGTTTAAATTAGTTTTATTTAAATACATGTAATATTTTTTAAATCTATTATTTTTTTCAGTGCTTTGGTTTTCGATAATTTGGTTTTTTTTAATGTTAATTTTAAAAGTCTATATTATTGCTATCTATACTTTTGGGTTAGGTATTTTTAACTAGAGATATTTGAAGAGCAATATTTTGATAGATATTTTATGCTATTTCAATTGGAAGTATAGGGTGGTCGATAATATGGTATTCAATATTTTGACTTCAATATATGTGTATATCGGTATTGTTAATATCGATATTTAGTAGTAGAATCAATCCCACTTTATGTATATTTTAAACAGTTGGCAAAATTGGTCTGCAGGCAGCTCTGCTGTCAAGCCAGACCTTAAAATAAAGACTGTGGTTCACACAAGGTAATTTGCTCCTGCAATTGAAGCAAAATGTATGATTATCGATGAATTATCCTAAAGGATTCTAGGAGTACCTCTAGAAAACTACAACATTCTTATATATGAATGATGAATTTCCATGGGTTGGAAAATTCTGCACAGGAATTGCTGACACAAATATGCAATTGCACACTTAACTTTATTTTCTATGGGGGAACATATTTACGCTCTTGGAGAAACTCCTTCCCTTATACACATTAACATTGTTGATTGCCCCTTCTCATACTGCAATTTAACACATTTTTGCAGGTAAACTCACAATGGATTGGATACTAACCTGTACTAAGACCAGATTTGCAAAGATTGGAATTCCATAATACTGAAAATGTTCTTCTTTCACAAAATGTTTTTCTTTCACAAATACACATTGAACTTGGAAAAAGCTGCCTACCATCCTCTAAGCGCAGCTCTTATGTCCCACTCCATCACTGAGCTACCTGTTCTTCCTGCACCGCACTCTGTCCATTGCGTGCCCACTGTCTGCACTTCAGCATTGCCAGGTACCTCCCGTTTTTGTGGTTCTTATGTACGGATCCATCATTGATCTGCAAGTCATACCTCCTACCAGTGCTTAATTTGTAAACAAAAAAAAAGTAATTTCCAGGGCCCTTCTTGGAAAGCCACTGGAGCCTGCACCACCTGTTGCCCCTGCCAGCACTGCCAGTGACAGTACTAGCACCACTACTAGCCATCACACTCTACAGGTGTGACGATTCAGGTTATTCCAGGCCATCCAGCCCTAGAATAATAGTGTGAGTGGCAGGTATTATTAATTTGTAATGCATATCAACTTAATAAACACGGTTGTTGTGCTCATCTCAAAATTAGACAGACAGCGTCACCATGTGGTGGTCTGTCACTAGGGCTGGTGCTGACAATTAAGTGCTGGTGCCAAGCACTGTTAAACCAACAGCTGAAATTAAGCACTGCCTGCCACAGGCTCTTGAACACCACCACACAAGCCTAAGAGCTACTCATTTGGCTCCTTCTCTACCCTTTGCGCAGCTCTTCAGACTCGCTCCATCATTGGCATGTATGGTCTAAATTCATCTAACTCAACGGAGAAGTGTGGCTCAATGGTTAGAGCGGCAGACCCTGATGCAGAGGTCTAGCCCGGGACCAGGGTTCAATTCCCCGCCTCGGTGGGTCTTGGGCTCAATTTCCCCGGGCCTGATAATTCTCGCCTCGGTGCCTATTCCAATCATGGGTCCCACTCTGTGACTCTGGGCAATAGCTTGCTTAATCTCCACAACGGCCCCAGCTGCGCTGGGATGCCTGGCTTCACCTTGGGGGTGCCCAGGAGTGGACACCTCACAGGGAAAGCCAGGATGGGTTCCACAGCGGTATTCGTACAAGCGCCTTGAGACCCTTGTGGGTGAGTAGTGCGCTATACAAGTATCAATTTACATTTACATTTACATCGTCCTGCACTTGCCCTTCAACACCATCAGGCTCCTCCTCTTCATGTAGCTCTTATGACTGACTCCATCATAGGGCTGCATGTTCTACCTGTGTTGTACTCTATGCTTCAGTCGAACGCCACTTGTTCTTCAACACCGCTGCGCTCCACCATTATTTGTAATTTTGAAGTCTTCTCAATTACTGGGCCGCTTGTTCTACCTGCATAGCTCCCTGTCCATCGCCCACACACTGCCTGCACTTCACACCACCAAGATCCTCCATTATGTGCAACTTTCATGACTTGCTCCTTCGTTGGGCTTCGTGTTCTACTTACGTCACACTTTACCCATCGCCAGTCCGCAGCCTGCTCATCAGCACCACCAAGATCCTCCTCTGTGTGCGACTCTTATGACACGTGTCATCCTTGGGCTGCATGTTCCACCTGCATACCTCCCTATCCATTGCCCGCCCATAGCCTGCTTATCAGCACCACCAAGATCCTCCTTTATGTGCAACTCTCATGACTTGTTCCATCATCGGGCTGTGTGTCCTACTTACGTCAAACTCTGTCTATCGCCAGTCCACAGCCTGCTCATCAGCACAACCAAGATCCTCCTCTCTGTGCAACTTTTTTAACTCGCATCCTCATTGGGCTGCATATGCCACCTGCATAGATCTCTATCCATTGCCCGCCCACCACCTGCTCATCAGCACCACCAAGATCCTCCTCTATGTGCGACTCTTGCGACTCGAGTCATAATATGGCTGCATGTTCCACCTGTATAGATCTTGTCCATTGCCCGCCCACCACTTGCACTTTAGCCCCACCAAGATCCTCCTCTATGTGCGACTCTTCTTATGACTTGCGTCATCATCGGGCTGGATGTTCCACCTGTGTAACACTCTGTCCATCACCTGCCCACTGTCTGCACTTCAGCACCACCAGCTACTACGTGGCTCTTATATACGCCTTCACTGACTGGATGCTTTACTTGCACCCCGCACTACCCCTATTGTGGACCCCACCTGCACCGCAACACCTTCTCCCTGGTGCCCAAACTCCACAGCGACGTCAGCCTCATGGAGGACGCCCACTCCCCGTGTCTTCCACCTGATCACCTCCAAGTGATAGATTCAGAGTGGAATCCACTGATGCATGTATATTCACCAATGGAGGACGCCCACTCCCCCTGTCTTCCACCTGATCACCTCCAAGCCATATATTCAGAGTGGAATCCACTGATGCATGTATCTTCACCAATGGAGGACGCCCACTCCCCCTGTCTTCCACCTGATCACCTCCAAGTGATAGATTCAGAGTGGAATCCACTGATGCATGTATATTCACCAATGGAGGACGCCCACTCCCCCTGTCTTCCACCTGATCACCTCCAAGCCATATATTCAGAGTGGAATCCACTGATGCATGTATCGAGGACGCCCACTCCCCCTGTCTTCCACCTGATCACCTCCAAGTGATAGATTCAGAATGGAATCCACTGATGCATGTATCTTCACCAATGGAGGAAAGCCCACCGGCGGATTCCCCTGCGGGTGTACTAGCACTTTTTTGCAGAAAGTGTGCATTGCCATTGCTGCCTCCCGACCCTAAATCACCCCTACATCCCAGTGCAGATATTAGAGTGTCTCACACTCCGCCGCCTCCAGGAGCATCGCGCTCCACGCTGCGGCAAATTACGGGCCGGGCTCATCACGTTACCAGACATGAAGTTTTAATGAGGACAAAAGCATTTTTTGTCGCCTCCTGCTCGGCGAGATGCTATTCCCAGCTCTGCACATTAGAGGGACGGCTGATTCACTGCCAGGCCGGCTCTCGCGCGTCCATAGCGCTGCAGGCCCTCGAGCATCTTGATTAAACACAAGGACATAATTGCATTGTACATTACCTCACGCGACCTCTGAGACTCGGCGGCACTGTGGCCGTGACACTGATGCCATCCGGCAGGGCCGGTCTGCCTGTCACTTGGGGTCACTGTCACCGCCCTCTGACATTTTTTATCTTTCTCTCTCTGCCTCACATAGGATGAATCTCAGACCATTCGAATTACCCCACAATTAAAGCATGTATTAGATCCGCAGTCCCAACATTAAGGTGCACGTTCACTTTCTCATAGACTAGAAATGGCATGCAACTAATGTATGCATGTATGTATGTGGTATTTCTATAGTTAATCACTAAACCAGCTCTAATACTGTTATAAAAGCACGACTCACAACTAAGAGTACAAACAAAGAGCCTCATCTACAAAAAAATGACGCAGCGCGGCGCTGTAAGCCATTTTGCTGCACAGAGTTACGTCATTTTAAAAACACATGGGCCTTATTTATGAAGGCCTTGCGCCGCCGGTGCGCCACTTTTAAAATGGGAAAAAGTGGCGCACCCGCGGCGCAAGGCCTTCATAAATAAGGCCCATGGATGCGTCCCATTAACAATACGGGGCATCCGTGTGCTTTCCCCTGTGCTGGCGCACATATATACTACCATGGGCTAGAGCCGGCACCCTTGCATCATGTTGCAAGGGTGCCTGCGTTTCAGGATGTGTGTTTTTGTGCAGGAAGGGATACCTTCCTGCACAAAAACAATCATTGTAGCATTTTCCTCTTTCTATGCGTGCTGCAGAATGCAGCTGGTATAGAAAGAGTAAAAAATGAGGAGAAATAAAAGTTGTGCCACTCCTACGCCTTCCCTGGGGAGGCGTGGTATTCTGTGTCTAGACCAGAGGCTCAGATTATGCACATATTCTCTCTTCGCTTATTTTACAAATTCAACACCAGCCAAAAACCAAACTTTCAGAGAAAAACAACTCCCATGAGTCATCGGGAGATCCACAACATTGTAGTCCTTTTATAGTGTCTATTGTTAGCCATATAGTCCTTTTACACTGTCTTTTCCTCCTCTTTCTTCGATGCTTTGCTGCCAGTTAAGTGTGTTTTCCTTATTCACTCTGATTTGGAGTGTTTCTGGTGTTTAATTGATGTATTTTGATTGCCAGTACTGTTGTGACGGGTGAAATACGTTCGCGAGCGTTTTCTGGTTGTTCAATTACAGATTCCCTGAGCCGCAGGAGTGCTTCGGCGCTCCTTACCCGGCCAAGGCCGTTATTGGTGCTGTGCTTTGTATGCCCCTCTAGGTGGACTGCTTCGTATCGCCTCCTCCTGCAGCGCGCGTCTCTTCAGATCGAGGAGACCGCGCTGCGGGAGTCGCGCTGACCAAGCCTTGTCCCAGTTGCCACAGCTACGCCTGGAGGTCCAGGTCTGTAATTACCTGCTAATTAACAAAATTAACGCCCCGGTGGGGGTTCGTATTGTGGGGAAAACCCCACGGTAACGCGTGAAGGCGGTATTTTTTGTTACAGATTTTATCGAGGGTGAACCTCATTAGGCGCGCACGGCTGGGCAGCGGAAACTTGTCAGTTCAGCTGAGGGTTTTTCTGTGCACTGGGCTCTGCAAGCCTGATTGTAGGCCTCCGGTCTACCTCAAAACAGTTCTGGGGTTTCAACCAGCTGCCTAATAGCTGTTTTGAGGGAAACATCCTTTACAACGCAACTTTTACCACGCCGTGCCTTTACGACGCAACTTTTACAACGCAAACCATTACAACGCATTGCGCTGGGGGGCGCTCTAGGATAGGGAATGTGTTTAATGTACTATCCAACACCTTCCCTACTATCCACGGGGACTGGAGTTGGAATAGTAAATTAAACAATTCACTATCCAGCGCCTAAAAACACTATGCGTTGTAGTGGCATGCGTTGTAAAAACAGCGTTGTAAAAGCATGCGATGTAAAAGCATGCGTTGTAATGTCATACATCCCTGTTTTGAGCATAATTGAGCATTAATTACCCTTCTTTGGGGAAAGATCATTTGCCCTGCCTTCTCATTAATTATCATGGAATTGCAGGATTGTTCCTATGAGGAAGAGGAGTCACAGGGGTACATGCAGTGGGATAATGACTTTTTTGATGCTGTTGATACCTCTATTTATAGGATTTTTAATGAGGTCATGGCACCTATGGAGCAGCGCCTCTCAGACAAGATTGTCGAAGAGTGTGCTAAGGTGGCAAAGACCCGCGTTGATCTCCCTATGACCGCGTCTGCCCCCGCAGGAGATGAGCCCCCCCAGGAAAGAAGTCATATACCGAGGGGATGGACAGAGGCGCTTTCGCGCATCTTAAGAGCGTGTTTTTTGCAAAGGGGAATTCTGCACCAGCGGTGCCTTTGGCCGCTCCTGAACCGCCAGAGACTCCTGGCACAGCTTCTCCTGAGCCTGACGTGGACTCTCCAGAGGATTCGGATGACGGAGAAGGGTCTTCACAGCCCTGGCACCCTGTGGTAGCTTCAACTTCAACCCAGGGGGACGACTCCGGCATGCTAGACCTGGGCCAGATTATCCACCAGTGGTCCTCTGCTTGGACCCCTAGGGACAAAGTGGCAAAGTTCGTCGCAGGTCGCCTTCGCAAGCCACTAGAGAAGGAGGCCCGGAGCTGCTTAAAAGGCAGAATTCCCGAGCCCTTCCCTTGAAGACAAGGTTGCTTGTAGACTCAAAAATGGTCACATTTTTAGCCAAATATCTGAAAGATCCACGCAAAGGGATTGACCGATCTTGGCGTTCATTGTCAAGATAAGCTTCTTGATGCCATCGGTCCCATGACCAAGATTTTGGACATGGCGGAAGAGGCAAAAGTTTCAGGTTCCATTATATCGCCCGCAGTGCTTTCCAACTGGGCTCAAAGGGCCATCATATTCATGGGTAACGCAAACAGTGCCCTGTCAACGGAACGCCGGCATTCCCTTTTGATTAAGCTGGACCCAAACCTCAGGGTTTGGCCTCCTCGGAGGCGGTGGCAGTGGCACTGAGGGGCCTTTTTGGGGACCCCTTTGTGAAGGAGCTTGGGAAATTTGTTGCGACCTTTACATCCTTGGATAAGGTGCAATCCAATATCAAACGCATTTTTAACCAGCGGGTTTTCCATGGGGCCCGCTGAGGCAGGGGCCACTCGGCCGGCCGGGGTTTCCAAAATCCCCAGAAGGGACAAGGTTCCGGTCATGGACAATATAAAACCAGTGCCAACTACACCAATTTCTACCCCACCAGTGGCCAACGCTTTAGGGGCTGTGGAGGCTTCAAGAACAATGCCGGAGGCGGAAATTGAACCGGAAAGTGTGGTACCTTCCTCTCAAGTTCTGATCGGGGGTCGGTTGGCAGGCTTTCTGAACGCATGGCTTTCTATTACCTCGGATGCATGGGTCTTACAAACCATATAAGGTTTCCACAGAGACTTTTACGACCACCCTTGTCAGCAGTACCACCCTTGGCCTATTTGCTTCACAGCTCGCGATGCCGACCTTATAGACGAAGAGGTCTCCGCGCTCCTGCGCATGGGAGCATTTGTCAGTCAGTCCAGCATCGGGATGGGTTTTTGAGCAATATATTTCTAGTGGACAAGTCCGACAGCGGCCGTCGGCCGGTTACCAATCTCCGGGAAATCAACGGATGGTTGGAATACCGCCACTTTAAGATGGAGGGGATCCATCTTCTTCGGGATGTCCTACTTCCTTCGGATTGGATGGTGCGTTTGGATCTAAAAGACACCACTCTGGTGGTCCCGATACATCCCCTGCATCGGCGGTCTCTACAGTTCCGCTGGAAAGACCAGATCTACGAGTTTACCTCCCTTCCGTTTGGTCTTTCCTCAGCACCTTTACCAATGTGCTCCACCCAGCGGTGGAGTTCCTGGGAGCGCAAGGTATTCGCATGTTCGTCTATTTGGACAATATCCTCTTTATGGCGCATTGATCCAAGATTTTTTCCACGCAGCTTCAGCAAGTGGTGAACCTCCTACAGGTATTGGGTTTCGTCATCACAGAGCCCTAGTTGGTTCTCGTTCTGTCACAAAGAATATCCTTTCTCCGGTTTGTCGTGGACTCGGTCCAATCTTCCTTGAATCTCCTGTTGTGGAAAATGGCCAAGATCCGCCACGAGCTGCGACAGACCATGGCCAAACAGCGCACGTCGCTCAGGCAAATCTCCCGGCTGGTGCGGCTTCTCTCCTCCTCCATCCAGGTGATTTTTTCTGGGTCCCCTGCACAATCGTGCCCTCGAATGATTGAAGGCTTACCATCTTCGGAAGGGTCTGTCTTACGCCCAGTCAGTGCCGCTCAATGCGGAAGTAAGGGAGGAGATAGAGTGGTGGCTGGCCCACATGGAGGCATGGAACAGCCGGGTAATTTTTGGCTCTGCTCCGTACCTGATCATGGAGCCCGACGCCAGCAGGACAGGTTGAGGCGCCCGTTGTGGGGAATTCTCCTCTGAACGAGTCTTGTCATTAGACGAACAAGCCATTCATATTAACTGTCTGGAGCTCCTGGCGGGGTCCTTCTCTGTCAAGTGTTGGACCAAGGACAGGGTTCAGTCAAGGGTCCTTTTAAAAATGGACAACATTTTGGTTGTTCGGCATGTCAGCCACCTAGGGGGGTCCCCGCTCCCACACCCTGGCGAACCTCGCAAATGATTTTTGGGACTTTTGTCTAGTGCATCACGTCTCAGTAACAGTGGAGTACCTTCCGGGGCAAGCCAACTAAGTCGCAGATTGGGACTCGAGACATCATCTCAATTCCAGCCTGTGGAAGCTGGACACCCAGGTCTTCAGGTGGTTGGAGGACCTGTGGGGGCCGTTTTCGGATGACCTTTTTTCATCTCGCCTCGACCACCAAGTGCAGCGGTTTTGCAGTTGGAGACCGGATCCATTGGCAGCAGCCACGGATGCTTGCCTACAGGACTGGAGTCAGGAGGACGTTTATGCCTTCCCTTCGTTCTCGATGATCACAAGGTTGGCGGCCAAGATCCGTCGCCAGGAGGCAGAGGTGGTAATGGTGACTCAGTTTTAGAGATCGCAAGTTTGGTTTCCGGTTCTACTGGAACTCTCTTGGGATTCTCCAATCTAACTCCCCCGGTTTCCTCATCTGCTCCTGAATCTGGACCGGGTTCCCCATCACCTCACGGCTCAGGATTCCCTCCAGCTGATGGCCTGGTGACATTCAGGCAACGCTGCTCACTCTCTGGCCTATCGCACCCTGCTGAGCGCCTCTTATCAAAGGCATGAGCAGACAGTACCATCAAATGTTAATGGTCCACCAGGGCACAATGGGTTCGTTGGTGTCTTCGTAGGAACCTGGATCTCATGGTCGCAGACACTGTTCAGATTTTGAGCTCCTTGGCTGATTTGACTACGAACGGGTTGGTGTACTGTTCAATCAATGCGATTCGATCGTCATTTTCCGCGGGCCATGCCCCGGTGGAAGAGGCTCCGGTGGGTGAACACCCTTTTGTATGCAGGTTGTTGCGAGGCATTCGCCTCTCCTTGCCTCCGGAACCACCTATTCCATTTTATGGAACGTTAATCTGGTCCTGAATCTTTTTTTGTCCTGGCAGCAGAACCAGTACCTTTCACTGAAAGAGCTCTCAGCTAAGCTAGCGATGCTGTTATGTTTGGGCTCCTGCAGGAGAGTTTCTGATGTGCGAGCCTTGAATATCTCCGCAAGGGTGTTCTCCCCTGAAGGGGTGGTTTTCATGGTGGGACGTCGCACTAAATCCCTCACTCGCACAATTTCATATCCGACTTTCCCGGAGGTGCTGAAGCTGTGTGCCATGGGCTGCCTCAAGGCATATGAAGAAATGACTCAAGAATTTCATCCTCCGAGTGAACCACAGTTGCTCATTGCCCTAAAGAAGCCCCACAAGGCAATCTCTTCCCCCACCATTGCCAGGTGGGTGTGTTGGGTCATGCAGGAAGTGAACATCAACACAAAACAGTTTGGGGCACATTCAGTAAGGGGGCCATGGCCTCAAAAGCTTTTTCCTTGGGGGTCCGTCTGGAGGACATGATGCGAGCGGCAGATTGGTCCTCAGACTCGACCTTCAAGAGATTTTACTTCAAGCCAGTAATAGAAATGGCTCAGGTAGTGGTAAGTAAGCTTTAAACTAGCATAACCTGAGCGTCCGGTACTGACATAGAATCGAAATTTGCCTGGCATTGTAACGGTAAGTTTCAATTCTATTAAGGACTCGGTGGTGAGGATTATCCCACATGGAGCTCCGTAGGGCGAACCCTCCCCATATGGTGGTAAGTAATTTGTTCAGAGTTTTGGTAATAATACTGTTATCTGCAGCAGTTGCCATTGTGATGAATTTCAGTTCCTCTTTATCAAGATGTTGACTTTTGTGCCTTCAGCTTAATTTTGGATGATTCCTCATGCTATCCCTATTTTTCTTAGGAAACGACGGTTCCAAACAGGACCAGTGAGGAAGCTTTGGCGTAGCTCATGTGAAGAAAGAAGAGGCAAAGACAGTGTGAAGGGACTATCCCATAGATTCATCAAGCATCCATTTTGCGATTCCTTATTAGCGAAAAATAAGGATTCGCTAATATGGAATAGCAAAATGCTATGCATGAAGAACTCGCTTAAAAAATAGAGATTTCTTAAAATTCCTCAGTTGCGACTCGCAAATTGCGAGTTGCAATTAAGGAATACCTCCCCATTAATCTCAATTTGCGATTCTCAATTAGAGAATCGCAAATTGAGATTGCAATTTCAAGGGTGCCAGGGTGTCAAAAGGACACCCTGTTGCACCCCTGAAATCTGCATATGGGTACATCTTGCACACACACATGCCCTAAGGGCATGTTTGTGTGTAAAATGGAACTTTGCAAAATGCACTTTAGTGCATTTTTCAAAGTTTTTGCAAATTACCATGACGTTCAACTTCATGGTAATTTGATCCCCCTATTAGCGAAATCGCTAATTTTTCAATTTTAATGCATTGCATTTAAGGCATCTCAATTTGAGATTCCTTAAATGCAATAGCAATTTAAGTAATCGCAATTTTGCGATTTCTTTAATTCTTTAATTGCAATTCTTGCATTTGGGATGATGCATCCCAAATGCAAAAATACCGGTCGCAAAGGGGCAGATTCTGAGAATCTGCCCCTTTGCTAGCGGTGTTTAGCTTGATGCATCTATGCCTATATGGCTAACAATGGACACTATAAAAGGACTACAATGTTGTGGATCTCACGATGACTCATGGGAGTTGTTGTTTTTCTCTGAAAGTTTGGTTTTTGGCTGCTGTTAAATTTGTTAAAGTAAAGCGAAGAGAGAATATGAGCATAATCCTCGCCTCCGTGTCCTTAATAGAATTGAAACTTACTGTGATGATGCTAGGCACATTTCGATTCTGACTCATTCCCAGCTTTAGAAAACGCTGTTAAGCTTTGAATGTACCAGGTACCATGGATGTTATGTGGGAACACCCATGGAACGCCCCTTTCACGCAGAGTAATGCGTGAAAGGGGTCAATATTTACAATGCTATGAAAAGTCACACACAGTGAATTAAAAAAATGGCCTTGTTAATGAGGCCCCCACTCTGGGCTCTACAGAGTAGTGTGCCACCTGTTGTAGTAGACTAGTATACTACCTGTCTGTAAAGGACTTCATGCCTCACCAGGAGTAATAAGTGCTATACAAATTTACAATACAATAAAAAAAAGAAAACACTGTTATCTATCTTTTACATTGCACGCTACATCTTAGCAAAAAAATCGACCCTCGTCAAAGCATTTCGAGCAGATATAATCACCAAACTTGGTTGAAGCCAAATGAAATAAGTGCACACATTAGGCAAATGGAACACATATATGTAGGTGCATAGCTCTGAAGCCAATGTTAATGTATGCGCCTCTTTAGTTACTCCAAATGGTGAAGGACAGGTAGTAGCGTGCACTGTATGTGCACAGAAAGGCAAGTTACCACTATTTCTTAAACCTTAAAGGTCCATTACACAGGAATCTTTCGCAAATCAGGATTAACATAACATGTGTATACTTATACACCAACTAGCCAGAACCAGTGGAGAATTTCCCATGCACAACCAAATCGTCCATTAATTATAAGGAATAGAAAGAAACTATTATTCTATACAAGTATTTTGGTATGTGGGGCCAACCCAAAATTAGATACTGCTACACACATAAAGTACACATAAAGTACATAACTGATGTATCTATTTAGAATAATCTGCGCAAAGTCAAAAGGTTGGAGTCTGTTAATTATTTGATCTTCAAACATGAGAACTTAAATATTCACCCAGTATATAACAAAATTCAGCTGACACGTGTTTCGCCCATGGAACACCCAGGAATTTTTAAAAGCAAAGTGAGGTGTCTTGTGATGCCATTGTTTCAGAACTGGCCAATTTTCATTTGCCTCATGTCAGGCCTGCAAGGACCACGGCTGTATACACGTTCAATATTCTATAAATTGACCTATTCAATACTTAAAAACTGAATTTCCATAATACAATTTAAACTTCATTCAAGTTCTCAACTGGTGCGTGGTGACGCTCGTTTCGGTGTGAGACCCCCCAAAGAGTCATAAACCTTCTCAGGGCACATTCAGAATATCCAAAATGAAGAGGAAGGGTGGGTCTTAACTGAGGTACAAAATTATTCCTGTAATAGCAAAATTTACTAGTAACTTGATTGGATAGTGGAAATGCTCGCTTATACTTAACAAAAATATCTCAAATTTGATACAAAGAGGCTAAAAATAAATGCAGATTGAGCTCGACAAGTGGCGACTTAAGACAGACCAATGCATAAAACCACAATATGCATAGACAAAACATACATTTAAAAGCCGAAAGCCCACCACCTGATTACCCGTGTGACATCTACCATAACCACTAACCATAGTCAACAATCTAAGCTATGCCACCACGATAATACACAAGTATAAAATAAAAAAAATAAAATAATAAATATATATATATGTAACTCTTCTTGGAGAGAGTTCACACTCCAATGATAAATAAAAGGGAAGAACCAACAGTTCAATGTATGGATTCAGAATACGTACACGTGGTTCATCCAACTATGAGTAGGCAATTGTTTTTTGTGTATCCATTCTACTAAACAATGATTTTAACTATGATGAGAAAACCCAAATACACACAAAGCACCACGGCTATACATATTTCCATGTGAGGTACTGGATGCAAAATCTTCAGTCTTTATATAAAAAGAGATTAATCAGTGCCACCCCATAAAAGAGCATTTTATCATATAAGAACTTCCCCATCATCTGGTGCTTTCACCCAACCCATCTGGAATGTCAAAACTACAGGCAAGGGTGAGTAAAATACTGCTTGGAGTTGGAGTGCAGATATGACGTATCCCAAACGTATAAATAATCACTTTAAGGAGACAGGCACGTTGTAATGTCATTGTCAATGGGGACTTTCTAATGGCTCCATACAAAAGTACAGTCAAGGGTGAACTCTTTACCTATTTAATTGTGTGGCGGTCACTTCGGCATACTCGTCCTTCCCGAACAGAAAAATCCATGGTGCCCTACGCCTGCTATATATTCGCCTCTATGCTCCCCACGTGTCTGTAAGATTGCCGGAGATCTAGGGAGGTGGATGTCACACAAAACACTGAAAAAATGGAGCAGTCATCTTAAAGAGCCTTTATGAGAACAAAATTAACCTTATTTTAGTTGTAGCCCACTTAAAGTGTTTCCAGCCACCACACCAGCGACCTGCAGGTTTAGAAGCGCAGGAGATCATTTCTGTTCTAACCAAACTATGAAAATTAGGTTATATACAAAGAACTTTCAAAGGAGTTACAAGTGACGCTCATTCTTACTTAGCTCCAGGGTAGCCATCTTGGAGTAACACATGAAGCTGGATACTCTTATTCCTGCGCTCCACTCTACTATCATAGTCATGATGTGAAGACAAAAAACATAAAATCTCTCTACCTGAATATACCTACTTAAAATGATAATACATTTTAGGCACTAAGGTGAATTACGCCCCTTTCCCACAGGCTTCTAGGAACTAAGGAAACTTTAGGTCCTTACAGGTTGAAAAACATAACTGGAGTGCAATAATCCTAAAGATACGGACCACTGTGTTAACCATGATGGCTATATAAACAAAGGGAACAGAGACCCTCGCTACCTCAATAGGCTTGCTTTAAGCATCAGCAAAACAAGATCCCTAGGCCAAAAAATAGACACCAGAGATTCATGAAGGACCATTCAGTGCCAGATTGGCATAAATGTACTCTACTGAATCCCAAGGATGGACTAAATATAAGCTGCATCAAGCTTCAAGTGAGGGAAAATCCCCATGGGAACCACACTGGTCGGGATAACACATACCGAATGGCATTTTCCCAGGGTATCATCTCATTGAGTCCCTGCTTATGTGTCCACAATGTGAATATCCAGTATATGTCCTTTTTCTTGGGCTATCCAATATAATTTCTCCCTTTAATAAAATGAATCTTTTCCAGGATAGTCCATTTTACTTCCCTTTCAGAATGTAGGAATTAAGCCCAATATGTTACTAAAGGGGGTTATTCTGTTATTACGTATGGATGACGTGTGCTCACTGTATCTTACCCTGAATTTGCGTCCTGTCTCCTCTATGTACCCAATGGCACATGGGCACAGGATAAGGTAAATCACATTAAATGTACAGCAATTTGTCATTTCTTTTAGTACAACTTCCATACTTTTACAGTTCATATTGGAAAACGACAATGGCTCCATTGCAAGAATGGCAGTGGCCACATTTGTGGTTCTTACATACTGACCTGTGATAGATCTATGACAATAGTTGACCCCAGTATCCATTCTAGACCTCACCAACATACTCCTGAGGTTGCGGTTTCTGAGAAAGGCGAAGGCTGGTCTTGGTAGTTTTGTCTCCTGTTCATTTGTGTTGAGTATGTGCCACTGGGAGAGAATGATTTGTCTCACTTTTTGATCTAAGTTGGAATGACGTGTCTCCCATACTAAGTTATCATTACGTTGTTTAGTGCTCTGTTGGAACATAGCATCTCTATTGTAATATTTGGCTCTTTTAATGGAATTGCGAACCAGTCTTCTAGGGAATCCTCATTTTATTAACTTATTTTTCAGAATCTCTGCATTTTTTTTTTACAAGATCCTGAATATACGAACAGTTTCGTCTGATGCTGAGGAATTGACTAAATGGAATACCTTGTTTCTGACATCTAGGGTGAAGCTTTGAAAATGAAGTAAAGTGTTACGAGGAGTGGCCTTGGTGTATAAGGAAACCTCAAGTTTCTGATCGTGTTTCTGCATCCAGATGTCTAGGAATTCCACCCTCTCCCTACTGTTGTTCAGGGAGAATTTCAAAATTTCATCACAAAGGTTATCCACAGAAAAAATTACAAGAGCTTCTTCACCATGCCAGACAAAGAGGATGTTGTCAATGTATTGTTACCAGTGTTTAATATTCTCAAAAAATTGCGCCATCTCATATATGTGTTTTTCCTCAAAGAGACCCATATAAATGTCGGCTACACTGTGGGCACAGGCTGCACCCATTCTGATTCCTTTCATTTGTGTGTATATTTTGTTGTCAAAGTCAAACATATTCTATCCCAGTACAATCTCAAGACATGTGACAATGCAGATGTTACTGCCATCCTGACAATGTTGCTCTAAAAATGTTTGACTGTCTCAAAAAGTTTATTTTGGGGGACATTAGTATAAAGGACCTCTTTATACATTTTGACCATTATCTCTCTATTTTTACCAAATTCATTACCTTCCAATCGTGTATTTATATGTCCAGTATCTTTCACACAGGACAGAAAGCCACTGATCAAAGGTTTTAAATAAGAATCAATATATTTAGACAATGGTTCAGTGGCTGCTCCAATCATAGAGACAATGGCCAAAGGGGATAGTTTTTTTCACATCTTCCTGAGTTTTGGGGACTCCATAAATCACTGGTATGCGAGTATTAGGCTGATTAAAGTACTCAAATTCCCTTTTCCAGATGATGCCAGCTTGTAAATCTTCTTCACTTAGGGGCAGATTTATGAAGGCCTTGCGCCGCCGGTGCGTCACTTTATTTGACGCAACGGCGGCGCAAACAATGCGCCCTATTTACAACGTGACGCATCTAGGAGATGCGTCACTTTGTAAAGCCCTGCGCCATCAGGAGGCGTTCCGGGGCAGGGTGGGCGTTCCGGGGCAGGTACGCCTCGCAAAAGTGGCTGAGTGAAATCTATAAGATTTCACTCAGTCACTTTCAGGACAATGCTGCGTCAAAAGCCTGCGCCTGCTTGAAGCAGGCGTAGGTCTTGAGGCAGCATTGTGGAGATGGGGCACCCCCGAGCCTTGCTGGAGCTGCGTCGCGCTTGCGACACAGCTCCAGCCCTGCGCCACCTTTTCGGCACAGATGCGTCACGCATCTGTGCCGTTTTTGCCCCATGGTGCGCCGCATTGTAAATGCGGCGCACCATGGGTGGCGGAGCAGCGGCGCAGGATGACTGGCGCATCCCTGGGGATGCGCCAGTCATCATAAATCTGCCCCTTAGTGTTCTAATTTACTTGATCACTTATTTATGAAGGTCTCCTTTGATTTTCTGGGAATGTCTGGTACACGCAGCAAAAGCTAGGAATATAAGTAGAAGGCATCCTCAAACCTGATTTGTTGTTTTCCACAAAGTTGTCTTTGTCCTCAAAATATACATTTTTACACTAGGTACAAAAGTTAGTCCCCTGGAAAGAACACTTTCAGTGGACCCATCTATTTCTAAAGTGGATAAACAAGGGCTTCAAAGCGCCTACACTGCAAGATAAACAAGGGCTTCAAGGCGCCTACACTGCAAGATAAACAAGGGCTTAAAGGCGCCTACACTGCAAGATAAACAAGTGCTTCAAAGCGCCTACACTGCAAGATAAATAAGGGCTTCAAAGCGCGTTCACTGCAAGATAAACAAGGGCTTCATAATGCACACAATGCAAAGTAAACATGGATTTCCAAGCGTGCACAATGCAAAGGGAACAAGGATTTCAAAGCGCACACAATGCAAAGTAAACAAAGATTTAAAAACTGGCACAGAGCGAAACAAATGAGGATTTCAAAGGGTGCACGGAGCAAATTCAACACAAACTTTAAGTCGCACAACGGACAATCCACGAGGATTTCAAAGCGCATAAAGCGCCAGTTTCATGAGGAACTCATACAGTGTGCTCCAAAAAACTCAAAACCAGCTAAACAAAGACTTTTAAACGACCAATATGCAGTGCTTATCAGCACGAGAAACCAGAAGGGACTTTTTCCAAGCGAGCCCTTAAGTTCTTGTAAGCGGTAATGAACATGATATGTTAAGATTTAGTGATGCCATGGGTTTGGAAAGACGAAACATTTTGCACATAAAATGAATGCACGTTTTTGGAAGTCGCATGGATTCAAATGGTTATAACTTATAACAACAATGAATTGTACTTTTGCGCAGGTAAGTGCGTGCTATCATGTAGAATACTTCGTCGTGGACACCCGCACCAGTGTTCTGACTGGCGTATTATGAATACGGGGTTCGGACCGCAATAGGACCACTGCTACTACCAGGGATCTGCAATCCCTGACTGTTGCACGGCAGTCAGAGGCTTCAATATACTTGGCGTGCCACGGTGGCACTGCCAAACAAATTTGGAATTTCCTCACCGCCACTGTTTTCATAATGGTTAGGCTGCCATGAAAACTGTGGCGGCAAGGAAACAAAAGAGTCCCTACAGGACCCCTGTTGCCTCAGGGCCTGCGGATGCATGCATGGGGGCACCTGGTGTGCCCCCCTGTTTGTTTGCACCCCTTGTTCCAGAACAGCATGGACTTTACAGTCCAGGCCGTGCTGGAACGCGAAATGGCAGTCCAACTGTGCTGCATTTCTAAGGCTCTCCTAGGAGCCTTTGAAAGGCAGGGCCGTGGGCCAGCCTCAGCAGGACCGTCTGATTACAACTTGTAATCCGGCGGGTGGTCAGTGGTGGAGTTTGGCGGTGTGAGAGCAGTGGCATGCGGCCCTGCTCCCGCACCACCAAACCCATATTTGGGCCCTAAGTCCATACTCTTTATAGGAGCAGAATAGAAGCCTCTTGTGTAGCTTTCTTCACGTCCGCAGGCCTGGAGAAATGTCCGGTCAGTCACCATGGAGAAGTTTATGTTACACATTTGTTCTATTTTCTGAGAGACATTGTGTAACACTGGGTCAAGTGCAAGGTTGAATCCAGTGTAGTTTCTCCATTTATGTATGCCAGAATATGGGGAGTATCTTGTCTAGGGCCGTTCATACTAAAGATATATACCTTGATCTAATTTGCATCTCCCTTTAAAATCCCTTTCTTGGTAGGTTTTAATTTGTACTTTTTTTTGTGAATACTATGAGGTCGATTCCGGAAAAAAACCGTCCGTACGATTTTTATCCGGAGCCCTCTCCGTACGAATCGTACCCGTCCGTCCGAGTCGCGTAGTACAATCCGTATTCCGTGAATCAGTCCGAATCGTCGCGATCCGTACGTATTGCAAGGCTGAAACCGTGAACCGTACAACTCGTACACATGCCGTACGACCCGACGAGTGCGATCCAGACTGGGGTATGAGAACGCGATTCGTACGGTCCACGTCAGGTAAGGGCGAGTCGTACGGAAAAGCACACAAACACATACACACCGAACGGTCCGTACCCCCCATGATCGCAGGGGTACAGTGCCCCTGCGATCATGGGGTGTACGCACCGTACCCCATGTACGATGGGTGTACGCACCGTACACCCATCGTACATGGGGTACGGTGTGTACACCCATCGTACATGGGGTACGGTGCCTACACCCCATGATCGCAGGGGTACGCACCGTACCACTGCGAACATGGGGGTTACGCACCATACCCGGGGGGGGGGGGGCGTTCCGTACCTTTTTCGGCGCAAACTCTGCTTTTATGGCTGTTTTCAGCTATCGTAGAAAAGGGTCGTACGGTGCGTACCCGACACGTATCGTACTTGCTGGGTCGTAAAAACCAGCCGCGAACCGTACAGATGTCGTGTACAGCGGGTTCCGAGGGAGATTCAGATGGGGATTTGATTTGTATGGTCTCTGTACGACTCGTACGGAGTACGGCTCCTAGTACGAATCGTACTTCGCTGTACGTACGGGGGACGTTGCAGGGTACAATTCGTACAGGAAAAACGCTCCGAACGGCTATTCAGAGCGGTTTTTCCCGAATCGGAATCGGCTCCTTTGTGTTTGTAGGAAAGAATATAACTCAAAGGATACAGCCAACAGTTCCAATTGTTTCCCCTACTCCGGTCTAGATTCTGAATCTTAAGACATTAGTTAGGAACCAGGGAAAATGGGCAGAAAGATAAGACACTGAAGACACTGGTTCTGAACTGTGCCAGCACCAGCCTCGGACTGTCCAGAACCACTCCTAATCATGACATACAAGATAGAAATGCACAAACTTTTGAAAACGTGTTAATAACAGAAATAGGCAAATGTGACTTAATAATCGGTCTTACCAAGCAGCAACTGTGCACAGTGAACTAATTTTCAAGAATTTTTTATTACACAAGCTTTTACTTTGCGTTGATTTAATAACAGAAAAAAAGGATACATCGAGTTAGGCATAAGGTAGAGTCCATCTACACTTAATCAATTGTAGCAATATAATATTTATTTATTCTGAGAAGAAAGTAGCCTGAGGGATAGGAGAGCTTATACTCACTTCAGCCGAAATGAGTAATACATTTATTCATGGTTTCAGACACATCATATCACACCAATTTTATAATTACAATACAAAAGCAGTGGTTCGTACGTTTGTTAAAAAAGGAAAAAACTGTGACAATTGTGACCACAGTGAAGTGACCATCACCAACGCTCTATTGAACACATAGGGCCAGATGTAGGTAAATCTGAAATACCGATTTCTTAATAGTGAACTTTACCGATTCGCTATTAAGAAATCGGTATTTCCTATGTAGCTAAAGATTTGATAAAAAATAGCGAAGCCTTAATATTCCTTATTACCGAATAGATAATTGAGATTCGGTAATAAGGAATACCTACCCATTCATTTCTATGGGCTTGGAGGCCCATAGGAATGAATGTGAAGACATTCAGTATTAGCAATTCGGTATTACCGAATCGGTAATACCCGGAGGTATTTCAAGGGTGCCAGGGTGTCCCTGTTGCACCCCTGGAATGTGCATGTGTGCACATGTGGCGCATGTACATGCCCTAAGGGCATCGATGTGTGCCACATGGCACCTTTAAAAAAGCAAAAAAGTGCTTTTTTAAAGGAAATTGGTAAATACCATCAACTTGAAGTTGGTGGTAATTACCAATTTCTAAAGGCTCAAAAGCACTCTTTAATGTGCTTCCTACATTGCATTTAAGGAATCGGTATTACCGATTCCTGAAATGCAAGAGCAATAAGGAATCGGTAAAAAGGATTCGGTATTTACAGATTCCTTATTTACTGATTCCTTACCTACATTAGGAATGGCTAAATACCGGTCGGTAACGTTGCAAAGTGCAGAATTTCAGCGTTACCGACTGGTATTTAGCCACCTACATCTGGCCCATAGTGACTTAAAAATCAGATGACAGGTTATTGGAGTATTTTAAGAAGTCTTGTGTGGTTCTGTTTCAATAATCCAGATTCTTCTCTGGTGCTTTATTTAGACTATCCTTAGAAGTTGCCAACAACGTTTCGACCCTACTTGGAATATGAGGGTCTCTTCAGAGCAGAAGTATCCTGGGGACTAAGGAGCACCTAAACTCCAGATGGCAAGTGCAATGGCAGGTGTTGGATTATTTCTTCTTCAATTCAATTGTCTGATAACATGTGTTTCAATGGTTCATCAATTTCTTAATCATTCAAGGACCACCTGTGGGTGTACGGTATTATCGTCTTAGGTAGGTATCCCTTTTGTAGATCGATATGCCATTTTCACTGTTTAAAAGTGGCTCGTGAAGGGGTGATTGTTGAATACAAAGCTGTCAGTTAATTTCTGATCGGCAAAGCCCAGGGCGTACCGATGCAAGGTCTCGTGAAATAATCGGTGGTATGAATATTTACCCCACTCTTGGCGCAAGATGATGTTGTAGTAGCACAGCAGACTGAAGCCCCGGACAGCTAGGAGCAGAGAGCAGGAGTGCAGAGTCGACAAGGAGGCCGCATGCCGGCTGGAAGATAAATTCAGTGCAGAAAGCAGAAGAGGATGTGGCATTAGGGCCAGAGCTGCCGACTTCGAAACTGGGAAGCGGGTCCAAATCTCGACGTCGACTCAACAAGTCGTGATTCTGCGCAAAGCACATACAGCCTGATTCATGTACGGGCCGTTTTGCGTGTCCCTAATAGCGATTAATAGCGACTCGCTATTGAGGAAACGCAAAACGGCATTCATGTACTTTTCGGGGAAAAAATAGCGACTCGCACGCGGGCGCTAAAGCCGTTAGCGACCGACAAAAAACGCAGAAAAATCGCTATTTCCGGCTACCTGCGATCGGGATAGCGACTCGCAATCCCGATCGCACGGGATAGCGACTCGCAATCCCGATCGCACGGGATAGCGACTCGCAATCCCGTGGGATCGGGAATGCGAGTCGCTATCTCGCGGGATCTGGAAAACGGGAAGACGCATTACGAGCACCGTGATGACATCACAACCAGGAAGCAGCCAAATCCCACCCCCAAACAACACAGTGACGCTATCAGTCGAGTGTTGAAGACCGAAAGCTGCCGCTAAACTGCCGTTAGCGACTCACAACCCCGCCGAAATAGCGACCGCCATGTCGGAGGAACCCCAGCCAGGCCCCAGCAACAGCGCTGCCCGCAAGCGCAAACTGAAATTCTCCGAACAGGAGCTGGAGAACCTCATCGAAGGGGTGGTGGCCAACCACGACCAGCTGTTTGGTGCCAACTCCCGGAGGGTCCCAGAGCAGGAGAAGAGGAGGATCTGGGTTGGGATTGCCTCCAGTGTGAACTCTGTGGGCGTTGCGGACAGGTCTCTGGAGGAACTCAAAAAGCGGTGGTACGACCTCCGAGGCCGTGCCAAGGAGAGGGTTGCGGAGCGCCTTGGTGAGGCATCAGGCACCGGAGGTGGTGGACCGACTGTCCCACCCAACACCCCCCTGGAGGACCAGGTAGAGGACACGTTGGAGAGGGAGGCGTGTGTTGGCGTGACCCCTCTGGACTCCTCCCGCCCCACCCAAGACACCCAAGGTAAGTGGCATGCGACTGCGACCCTGTCCCCTATGACCGCCCCTGACCAAATAGGCTCACTCATTGGCCCTTAGTCATGCCTATGTTGTGCATCAGGAAATGCCCTGAAGCATTGTGGGAGACGTAGTATGTCCACAATGTAGTAGTACCACAATGCGGCCAGAAAGGTTCCAAAGTGCGCAAATACACAGCCACCCAGGGAATGACACCCAGCATGCATGTAACATCTGCACGTCTGACAGTCACATGCACCTAATGAGTATCCACTTACCCTCACAGGTGCGGGAGACAGCAGTGACAGTGAGAGGCTGCTGATCGATGAGGAGGCCCAGGAGGAGGAATCCCTACCTGAGACACAGCCACCAGCCCCTGCAGCAGCGCCAACACCAGCAGCCAGGCCCCCCGCCTCTGCTGCATCAACACCTACAGGCCCACCGGCTGCCAAGGCCAGGCCCCCCGCCTCTGTGGCATCAACACCTACAGGCCCACCGGCTGCCAAGGCCAGGCCCCCCGCCTCTGCTGCTTCAACACCTGCAGGCCCACCGTCTGCCAGAGCCAGGCACCCCACCAATGTGCCTCCAGTGGCTGCGGCACCTGCAACATCAGCTGCAACAACACCTGCAGCACGGCCAATAAGATCTGGCCCAGCCACATCCGCTACACAGCGGCCCAACAGCAGGCGGGGCAATGGGCATCTCCATGCCTGCCTGAGCGTGGAGCGGCGCATGCTCCGCATACACCAGCGGCAGTCCCAGCAGCAGGGAGCAATCCAGCTCCAGCTCCATAAGATAGGCCGCAATGTGGCTGGAGTCGGGGAGAGGATGGACCGCATGACGGCGGCCATGGACCGCATGACGGCGGCTATGGAAGACAACACTGCAGCGCTGGTGAAGCACCGCAGTGTTGCAAGCAGGCGCCACCACCAGTTGCTGAGCCGACTGTCCACCTACAGCCGCTCCAATTATGTCTCGGCAAATGCCACCACCCTGCTTGCGCGGCGCTCCCTGACCCAGCAGCACCAACTGGTCCAGTGCTGCGAAGATATTACCCGGGTGCTGGAGCATTTGACCACCGCCGTCACCGCACTGCACGCACCTGTGCTACCGGCAATTGTGGGGGGTGATGATGCTAGTGAGGGTGCCTCCAGTGTCAGCAGCCACTCTGCCACGCAGGCCCCCCCACCTAGGCGCAGCACAAGGGCTACGCCTGCTCCAGCTGCCCAGGAGGAGGAGGAGCCTCCCAGGCGCATGCAAATTGTGCGCCGGAGGCGCCAATGACATTGTGTCAGGGACACAGGCGCAGGCTGAACTAAAGCCTGCCATGGACCGTGTCATGCAGTATGCATGAATACTGCATTTTGTAAATAGTTGTTTCCAAGACCCATTATTTTTTGTGATAATAACAAATACATTTATTTTGGTGCACACATACGCCTTGTGTAATCATTACAGTTTGCATGCAATTGTGATATGTGGGGTGGGGGAAGGGGGTGGGCTAGAAATTGTTAGCTGTGATGTGGTTGCGACGTCTGTGGCCTTCAGCTGGGTTCTCCCCGCGTGCATGGTGCGCATGTGCTGGTGGCCGGTCGTCCCCCTCAGATTCACTGCCTGAGATGTCAACTGGTATCCGGCGCTTGGTTGCAATGTTATGAAGCATTGCACAGACCGCCACAATGCGGCAGCACGCTGCAGGACTGTAATACATGGCCCCACCTGTCTTGTGCAGTATACGGAACCTGCTCTTGAGCAGGCCAAATGTCCTTTCAATACAGTTCCTTGTCCGGATGTGCGCAACATTGTAGCGGCGTTGCTGAGGTGTGGCAGGGTTGAGGTAAGGGGTCAGGAGGTATTCCCGTAGGGCGTAGCCACTGTCACCTGTATGAGAGGAGCAGATGTTGATTGCCTGTGCAGCGCAGTTACTTCATAGCAATGTGACATTGTCGACAAAGTGTACTTACCAAGTAGGTGTCCTTCCCCAAACTCTCCCCTGATCAGTCGTGTGTGGAGTCCGCTGTGCCTGAAGATGAAGGAGTCATGGGTACTCCCTGGGTACTGGGCCACAATGTCAGTGATGATGGTCTTGGCATTGCAGACCATCTGTATGTTGAGGGAGTGGTACGACTTCCTGTTGCGGTACATATACTCCGTGCCAGCTGGTGGGCAGATGGCTACGTGGGTACAGTCTATGCAGCCAAGGACATGGGGAAAATGGGCAACATTATAAAATTGTAGTTTTGTGAGGTCCAAATCCTGTTGGCTCGTGGGAAATGTGATGTGCCGGTGGAGCTGGGTGAGCATGGCGTCAACAAAAGTGTGGAGGCAGCGTGACATGGTGGGCTGGGATATCCCCCCAGCAGCGGCTACTATGCCCTGGAAACTGCCGGATGCCAGGAGGTGCAGGCTGCACAATACCTGCACATGTGTGGGCACAGAATGGTTTCGCCTTGTTGGGTGCTGCATGATGGGGTCGAGTTCTTGTATCAGCCAGGTGATCATTTCCCCATTCAGCCTGTATTTAGCATAAATCTGTTCTCTGGTTTGCCCCAGCAAGGTGACCCGCTGCCGGTAAATCCTTGCCTGCCTCATGCGTCTCCTCCGTGCTGCTCGCTGTAGCCTTCGCCGCCTCACCACCATGTACATCCCAGGCATTGTGGAACGCCTATTGCTGCTGCTGAATGTCCTTATGTGTGATTGGTCAGGCCTGGACCTGTTGGTGATTGGCTAACAGTTTTTCAAAATTTGGCTAATCATGGCTTTTATGGTTACCACCTGCTTTGAGTTGTCATTAAATTGCGCCGCGCAAATGTGCGATTTAGCGCTTTTTCGCTAATGTATTTCTTTCATGAATGCCGATTGAGACAATATTGCGTTTCGCTATTCAATTCGCAGATTCCGTGGTTGGTCGCTATTTCATTATCGCTAATGCTCGGCTTCCCGGAGTCTGCGACTTTTACAGCGTAATCGCTATTCCGGTCGCTATTATTTTTTAGCGATTTCGCTATTTCGTACTTGAATGCCGATTCCGTGTTTTGCACCCGCAATTGCGTTTTCGCAGCCATTGCGGGCGCTATTTCGCTTCATGAATCAGGCTGTTGGTCTAAGCCAACAAGAAAATGAATATGTCCTGTGTAATGTAACTGGAACTTATGTAAGGCCTTCAGTATATACAACTGCAAAAAAGGAAAAAGTGTTCAGGTAAGTGCAGGTAACCGGCACACACAGGTTCAAGGGAAGAACAGGGTGTCTGGAAGGAAGCAAATTAAGTGGGAACTGGGAGATGGAGGACAATAAAGTGTAGGAAACACAAGTGGACAAAGCAATAGGGCAGCTGAAAGTTCGAACAATAACAGACATTGCATGAAAGATGTTTATACACTGGCTCTGTCCTGCTGGCTCTGGTGTCCCTACCTCTAACACAGAAGTGTAACAGTGATGACTCCTATGATAGTTTTATGATTCTGTTTTCCACAATCTCCAAACCCGACCTCGTTGAAATGTATGAGACCCTAATGCTCTTCTGATGAATGAATGAATGACATCTTTATTGTCTGATTAATAAAAATCATTACAATCAAGGAAGATATAAAACAGTGTGCACTTTAGTTCACAAAGGATGGAATTAAAAGGTATTCACAAGAACAGAGCTAATTAAATGGTTCATCAGAGACAAAACAATGATATTACAAATATTATGATGATTTAGGGATAACATGCCATACTGGATCATGGATATCACATAAACTGGTTGTACGATGTTACAACACGATCAAAATGATCGCGGTACATTACAACGCATCTTTTACAATGCAAGTCGTTACCACAACTTGCGCTGTAGGGTGCTGGACTTAGGAATAGTATGATTTACTATTCCAAATCCAGCCTTAGTACAGTAGGGAAGGTGTTGGAATAGCAAATCTACTATTCCTTAGTCCTTAGAGCGCCCTCCAGCGCAAGTCGTGGTAACGACTTGCGTTGTAAAAGACGCATCGTAATGGCACCGCGGTGTTTTGACCGTGGTGTAAAGGTTGTAGACCCATAAACTCATCAATAAAATAGCGTTTCGTTCAGCTGATTACATGTCGTATTTGGGGCGTTTTAGGATTCCATTTCATTATTAAACAGAGATAGGGCACTGTTTCTCTATGAACAAAAAAATGAATAAATACATTCCGAGCAGACAATTCCTTACGGCTCACCACAACGGGTAATAACATCCATCAGTCCGAATCTATAAAGTGCCTCCAAACTGGACTATATTTGTTAGAGCCGCATCATCTTGTGAGTATCAGCTGACAGTGTGCTTGCTCCCCACTCCATCGGCATCATTTATGGGGCCGTGCGTCACTTGTACGCCGCCGCATCGGCGGCGTAAAACATGCCTCCTGTTGCACACTATTTACAAAGTGACGCATCTAAGCAGATGCGTCACTTTGTAAACCCCTGCGCTACATTATACCTGCGCCAGGTATAAAGTATGCAGAGGCGGCGTTCCCCCGCAAAAAGGTACGTAATAGTGACGCAGTGAAATCTATGAGATTTCACTGCGTCACTTTTAGGACGCTGTTGCGTCAAAATCTTACGCCTGCCTCACAGCAGGCGTAAGACTAACGCAAGCCCTTTCACATGGGGCTTTCCCCATGTGAAAGGACGCATTGCTGGAGTTGCGTCACGTTTGTGACACACTCCAGCAATGCGTCACTTTTGCGCTTACAGATACGTCAGAAATACCGCTTACAGATACGTCAGAAATACTGACGTATCTGTGAGTTCTTGCGCATTGATGCGTCATATTGTAAATATGACGCATCATTGGGGTCGCAAGAAGGGCGCAATGAAAAGTGACGCATCGCTGTTTTCTCGCAGCGATGCGTCACTTTTCATAAATGAGGCCCCTCGGGCCTCATTTATGAAAAGTGACGCATCGCTGCGTGAAAACAGCGATGCGTCACTTTTCACTGCGCTCTCCCTGCGACACTAACGATGCGTCATATTTACAGTATGACGCATCATGTCGCAAGGAGTTACAGATACGTCAGTATTTCTGACGTATCTGTAAGCGCAAAAGTGACGCATTGCTGGAGTGTCTCCAAAAGTGACGCAACTCCAGCAATGCGTCCTTTCACATAGGGAAAGCCCCATGTGAAAGGGCTTGCGTCAGTCTTACGCCTGCTGTGAGGCAGGCGCAAGATTTTGACGCAACAGCATCCTAAAAGTGACGCAGTGAAATCTCATAGATTTCACTGCGTCACTATTACGAGGCTTTTTGCGGGGGAACGCCCCCTCTGCATGCATTATACCTGACGCAGGTATAATGTAACGCAGGGGTTTACAAAGTGACGCATCTGCTTAGATGCGTCACTTTGTAAATAGTGCACAACAGGAGGCATGTTTTACGCCGTCGATGAGTCAATTTGTGACGCATCAGAAGCGCAAAACTGACGCAAGGCCTCATAAATGAGGCCCGAGGATTTTTTCTACACATTTACTCAAGCTAAGACGACTCTTTCTCTGCCACTTTTGTTTCTTACAGTAATACAATATCTCTGGTTTTTTAGACGTGTTTGAGGCTGTTCTGGTGCAACGCATCGCGAAAGCTAGCTTTAGGCATTTACTTAAGTCTAGAACAGCTCCAACTGATACTGTGCCGCTTACATTTTCAGCAATGAGAAGAAAAACGATTGAATGGGACTGGTTTTGTAATTTTCCATCTCTTGATTGAAAGTGCATGCTGGTAAAGCATTCCGCTGTGGCGGCTACGACTGACCTTGACAACAGGCTCCCCTGGCTTTGATTCCTGGCTTCCATTTGCAAGCGCCACCTGATCTTGGCCAAAGGATTTCACTCTCATGTGCTGCAGTAACTTCAAATAAATGGGCCTCATTTGGACATTGGCTCTGCCGGTAGGATGCTCTGCGCAAACACTGCACCGATGCCTTGATGTCAACAACCAGAAGCTCGTCTGCCCTCCAACTAGACACACTTGATTAAAAATAACTGTCCATAATGCAACCTGGAGCCAGAGAAGCGCGCGCTGCCTCGCTCTCCCAGCACTCACGGAAGGGCACTTGACAGGGTCCATTTGGCGCCCTTAAAACCTCTTTCATCGTTTCCCTGGGATACCATGGCAACTTGGTCCAATTGTGCCCACCTGCCACCTCCCCCCATCTTCATGCGCCTCCCTGGGTCGAAGAACACAGGGGTGTACACAGATGCAGAGACAAAGAAGCTAAGGGGATTAGGATGCATGAGCAGAATGTAACTGTATCATGAGTATTATATTTTTTCAGTAGGTTCTTTGTTGTTGTGTCCCCCCGCTGTTCTTTTAAGAGGGTGGATAGTTTTGGTTTTAGGACACACAGCATTCATTTATTCGACTATTGCTTGTTTTCTCCTTACCATGGGGCATATTATCAAGAACGGCGTTAAAAATTATCGCCAGTTTAGCTGCAGAAAACTGCAGGTAAAACGACGATAATGGGCTTGATAATATGCACACCAGAACATGGGCTTCTATGGGAATTCTCCAGGGCATATTATCAAGCCCATTATCGCCGCTTCAGCAGCAGTGTTCTGCCGCTAAACAGGCGATAATTTTAACGGCGTTCTTGATAATATGCCCCCATATTTGTTTTCTTTCTTCCTTTCACCTTGGTTGTTTGTTCTCGACCTATTTCTCTCTTTTCTTTTGTCATCGGGCCAGAATGATTGCTTACCTCTACGTCCTTCGTCCATGACCCATTCATATTTATGTGGTTTATAACTGAGTCGAGAACGAGTAAGACTAAGAGTAATGAGGATTACCGGTAACTAATCAGTGCATTACCATCTCAACTTTGGATTTATATGAATGGATGTGGCATTTCTAGAGCGAGAACCTTGCCAAAAGGCAGCAGAGCGGTGTGCACTGTTAAAGACAAGTCAAGAGGTAAAAGAAGCGGGGTCTGGGTGGTGGATGGTTCATGCATTGCGAGGTAGTGTGAGATGACTAACGGAAAACAGTGCACGCAGGACTGAGGTAAGAAATATAATGTATTCACCTCATCCACTAACTCTCCAACACCAGCTATCCGAGAACTCTCGCTTAGTTTAGGTCGCTCAGTTCTGAATTCTGGAACTCAGCAAATTGTAGAGCATGATGATTAGTAGTAGAAGCACCACGGTGAGCCTTCAACTCTTTCCTAAATTGGAGCAGCGTGAGGAGGCCCTGAGAGATGCAGAGATGTTATTCAAGATCCCGAGTGCACAGATAGAAAAGGTCAGCTGTCTTGTTTTTTTCTTTTTTACAATTCTTAGTCTGCAGTCTGATGGTGTTCTGGCTGTGAATGTGTCGAGAACCACCAGAGATGGCGTCCTTCTCTGCATGATAAGCAGGGTTGATGGTTGTAGTGGTTTGTTGTGATGAATTTTTGCAGGTGGCTTTGAAGGTGGTGTGGGCCGGCGAGGGGAGCCTAATGAGTTCCATCAGTATGGAGGTGATGTGATCATATTTCTTCAGGCGATGGATGATACAGGCTGTTGAGTTGAAAATGCCCTTATGGGGTGCCAGTGTGGAGTCTGGGGACTCCTGCAGCAGGGTGTTACCACCATCCAGATGCAAGGTTGCAAGGCCTTGAACAACAGCTCCGAAGTCCGTTTCTGGAAGAATTGGTTTCACTTTCTTTACAAGAGCGGCCTGGAATCTTGCCAAATTTGTTTTTTGGCAACGTGTTCATGCAGCATGAGGTTGTTGTTCAGGTTAAATCCAAGTGACTTTCCATTCAGTGAAAGTTGGGGTGGAAGCCATCAAGGTTCATGACATTGAGCTAGATTTGTACAGTTTTGAAGTAATTTGCAAATAAACAATTGTAGTTGTCCTGAGTAGATTTATTTGGTTACATGGAAATGAGCTGGCCACGGCAGCAGTCAGCTCCAACAGTCCTCACTCAAGAATGACAAGATGTAGATTCTACTGTAACTAAGCTTAGATAGAACATTCTAAGAACATATAACTAGATACTAAGCAATATCCTTAATACAGATTACTACATTACCTTCTCTTCTTCCAAAACGAAAATAAAAAAAACAAAAAAAACCCAAACCACAAGCAGAAACAAAAAAACAAGTTAGGAATATAATTCAATCTCTAAACCTAGCAGATTTAACTACATTGCGTGAACTTCTTCTATGACAATCTGTAGAAACAGATTTCTTAGGAATCGTATTTGGAACTAGACTCTTGATTTTAGCGACTTTGCTCAAATTCCACCAAAACCCCCCATCAACTTGAACAGCATTACCAACAATTTTAATGACCTTCACAGGAGAACCAAATTTGCTTTCCCCTTTATTAACATGAGTAGACTTCTTGATTCTCACAGTATCTCCAACCTCCAGAAAGGAAGTCTTAGCCCCTCTCTTGTGGTCAAAGCTAACCTTCTGTTTGTTTTGTGTGGAGGAGACATTACCTTTCACAATATCCATAAGTTTAGATACATCACAGTCAACTTTAACCCACTTGGACATCCAACCTGGATAGAATGATGTATTGGGTTTTCTACCTCTCATTAACTCGAAAGGGGAAATTTTAGTAGACGAGTGCGGTGTAGTTCTGTAAAACCATATCATGCTCTTAAGGGATTTAGCAACATCAAGATTATTACCTTTGGCCCATTTTATACAATCACCAATCACTCTATTCAACCTTTCCACCAGTCCGTTACCTTGAGGGTAATAAAGAGAACTTTTCACATGTTTTATACCAGAATTGGACAGAAAAAGTTCAAATTCATTGCTTACGAATTGCTTCCCATTATCAGATACCAATGTTTCAGGAACACCTTCCCTAGACCAAACCTCACTCAAAAAATCAATAATACTCTTAGTGTCAGCTTTCTTAACCAATTTATACTCTGGCTATTTAGACGCATAATCTATTAAAACTATTATAAATCTGGCATTCCCATTAAGCGTGACATAAGGTCCCATTATGTCAATACCCAGTTTGGCCCAAGGTCTATCAGGGCACTCAACAGGCATAAGGGGAGAAACTGAAGTCTTGAGGATCTTGTCAGAAGACTTACATATGAGACAATCCGCTACAAACTCATCAATATCAGAATCCATCCCAGGCCACCAGAACGTGTCACGTATGCGACGCTTGGTGAATGACGAACCAAGATGTCCATCATGTGCCCTTACAATAATACCACTCCTGAAAATGTGAGGAGGAATGATCTTATCATTGTGTACTAGAATACCATCTTCTATAGATATTTCCTCTTCAATTTTAGAAAAAGGTTGTAGAGAAGAAGACAAAACCTTTTCCCGTGGCCACCCTAATCTAATAAAATTGCCCACATCTTGTAGTACACTATCATTAGCAAATGCCTCTCTCCATTCTTCTTAAGAACAGAATTTGAGATCTGGGATGTCAACACCAGCTACCAGACAATCCTCACAGTCTTCTTCAAGCAAATCAGAAAATGCAACTTCTTCTTCAGGAAAGTGAGAGGGAGGAAAGCGAGACAAATAATCCGCTCTCCCATTTTTACATCCAGCAATATGCACAATATTGTACTGATACTGGAGTAACTTAGACACCATCCTCATTATCCTAGGAGTACAACACTTCATCAATCCACCTCCTAAAATATTAACTAACGGTTTATGATCAGTTTGAAGTAAAAAACATTTACCCCACACATATGGTCTGACTTTCTCAATGGCCCATGTACACGCCAATAGTTCCTTTTCTATTACTGAGTACTGTAATTCAGGTGATCTCAATACCATTGATGCAAATCCAATAGTTCTTTCCACACTATCTTCAACTTGTGTTAATGTAGCGCCAAGCCCCACTTGGCTGGCATCAACAGTCAAACAACAAGGCAAAGTGGGATCAAAGGGTTTAAGAATTGAACTTTCTGTTAGCAATTTCTTAACTTCTTCAAATGCCTTCACACAATCACTGCTCCAAACAAATTTCACACCCTTTTTTAATAAATAACTAATAGGACGAACTATAGTAGCATAATGAGGTATAAATCTGGAATAATACTCACACACTCCTAAGAGAGATTTGACACCAGTTTTGTCTACTGGAGTGGAGGCATTGGAAATTGCTTCCAGGAGACCAGGTCTAGGTTTTACACCATCTTGAGTAAGAACATGGCCTAAATATTCAACCTCAGTGCATACAAATTTGCACTTCTCCAACTTCAACACAATACCGTGTTCTTGAAATAAACCTAAAACTTTGTCCAAAATCAGATCATGTGAAGAGATATCTTTAGCAAAAAACAGTACATCATCTTGGAACACAGATACACCATCATCATCCTTCAGTATATTACCCATAAGCCTCTGGAATACTGACGCAGCCGATGCAAGTCCAAACGGCATACGCCGGTATTGAAAAGTGCCTAAAGCGGAGATAAAGGCAGTGATATGACGGGAATCGGGGTGTAACTCAACCTGGTGGTAAGCGCTAGCTTAGTCTAGCTTCGTGAAAAACTTGGCACCTTTAGTTGCTGCAAATAAATCGTTAATTTTAGGGAGGGGATGAGAATCAACCCATATCTCCTTGTTGAGGGATCTTAAATCCACACATACCCTAAGTTGTCCACACCTCTTCCGTGCGACAACCAATGGCGAAAGCCAAAGAGAAGATTCAGCGGGTTCTATGACACCTTTTTCACACAGTTGTAACAATTCCTTTTTTAAGTCATCTCTAACGCTAAGGGGAACACCCCTGAGTTTGTGTTTCACTGGTAATGATCCTTCCTTAACAATAATTTTGTGTTTGAAACCCTTAATTTTGCCTAACTCTGAACTAAAAACCGAAGGAAATTTCCCTTTAAGAGTCTGAACTTCATCAGAACACCCTAATACAAGTATCTGTTCTTTTGCTCCTGGTCTAAGAATCATTCCAAAAAGACCTTGATGGAAACATCCTAAGATATTTAGGCCTTTAACAGCCACTTACATTTTCCCTCTAATTCTCCTTCCCTTAAAACACAATTCTTCTTCAAAAAAACCTGAAAGATCTATTTTTCTGCCCTCATAACACACTGGAGAGCGATCAAGTGGAAGAAGAGATTTTTCACCCTTCCATGTCTCATCAAAAAGTTCATTAGTGATCATAGTTATTTTAGCTCCAGAGTCAACAAGCAGCTTAACATTTTTATCCCCTATAGCTATATCTGCAATGGGGTCAACACATGACTTAGGATCACCTTCAATTACTTCATTTGCAGTGCATTCAGAAACTACAGAAATAACTTCTGAGTCAGAAGAAGATTCTGAATCAACTAAACATACAGTAGGTTTTTTTAAGTTTTTCTGATTCTTCAAATTTAAACATACTTTAGCGAAATGGCCAACTTTCTTACAATAGTTGCACGTGAACGTAGAGGCAGGACAGCGTGAGCCTTTGGAATGAGGTGGGTTCCCACATCTCATACAAACTGACGCTTGAGACATGCTAAAAGACTCAGGTTTTGAAGAGGGAGCTTTTCCTTTAGTTTATTTCTTTTTAAAGGGTTTGGAAGAGGAATTGAGATTAATAGCATTAATGGGTTCGACAATTTTTTCTTCTAATTCTTTTAAGGAGACCATGGATGTTTCAATGCTCTTGGCTAATTTAACAGTATCATCTAAAGACGGATCAGCCATGGCCAACAATTTTTGTCTAATGTTCTTGTCCTTACAATGACACACAAACTGATCTCTGATTAATTGCTCAGTAAAATTTTCAAATCTACATTCCGAAGCTAACCTACGTAGGACAGAGATATAAGAGTCAACATCCTCGTTTTCAGTTTGTTTTCTTTTAAAGAACTTGTGTCTAAGAACCATTAGACTTGGTTGTTTGTCAAATCGAAGTTTGAGTTTTTGAATAGTATCTTTATATTCATCCAACGGTGTACCTTCATCATGAGGCAAATCAGGTAAATGTTTAAATACAGATCTTCCCTAGAATCCTAAGGAATGTAAAAGTAAGCATTGAATCTAGAAGCACCAATAGCTCTCAAATAGTTCTCAAAGGCATCATGCCAAATTTCCCATCTAATGGGAGGTTCTCCAGGAGTGTCCAGGAAAGGTGGAGGAGGGTTGACTGATTGTAAAGTACACATTTCCCAAAAAAAAGGGTTCTCCATGTAACCATCGTCGCCACGAAAATGAAGTAATTTGCAAATAAACAATTGTAGTTGTCTTGAGTAGATTTATTTGGTTACATGGAAATGAGCTGGCCACGGCAGCAGCCAGCTCCAACAGTCCTCACTCAAGAATGACAAGATGTAGTTTCTACTGTAACTAAGCTTAGATAGAACATTCTAAGAACATATAACTAGATACTAAGCAATATCCTTAATACGGATTACTACAAGTTTCTTGTTTGTTCTTGGAAAATAACAGGGATTCTGCTTTGGGCCAGCTGAGCTTTAGGCAGGAACAGGACATCCCGTTTTGGATGCTGTCTAGGCAGTGTTTTGAAGACTTTGATATGTAAAGCAGAAGAAGCTTTCAAGTAGAGTTGTGCATCATCAGCACATTGGTGAATCTTGATGGAGTAGAGCTTCAAGCAGCTCCATGTAGAGACTGAGGATGATGGGAGACAGTATGGATATTGAAGTAACGGTAGAAACCAGGGTGAAGCCCAGAGATTTTATGGTGGGAGAGAATTGAAATGGAGAAATCTGCGAGTTTCGTGACTCTGTAAGTGCAATATTAAATACACTATTGTGGGAGAATGTGAAAAGGAAACACTCAAGTTTTTGGGTTTGAGCTGAAGAAAATTACCTGACATCTAGGTCTGGAGTCTTTCAAACCAGAGTATGTAGATTGAAAATGAGCACTACTGTCAATGCTTTAAGGTAATTAGTAGTCTTCAAATCATTAGGCATTGCTCACATAGAAAAGAAAAAAAATAAGGCCTGAATTTCTAAGAGCTAAATAGACTGTATCATTTTGCAAAAAGACAAGCAGGCTATATTGAGATTATTATACACACACAAGAGCAACTGGACTGAGTAGAGAAAGAAAAATATGGATCCTGTCCCAGGAGGATTCCACTTCCTAGTACCACTTGGGTATCCAAAGATATTGGAGTAGACACCTCACTCACTTTATTGTAACATGTTTCATCATTGGCGTCTATCCACACCCTGGTAGGGTTGGACCACAAGGGCAGACTCAACCAAGAAAATGGGAGTTCCTAGATGAAATCTGGCTGCATATGGAGGGATACAGATAGAGAGTAGCAAGTTAAAAATACCTACAGGTATACCCAAAGAGTTCCTTTATTCGTAAGGTACCTGGGATATGAATAATAAGGGTTTTTGGGGTTCTTGTTGAATCTAATTCTTCAATTAACCCAAATATATTTTAAAAAACATGTTTCGGCCCGTACTAAAAGCCCGTCTAGGTCTGGTGCTTTTGATCGGGCTGTTTGATGTATCCCTGCCTTACTACGCATGCATACCACATACATGAGGCCTAAGGCCTTCACCTGACTTGGTTTTCCGTCCTCGGGGAATACCCTTATTGTGGGTATTTCATGGGTCATGCATCTCTGAAGCGTAATGTTGTCCTATAGTCACAATTTCGTCAAGGATAAGACACCACCCGAACACCTACATGTAGCTGTATTCCAGACAGCCACTGAGCTTGGCACAAAACCTGTGTTTTCATGAACACTGCTAAATTGAAACATGTGCAGATGCCTCGCAGGAGGCAGGGAGGCTGTGCCCTGAAGCCCTTGATAAGGAGCCACTGCCAGTGTATGTGATGTTCTGTCAAATATGCTTGTGTGTCTCTGATGTGGATCCCTTATTGGGGGTTAATGCTGTTGTGTTGTCCCTACTGTGTACAGAACAAGGGTATCTAGAATGCCTCATATTTTTGATGTTTTTTTTACTCTTGCATGTCAAAGTCACTGTTACAGTAACAAATAAGGCCATAGTTCAAAATAAAACATGTGCATGTTTCCATCCAAGGTGTTCCATTGAAGTTTAGTGTAAGAAATTTTAGATCTGGCTTGACAGCATAGCTGTCAGTAGACATGTTGTTACCAATTGTAAACAAGCATTTGCAATTCAATAGGTCCCGCATTTGCGAGAGTTTAACCCCTTCAGTGCTAATGACAAGGGTAACTCGTCATGGAGTTTCCATTGATTTCAATGGAAATTCAATGGTCCTTATTGCACACCCCTTAGCATCCAAGTGGTTAAGCTATTAGCATTGTAAATGACAATGCCTTCTATTTATCTGTTTTTAAACCAACACAAAAATAAAAGGCATTGTCATTTACAATGCCAAAAACTCACTATTTCACAAATGCAAAACCTATTACATTGAAAATCTTGGTATGTGAAGGAGGCAGACTGAGTGACGGAACTATACGCAGGCAACAATAAATGAAAATTCAGTGTACAGCTGGGATGAGGAGGATGGGGTGGGGCCTCCCAGGGATCTCGACATTCCTTCTCCTCTCAAGACGTGCGGCGGCCATGATTTAATGTAAAAAAAAAGAAAAAACAACGATTTAGGCAAGCTGGACGGCATAGCGTGCTGCAATTTGTTTTTAAAAAACAACAGTAATGTATGTGGGGAACGCGTAGCTACGCGCTCCACTTCCAGGTGCACTGCACGTAGGGATTCCAGATCCCGCTTCATTTTAAACCATTCAAACTCTTCTCAATTTTTACTGCGTTTTTCACACTTATTTTTCATGCTTTTGTCGTTTCACACATCAAATCCACAAGTTCATCGTCCTGTATTTCAGAAACTTCTCATATTTCCTTGTGCCCTTCCGGGCTTCTTTGAAAATAAGATCTTCATACACATAATAGTTCAGAGCAGCACTCTTTTATTTCATTTCTTTCCGACCCAATGCATTTCGGGCTACATTTTAGCCCTTCGTCAGGGGTAGCTGTAAATGGATAGTTTTAAACAATACATTATTCATACATAAAATCAATATCTTATTTAAAGTCATTTTAAAAAGACACTTTTATATACTAGCAATAACATTCCAAATCAATCAATGCTATTAAATCTGCAACCAAAAAAGCATTGCTACTCTACGCTATACTATACTTGCTAAAACCATGAATCTTGACTTGACCCCTAACCTAATCGTGCACCTCTTGGGATGTCCTTTCACTGGGCATTTAAAAAATAAATAAATAAATAAATATTCGACACTCCATTTCTTGTATCATTATAGCAATTGTGGTTACATTCAGAGAGTTGTCTTTCTAATCGTATGCATTTCACCTATTTTAACATCGAGTGCAACACTCTTAAATAATCCTTTATGATGTTTCTCTATTACCGTGCCTCACATACCTGCTTATTTTTCGTCATCTCTCTCAACCCGCTGTGCACGTTGCAAATAATTTCTACTTCCACCTGTGTCAGTCTAACGTTTAAATAAGCAGAACCTACTCCGCCCAACTCCTCTCCACTTAAACTGATTGCCCAATTAAAAACCTAAACTGCATATCCCACAATGCATCGTTATATACATGCCAAGCTACGATTCTAACACAAAATAATATAACAATACAACTTATGCTGGTAAACAGTGTCCAATATTTCAATGTATTTGTAATGCTTCCATATACGTCTATAGTGAACATCAATAAAGATTGCGGCTCCCAACTTGTTGTTCTGCTTCTTGTGGAGTTGCGGCTCATCATCAAACATCTTACGAATTTGCTTTACTGCGGGTGCAATAACCAGCGATAGGGCTAATTTTTAGTACAATGCATGTAGGTGGTCTGCACACCATTTTCTCCCATTATATCCAATTTTTACTTCGACCGAAAACATTTGACCAATTGCGTGCTACCCAGGATTGTGCAAGCCCAAATACACTCAAGTTCAGTAATGTATGTGGGGAACGCGTAGCTACGCGCTCCCCTTCCAGGTGCACTGCACGTAGGGATTCCAGATCCCGCTTCATTTTAAACCATTCAAACTCTTCTCAATTTTTACTGCGTTTTTCACACTTATTTTTCATGCTTTTGTCGTTTCACACATCAAATCCACAAGTTCATCGTCCTGTATTTCAGAAACTTCTCATATTTCCTTGTGCCCTTCCGGGCTTCTTTGAAAATAAGATCTTCATACACATAATAGTTCAGAGCAGCACTCTTTTATTTAATTTCTTTCCGACCCAATGCATTTCGGGCTACATTTTAGCCCTTCGTCAGGGGTAGCTGTAAATGGATAGTTTTAAACAATACATTATTCATACATAAAATCAATATCTCATTTAAAGTCATTTTAAAAAAACACTTTTATATACTAGCAATAACATTCCAAATCAATCAATGCTATTAAATCTGCAACCAAAAAAGCATTGCTACTCTACGCTATACTATACTTGCTAAAACCATGAATCTTTACTTGACCCCTAACCTAATCGTGCACCTCTTGGGATGTCCTTTTACTGGGCATTTAAAAAAAAACTAAAAAAAAACAAAACTTATTCGACACTCCATTTCTTGTATCATTATAGCAATTCCGGTTACATTCAGAGAGTTGTCTTTCTAATCGTATGCATTTCACCTATTTTAACATCGAGTGCAACACTCTTAAATAATCCTTTATGATGTTTCTCTATTACCGTGCCTCACATACCTGCTTATTTTTCGTCATCTCTCTCAACCCGCTGTGCACGTTGCAAATAATTTCTACTTCCACCTGTGTCAGTCTAACGTTTAAATAAGCAGAACCTACTCCGCACAACTCCTCTCCACTTAAACTGATTGCCCAATTAAAAACCTAAACTGCATATCCCACAATGCATCGTTATATAAATGCCAAGCTACGATTCTAACACAAAATAATATAACAATACAACTTATGCTGGTAAACAGTGTCCAATATTTCAATGTATTTGTAATGCTTCCATATACGTCTATAGTGAACATCAATAAAGATTGCGGCTCCTAACTTGTTGTTCTGCTTCTTGTGGAGTTGCGGCTCATCATCAAACATCTTACGAATTTGCTTTACTGCGGGTGCAATAACCAGCGATAGGGCTAATTTTTAGTACAATGCATGTAGGTGGTCTGCACACCATTTTCTCCCATTATATCCAATTTTTACTTCGACCGAAAACTTTTGACCAATTGCGTGCTACCCAGGATTGTGCAAGCCCAAATACACTCAAGTTCAGTAATGTATGTGGGGAACGCGTAGCTACGCGCTCCACTTCCAGGTGCACTGCACGTAGGGATTCCAGATCCCGCTTCATTTTAAACCATTCAAACTCTTCTCAATTTTTACTGCATTTTTCACACTTATTTTTTATGCTTTTGTCGTTTCACACATCAAATCCACAAGTTCATCGTCCTGTATTTCAGAAACTTCTCATATTTCCTTGTGCCCTTCCGGGCTTCTTTGAAAATAAGATCTTCATACACATAATAGTTCAGAGCAGCACTCTTTTATTTCATTTCTTTCCGACCCAATGCATTTCGGGCTACATTTTAGCCCTTCGTCAGGGGGGTAGCTGTAAATGGATAGTATTAAACAATACATTATTCATACATAAAATCAATATCTTATTTAATGTCATTTTAAAAAGACACTTTTATATACTAGCAATAACATTCCAAATCAATCAATGCTATTAAATCTGCAACCAAAAAAGCATTGCTACTCTACGCTATACTATACTTGCTAAAACCATGAATCTTGACTTGACCCCTAACCTAATCGTGCACCTCTTGGGATGTCCTTTTACTGGGCATTTAAAAAAAAAAAAAAACTTATTCGACACTCCATTTCTTGTATCATTATAGCAATTGCGGTTACATTCAGAGAGTTGTCTTTCTAATCGTATGCATTTCACCTATTTTAACATCGAGTGCAACACTCTTAAATAATCCTTTATGATGTTTCTCTATTACCGTGCCTCACATACCTGCTTATTTTTCGTCATCTCTCTCAACCCGCTGTGCACGTTGCAAATAATTTCTACTTCCACCTGTGTCAGTCTAACGTTTAAATAAGCAGAACCTACTCCGCCCAACTCCTCTCCACTTACACTGATTGCCCAATTAAAAACCTAAACTGCATATCCCACAATGCATCGTTATATACATGCCAAGCTATGATTCTAACACAAAATAATATAACAATACAACTTTTTTTTTTAAAAATGCCCAGTAAAAGGACATCCCAAGAGGTGCACGATTAGGTTAGGGGTCAAGTCAAGATTCATGGTTTTAGCAAGTATAGTATAGCGTAGAGTAGCAATGCTTTTTTGGTTGCAGATTTAATAGCATTGATTGATTTGGAATGTTATTGCTAGTATATAAAAGTGTCTTTTTAAAATGACTTTAAATAAGATATTGATTTTATGTATGAATAATGTATTGTTTAAAACTATCCATTTACAGCTACCCCTGACGAAGGGCTAAAATGTAGCCCGAAATGCATTGGGTCGGAAAGAAATGAAATAAAAGAGTGCTGCTCTGAACTATTATGTGTATGAAGATCTTATTTTCAAAGAAGCCCGGAAGGGCACAAGGAAATATGAGAAGTTTCTGAAATACAGGACGATGAACTTGTGGATTTGATGTGTGAAACGACAAAAGCATGAAAAATAAGTGTGAAAAACGCAGTAAAAATTGAGAAGAGTTTGAATGGTTTAAAATGAAGCGGGATCTGGAATCCCTACGTGCAGTGCACCTGGAAGTGGAGCGCGTAGCTACGCGTTCCCCACATACATTACTGAACTTGAGTGTATTTGGGCTTGCACAATCCTGGGTAGCACGCAATTGGTCAAAAGTTTTCGGTCGAAGTAAAAATTGGATATAATGGGAGAAAATGGTGTGCAGACCACCTACATGCATTGTACTAAAAATTAGCCCTATCGCTGGTTATTGCACCCGCAGTAAAGCAAATGCGTAAGATGTTTGATGATGAGCCGCAACTCCACAAGAAGCAGAACAACAAGTTGGGAGCCGCAATCTTTATTGATGTTCACTATAGACGTATATGGAAGCATTACAAATACATTGAAATATTGGACACTGTTTACCAGCATAAGTTGTATTGTTATATTATTTTGTGTTAGAATCGTAGCTTGGCATGTATATAACGATGCATTGTGGGATATGCAGTTTAGGTTTTTAATTGGGCAATCAGTTTAAGTGGAGAGGAGTTGGGCGGAGTAGGTTCTGCTTATTTAAACGTTAGACTGACACAGGTGGAAGTAGAAATTATTTGCAACGTGCACAGCGGGATGAGAGAGATGACGAAAAATAAGCAGGTATGTGAGGCACGGTAATAGAGAAACATCATAAAGGATTATTTAAGAGTGTTGCACTCGATGTTAAAATACAACAGCCATTGCTAAAGCTGGCGTCCCACCAATGCTCTTTAGATTAATTAAGCAAAGAGTTCTCTCGAAGGGCTAATGCAGGCTATACAGTAAGGACACACGTAACAGGTCCATTCCTGATGGGAGGTTACAAAAGAGCACATGGAGGTACTAAGGAGGGTCTAATAAACCGCTTAACAAATCAAAAGTCAACATTTACAAAGGACAGTCAACTGAAAAGATGGGCGTAGACCTTCAAGTCTATACATGAATACAACATGCCTCGCAGAGCAGCACATGCGCTGCCCAGGCTCGACCTAAAAATATATATTGGGTGGGAATTAGTTCCACCCAGAGGAGTATTTCTCTCTCACCTCATCATATTGCTTATCTGGTGTATTACTCTGCCTCATATGGAGTGGTTGCATTACAATGCACAAGGGACTATTTCACACCTCAGCAGTACAATAAATCAAGACACTTCAAGTTTTGTTATTGTATATATGCATTATATACAGAAAACTATTTCCTTTGGTTTTATTTCGCTGCAGCAGATTTAAAAAAAAAAATGGCGTCATGGTCCAAAATGCAAGCCAGATCTGTTGGCTTTGCCACAGCTTGTTAATACATAGTGCTGCTGGGACCAACATGATTGCTCGGTATATGACAGATCATTTCTATTTTGGATGTGTGTGAGCACATGTACAACAAATGAAACTAGATGAAAACCACTGTGTGTCAGTAATAAAGGGGTGCACTCCGTGCCGCCAGAGCCAAAGTGCAGAAGAAGGGCAGACTCGTCGGGCGGCGCTGGTTTCTAAGGCAACCCTGAAATGCTAGCTGTCATGACCTGTCAGAACCGGGATAAGAGCGCTGGTGACGCACGCACGTTGTGCTGTCATGTCGCTAAGCCAGCAACGACAAGCAGTGCCCTTGTGCCCGGAGCAGAGAGGAAAATCTGCCGCTTGCAATATGAATTTCAAAGGTCCTGGCGTGACAGTCTTTGCAAAGAAGACAACATGTCCTCTCTGGGCATGGAAAGAAGACGGCATGCCCTCTCTGGGCGAGCAATTTCCATTGCCGCGTGCGACTATGATTGTTGTGAAGTCAGATTTTAGCTTTGTTTGTTACTTTACTGGTTTCAAGAGTTGCAACAGGACCAAAAAGAAGATAATGTAGGGATTATGAGACAACAATTCCCCGATCGCTGTTCAGAGAGCAAACCAATATCTGTTATTTGTGCTAAAGTAGAACAGGCACTTATATGTGGATACAAGTAGCAGCCATGTGTGATAATGGGGCGCGGGCCGTGTGATGTGAGGAATGGATGGTGATTCACCAAAATGCCAGGGGTAACAGAAGTGACATAATGCATCCTTTGACCACAGTGACATCACAGGAAGTGACATCATATGGCCTTTGACACTGAAACATCTCAGGAAGTGATAGCAAATGACCTCAACCTTTATGACATCACTATAACGGAAATCACTGAGCTTCTATAATAACTGCATGATTAATAAAACAGCACAACAGCCAAATGTATATTTTAGATGCAACCTATATTAGGGTGCGGACATGATATGCCCGGGGAGCGTTACTCTTTTCTCTTTGTATTGCAAGAAAAATATTTGTTTGTCTGAGTTGGATATAGTGCAAAAAAACATAGAACGATATTCTGAAGCTAAATTATTTATACCACAAAGTGTCATGATTTAAAATTTCCCCTAGTATATAGCACAATGACAAATATATTGATCATGCAAAGAGGAGAAAAAGAAATTTAAAAAAAAGTAATTATTTTCACATTTCTTAGTTGGTATAGACCATATATAGAGTACGAGCTTTTTTATTGACCTTTTAATGCATTTGGGGCATATTCTCAAGAACGTGTGATAACCATCGCAAAAGTAACTGAACGCAACTTCCAACATCGCAGTGTATCACCGTAAAATAACGCAGTGTTAACTAAGCATTCTCAACACGGCGGTACCATGCTATAGTCTCCAGATTACGCGTCAACTGATCGTGTTAAAATCAACGCCACGCCGCAAAAAAGTAAAACACGAACGCAAAAAAAGCTGCGATGAGGCCAATTGCGATACTAAAATCTGCTAAAAACAGCTACAGGCCTGCAATTCACACGCGTCATGTGGGAAGTTGCCGGAGCAAGTACGGAGGAGAACCAGAACCCCACAAGCCCCCCAGAGGACCTGCCTGGGACCTCGGGATCAGGGAAGGCCAAAGAGAAGAAGAGTAGGAAGAAGCGCCTCAGTCCGCAGGAAAACAATCCATTTAACGGAAGTGGACGAACACCATCAACAACTGGTAGTCAACTCCACTGTGTCACTGGCAACAAAAAATGGACTATGGCAGTCCATCGTGGACAAGGTGAATGCAGTGGTAGTGCTGAAGAGGACAACGGAAGAGGTCAAGAGGCGCTAGAAGGACGTGAAGCGCAAAACCAAGCTGAAACTCGCCAACAACTGGAAGGCAGCAATGCAGACTGGAGGGGGAAGTCCGGCGCCACAGGAGGAGCTGGCCGACATGGAGGAAATGGTGTCCACAGTCATCAGTGGGGAGATAGTGACTGGAGTCGGGGGACCAGACACTGCTCAACATGACCGGACACAACAGCAACAGAGTGAGCAACGACCAGGGACTGGGGGGACGGGAGAGATGGCCATAAAGGCACACATGCATAATTGAGCTGAGCACATCTGCGGACAAACCATGCCCCAGACCCCAACTCCCACCAAGAGACCAATGTACCCAAGTATGCAACATCTCAGCACTGTATAAGCACAGAAGGCAAAGGCACATCGCAGAAAAGGGATAAGGGGCAGCAAAACAGAGCAGCAGGGGGCACCCCCCGAAATGCAGAACACACACATAACAACCAGAGCACAGCAACACTGACAACAATGTGGCACAAACCGCAACACATCCACAACAGAACACAGGACACAACTGGTGCCGACTGGGTGTAGACACTGCCAGTCACAAGTGGCATTGCAGGGAAATGTGAGATGAAAATGTTCAAATACAAACACACACACATCTGTTGTCGAAATGTCCACTGTCCCCCTTCAAATAGGCAGCTCCTCCCAAACAGCCATGATGTACACAGTTATGCAGTCTGTATGTAAACACGTACAATGCGACAGCACACATGTGAACACATTGTTAAACCCAATGCCTTGTTAACATCCTGCTATATGCAGTTGTTGTATTTGGTCACTCCAATCACAATGTCACTCTGTAGTTGAGTTCCCAGATATGTTATGAATGTGAAGGTTTGTCTGGGTTTGTGAGAGTATGGTTTGAATGGTGGTGTGTGATTTTGGTTTGTATTTCTCTATATTGTATTTCTCTATATTGTATGTATTGCCTTTTTTTCTTTGTGATTATTGATGAATTTATATAATTCATGTTGATGTAAACAAAAATCTATAAAAAAAAGTACAATGATGAAAACATTTTTGATAAAAGAAATTAAATAAAATATTATATTTTTGTAATTGTTGTTCGGAGGGCCTACGCAGCCTAGTTAATGTTTATAACACACTCTGACTACAAAATAGATGCTATATTCCAAAGATTTACTTTCTTTGCACATTTATGTACACTTATTTTTCTATAAATAGTCCACATTCCAATTCGATTTATTCTCCCATGAGTGCCCATAACTGTATGTTCTCTAATACATTATGAGCAATAAATTCAATTAATCAATGATCACCTATTTATGTGGGTAGAATAATGGACAGTTGAACAACAGGGTAAAAACATTAACAAGAACATCAAGATAAAACATTATGTGTACAGTACAACAATGGAATGTTGGGAGCTCCATTGCAGACAATGGAGTGCTCCATGCTTTTACAGGCCGGTAAAGGCCCGCAAAGCAACATTCCAATGTTGTTTTCAAAGGTCTCTTGGAGCTTGAAGGAATTTAAACCCCTCGAACTCCGGAGGCCTTTGTTTTATTTGTTGGAACATTCTGCCCTCTAGTGGCAGAGTGTTCTAATAGCCTTATAGCCCTTCGTTGCTGGGCTATACCAGAAATTAAAGTCCCGCTCCCTTGTTAAAGTCCCTCGCCTCCGGCCAGGGCCTTTAACGCTGGAGCGGACCTTTAATAGACGGTATAGCCCGCTACGGTGGGATATAAGGCTATATTAGAACACAGGAATGTTGAGAGATCCATTGACAAAGGAGTTTCTCCAGGCTTATAATGGCTGGTGTAAGCCCGGAGCACCAACATTCCAATGTTTATGTCCATGTTTATCCCTTTTTTTAACTTAGAATGTTTTACCCTTAGTGGGTGCAATGTTCTAACAGCCTTATAGCCCTTCTGCCTTGGGCTATACTGGTTGTTAAAGGCCCTCTCCTGCGTTAATTGCCCGAGCCGCAGTATAGCCCACAGCAGTAGGCTATAAGGCTATAGTATGCTGAAGAAACAAAACATTTAGCCTAATACCACATATCCTAAGCATCACTACTCATTATTTCCAGAGGAAATCATCCAATGCAAGCTGTATCAGTTTGTGAATAGGTGGGGCAAAGAAGTAGAGTCTACCATCAACAACACTGTGCGCGGTTGTGCCAGTGTTAAGCTGCCCACCCAATTTAGGACTAAACAATATCTTTAATATGTTGAATAATCATCTGCGAAAATTGATCAAGATAAATCATGCCTTGTGATGGCCATCCCAGTCTAATAAAACAGGAACACAAATGCAACAGGTGGCCCTTGACTGGCAATGGAGGACTGGGGCAGCTGAGAGCTGCTCCTGCACTATTTATAAGTGTTTCTATGTATGGGGTGACTTGAGGTTGTAGTTGATTGGCTGCTTTCTAGGTCTTATACAATCAAGGGAGAGCTGGAGGACAGCAAAGAAGGAATCAGTGAGTTCTCCCCGGACCATGCAATCATTCCCCAGAAATGGGGTCAGAGTTACACTAAGGGAAGTTCAAATAGTGAGAGGGTTAGGAGTTTTTATTCCCCCCCTTTTATTTAACGGTGCCGTCTGTGTATTTGCAAAGTCAGTAGATCTTGCTTTCACTGAGTTCTGGTTAAAACATTCAGAAAAGCCTGCTGCAGGGGAAAAAGCAAAAATTTTTTTTTTTTATTTCAGTATACAATCATTAGAAAAATAATGTCGTCTAATCTGTGGTGACTTAAGTGTACTTTTGAGATATAAAATAGTCCAGCATGCTTTGCAATGTGAGCACTTCATAGGAGATGGAGTAATACACTAAACAGCCAATAGTATGACCTGAGAGAATAATACTCCTCTGGTGTGTCTTCACTAATATGTAATTTCTCCTGGCCACTCATCCTGAGCAGACACTGAACTACAAAGGAGAAAAGGGCGAGATAATTCTTTTCCAAGACTAATTTACCAACGATTCCCCCCCGACTGCATTTTACAGCATATGTTCCTATACTTTAAACCACAGTAAAAATTTGAATCAGGTTTAAAAAGTTGCTCTTCATGCTATTGACAGTAAATCTTCCATGTCCATTAGATAATGCTCTTGCGCGTCTCATAGATCGCAGCGATCGGTGGCATGCAAGGATTGGAGGCCCCTCAGCCAAGTGCTCCAACACTGGTTCCAACAATTTCTCTAATTACCCCCCTCCCAATCCCTAAATTACACAGTTCCTTTGCCAACCTCTCTGTCCCTATCAACATCCATTCCAAGATTCTTGGTGATATTTTACTACTCTTACATCGATTCTCTATCTGAGGCTATCTAAATGTCTGTATTCAGAATTTGCTTCCATTTTTCATGTAATGCCACCTACCTTCACAGCTTACGTCTGTGAGCACTGCATATGTAGTGGATATAGAACACTTTTTGCGGTGTAACTAGTGATAAGCACCTCTAATGAAGAGAGGTCCTTGGTGACGGCGACCTTCTTTTTTGGTGCTAGAACCCAGTGGTGTAATTAGACGTAATGCATAAGTTCCTATTCTCCTGATTGGAACTGTTTTGTCCAAGATATGAGTTATTTCTATTTCTCCTCCAAGAAATATATCTTATCAACATTCTGCACCCTGCCCGAGACCACTCACGAAATCAAGTCCTAGTTGCTTCTTGGACTAAAATCTAGGGTAAACAGCAGACGGGTAAAGGGGGATGTAAAATGTGTGAATTTGTGGTTCTTTTTAACTCTAGGGCATACAATCTCCAATACGTATCCCCTCAAGCGTCTAGAGCAGGGTTCTCCCAAGTCGGTCTTGGAGAGCCAGGTCCATGCCACAGTTTTAGAATGGATCCAGCCCTCCAGGACTGACTTGGGAGAACCTTGGTCTAGAGCGTCTAGGGAGCCACGCTACGCTCCATGGTGCTCGTACCAAGATGGCTGCCTCCATGTGTATCCAGTGTCTCTCTGTCTCGTAAAGAGACCATTGAAACATTGGGGCATATTACCAACGATTAGCGATATTTATCGCTAACGAGACTTAGCAACTAATTTTTTAACGCTAAGCAACGCCGGAAATTATCGTAGAGATAACTTGCTATTAGCAAGGTTTATCTCAGAAGTGATACAAATCCTCGCGCTAACTGCCAAATGAGAGACTATCGCTGGAAAACCAAAGATAATCTCTCGAAGTTTGGCGTTAGCTTGATGATAGGGGCTCACAAACTTAGCCATGATATCCACCTTCCATAGGATATCATGGTTAAGTCAGGAAAATACCAGGTGTAAAAAAAAGCAGCGCTAACCGCGGTTAGCGCTGTTTTTTTTATCACTAACAGGGTTAGCGAAATGATAATAGGAGAAATGTCGCTTAACAACATTTCTCCTATTATTTTTCTCTGGAACGCCCCCTTTGCATCTCATTAGAGATGCAAGGGGAAGCGTAGAAAAAAAGGGTGCTAACATGCGAATTTGCATGTTAGCACCCTGTTGCTGATAGGGAGATAATTTTATCTCCGCTTTCTTGGCTTTTAAAGCCAAAAAAGCGGAGATAAATCCCTTGACAATATGCCCCATTATTCAGAGATCTACTGCCTGATGATAGCGATTGATGTTCTCTTTCCTCCCTGTCATGGAGACAAAGGGGCATATTACCAAGGGCCTTATCGCCACTTTAGCGGGAAATTTTCCCGCTAAAGCGGCGATAATTTTATCGCCCTATTACCTAGCTGTCGCTAACACCAGTTAGCGACAGCTAGTAGGTGATAGCGATCATCTTGGGGCCCACTTTGCATGTCAGCGATATTTATCGCTAATGACATGCAAAGTGGGCGTGCCAAGATGTTAGCGACTGGAAACAGTCGCTAACATCGCTATCTCCTATTACCTACTTTTGGAAATAATCGCGCTAAGCGCGATTATCTCCAAAGGCTAACGCCTGCCCAGAGCAGTTCTTAGCCATGTTATCCAATGGTAGGTGGATAACATGGCTAAGAGCATTAGCTCGGTAATGCATGAATATCGCTGACTTTACAGCGATATTCATGCATTTCGGCCGATTTTTATCGCTTAGGAGATAAACCTTGATAATTGCAAGGTTTCTAAGCGATAAAAATAGGCGAAGCACGGCGATAAAATTATTGCCTCTAACCAAGCTTAGCGATAATTATCGCTTATGCTTGGTAATAGGCCCCAGAGTTAGCTATACATGGCCTCATACCCACCGAAATAAAGGTAATGATCAGTACCTGGAGGTCAGTCATATCTGTCTTAGGAATTGGCACTGGGAGAGCTTGAAATACATTTGAGTTTAGGCAGCACAGTCACTTTAATCATCTCTATCCTGTCCAGCCACGATATGAAAAGGCTGCTGTCTAAGAAGGACATTTTTAACCATGGTAAAGAGACCTAGAAAGTTTGCAGCGTAAAGTTGTCTAGATGTGGGGTTGATATAGACCCTTAAGTATATAATTTTCCCTTTAGCCCCGCAGAATTGGGAGATTTGGTAGATTTAAGTTTTTGTTTCCTGTCTCAGGCCCACGCTTAATATTTCCGACTCCTCCAGCTTTCCGAAGGCTTTCAACTGGGATGCCCTGGGTCAGTCCCCATCAATAAAATATCATGAGTAAATACATTAATTTTATGTTGTTGCTCTGAATGGCATACGTCGTATACCCTTGTCTTTTCTAATTCTGGCTGCCAGGGGTTCTGCTACTGCTAGTGTGAAGAGAAGGCACCATGTCTCATACCCCTAGAGAATTGTAATGCACTTAATTTTGCCCTGTGGGCAATTATTTTACCAGACTAGTATTTCTAGTTAGCCTCTATGAAAGTAAAAAACTTTGGGCACAGGTCAATAACACCTTTCGACAGGGAAAGGACCCATTTCATCGGTTGAATGCCTTTTCTGCATCCAAAGAAGTACTTGGCATGGGTATTTTCCAAATAGTTGATTTCGCAAAAACATGGAGAACCCACTATATGTTTTCAAATGATTATCTTTTGGGCATGAATTTTGATTGGTCACAGTGAATCAGGGAAGGCAGATAGGACGACAATATATTCGCTAACTCCTTGGTTAAAATTTGAATGTCTGTATCTAAAAGGGCTATTGACCTGAAGGAGCCACAAAAGTCCTCTGGCTGGCTAGGTTTGTGAACTAATGTATTGTTGGCCTCGGTCAATAAAGGCATGACTATTTGAGAATGGTGGAATGCTATAAATGTATAGACTAGCCAGGAGCCAGATCCATTAGAAAACATTTGTAAAAAAATATTTGTTAGACCATCCGGCACTGGTGTTTTATTAGAGCTTAAATGATTGACAACTAATGTAACTTCCACAGTCAAAATAGGTACTTACACTTCCATCACTTCTCTCTTGGCAGCTAATATTTAAGCGCATTGAAATATCTCTTAAAGGAGTCCACTTATCCAACTCTACTGTTCCCCTGTGTAGAAATTTTTTATAAAACTCCCTGAAATTTTTCTTTTTAAATCATTCCCCTTATTGAAAGTTACCATCGCAATCTCTTGTAACAGGCATTCTTTTAGTAGCTGATGTAATTTTAAGACGTCTTGCTAGAATTTTTTATTGATTTTCTTTTTCAGCTGCAAGTCAGCTTTTTCAGGCTTTTCTGTGACCAACAAATAAAGGGCCTGATTTATATGTTGATGGAAAGGGTACTCCATCGCAATGGCTACAGTGTTACAATGGGGGTAGCAAGGTAACTGAGGGTAAAATGAAAGGTATCAGTTGATGGGGATGGAAACCAAGGTTAATATTTTAGTTTTTGACTTCTTAAGTATTAGATGGCCGGTTATCATCAAATGTTTGATGTGCGATAGTATTCACCAGTTGGGTCAGAGAAATGTTGTACAATATGGGTTATAAAGAGGAACCTGGAGGAACCCGTCTTTTGCAGGCCAATTATTTTTATGAGAAGGAGCCATGTTTCATACACTTCATTCACTGGTGTCTAATCAGTTATAGCATTATAGAGCTGTTGGTTTGATACCCCATAACGTGGAGGTGTCTATTCAGTAATATGGAGAAATCAATTGTGTCAAACGCAGCACTGACTCCTAATAAAACGAGAGGGACTTTCAAGTGGGTATCAGGAGTTGAGATAAGTCCTCTGTAATGTAGAGCAAAGTGGAGTAAATGCTATGCTGTGGCCAGAGTCCTGCCTGTTCAATATTCTTGCTTTGAAAACTGAGATGCTGGCTTAGTTTCTGGCATTGTTTTCAAATACTGTATTCAAATGTAGACTTGTCTTTAATTAATGAGGTCTGAGGAGCTCTCACGACTTTTCCTTAGTTGCACAGTGATTGTTGATTTTTTATAATAAAGAGGGAAAAGTTATTTTGAGAATATCATGAGATATGAGGCATGAGACAGCCGGATAACTAGAAGGGGGAAATCGGCATCCCCTCCTGATAAATTAACTTGAAAGGAAGAAGTGAAACGATGGGGTATAGCGGAAAGTGATGAGAGGAATATTGTGGGTTGCGAAAAAGACCAATGGTCTTGGACTAGGATTAATTACTGGAGTCCTTTAACCCCCTGGCTGCGGCGGTAATTCCGCCGCAGCGCTACGGGGCCGCGCGGCGCCGCCATGCTCGTGACGGAACCACTCCATCACGAGCCTGGGGCGTGCTGTGCTTGTGACGGAGAGGTTCCGTCACGGCCCCGCCCGCTCAATGGAACGCTCTGCACAGGCGCGAAATCGCTGCCGCGCAGGCGTGGTTGCCGGGCCGTGACGGAACCACTCCGTCATTAGCACAGCCCGTCCGAGGCTGGTGACTGAGTGGTTCCGTCACCAGCACCCAACGGGTTAAAGCCATTGATAGAGCAAGATTTCGCATCGCGACTTGCTCGATTCATGAACCTCGAAACCGTTGTAACCTCGTAACGAATTGTATGTTTTACTAATATCTTTTATTTCCGATATATATGTATGATAGAGAAGCTTGCCTATGTGTTTTACTAATACGATTAATCCGTGTTTCTAAAATGGCCGCTGCTTGACTTTCCTCTTCTGCGCATGCGTCAGTCACACTCACGTGGCTTCGTGTAGAGATAGTTTTGGAGGGAAAGGGTGCGCATGCGTAATAAGCAATAAGATGGCTATAACGTGGTGAAGCTTTGTGCTGCTGCTCTTGTGAAATTGTTTGTTGCACTTACCAATAATGCATAGTATATTTTTATAATGATGAAGCTAAAGTACGACATCATGACATGAAGTACATTCATTTATTTTTATGTACTAATTTGTTTTCGCTTACTTTTCATGTATCCTCGTCACTGAGGGGTGATGGGGGCTTGGGAGTCCATCTTGGAGGGTACTTCTGCGCAGAATCAATCGATGGTAAAGATGGCATTGAAACCAAGCCAAAGAAGGTTGTTGGCAGAGCCTGCATGAGAACATGCACCTTCACCCAGCCAAGGCATCATGATTGTATTCTATTTGTTTCAAATTGTAATCTTTCCATTGTATTCTCTGCGACTTCTCGTGGGAACCCCAATCTTGCTAGGCGGCACCCTAGGATGCTAAGTAGGGCTTGTAATAGTCTGTTCTGATTGGTGTGTTAACCAAATCCTACCTTAGGACCAATCGAAATTGGGGATTCTGGCACTTTGCAACATTTTGGGGGGTGGTACCCTGTCCCAAAACAGTATATCTACCCTGGGTTCACCTAGAGAATTTGTCCGACTTGTCTGAATAGCTGACCTGTCACTGACCCAACGCACTCAATAGTTGACTTGATACAGAGGTGCTGCGGAGCTCTCTGTCCGAAATTTGACCATAGACTCTGAAGGTTTTACTGAATTGCGTTTTTGCTCTCCCCTGAGGCGAAAAGCCGGGGGAATCTCTCTTTACCCTTTAAATCTGATTATTTAGCCTTCAGTCGCTGACTCACAAACGACCAATTTTAAAACATTGTAAAATATTTTAATTGCTCATTTTTAACCGGACATTACCTCGTGGGTGAGATTACTTCACCTGAGGTCTCCGGGTTGTTGCCAGACAAAGCGCGCTGCTAGAAGGCGCCCTGATCTCACCTGACCCTCCCGAGGCGCCATCTTGGTGAGGGAAGGTCAGCGCTCCAGTCGATAGAACCCTCCCGCCCTCCCAGGTACTTAAAGAAGGGACTGGGTAGGGGAAGGTAATTGCGTTTTTGCTCTCCCCTGAGGCGAAAAGCCGGGGGAATCTCTCTTTACCCTTTAAATCTGATTATTTAGCCTTCAGTCGCTGACTCACAAACGACCAATTTTAAAACATTGTAAAATATTTTAATTGCTCATTTTTAACCGGACATTACCTCGTGGGTGAGATTACTTCACCTGAGGTCTCCGGGTTGTTGCCAGACAAAGCGCGCTGCTAGAAGGCGCCCTGATCTCACCTGACCCTCCCGAGGCGCCATCTTGGTGAGGGAAGGTCAGCGCTCCAGTCGATAGAACCCTCCCACCCTCCTCCGACCACTGATGAATAAAAGCATGGCATCATCCCGTCCGCGCAGCGGGCGGGCGCAGCGGGCGCGCCGGCGGCGCGCCGAAGGCGCGCCAAAGGCGGGCCTGTCTGCGCCCGTCCGCGCCGGGCCCAGGGCCACAACCCCTGCTTCTCGCACCATCTACTCTCGTAACGAACTTATGGAGCTGTGCCCTTCTTATGCTCCGCTATGTACTAAAGCGGATGTATCACTTATTCCATTGGTTTCAGGCATACGGTGTTTACACTGTAACTCTTTACCCATTCTGGTTAACCCTACGCGGCATATTAAAACACGAGCTATGGAGGAAGACACACTCATCTCCATGGCACTTGTTAATGCGCGCACACTCAGTAAACACTGTCAGGACATAGCCGACCTAATAAATGATCATAACTTAGACATCCTTTTCATCACCGAGACTTGGTCCGATGAAGCATCTGCCCCTGACTATGTTATAGCAGTTCCCCCTGGCTTTAGTGCCTATCGGCAGGATAGGCCTAAAGGTAAAGGAGGTGGAATAGCCATCATAGCAAGAGACTCGTACAAAACGCGTTGCTCACTTATCCCTATTAATGCATGCGAAGCCATGCATTTTGATATTAAGCTGGCTCCCACGTATAATTTTAAGGGGATATTGATATACAGACCCCCTGGTACCAGATCCGCGTTTCTCACAAATCTTACCAATATCACCGAATCTATAGTGGCAGAGGAATTCACAACGATATTGGGAGATTTCAACTTTCATCTAGAGCTTCACAGTGATAGGGATACCATCTCCCTCGTATCAGACCTTGACACGATGGGCCTCAGACAGTTGGTAACGACCTCTACTCACCAGGCAGGCCATAAGCTGGACGGTATTTTCACCAATGTGGAAGGACTGTCTATCACTTCTGTTCTTCCAACGACCTGGACAGACCATTCAGTTATCATGAGTGAACTTACCATCAAAGGGCCGCAGAGTAAAATAAGGTCTCCGGCTATAAAGGGCACGTTCAAAGCGTGGAAAGACATTAATCCCAATGACTTAAGACTGCTTCTCCACACCACAACCCCAGAATTATCCGCTGACCCAACGACTGCCACTAATCAATTTCACAAATGGTTGGGTGACGCTTCAACTCAGTTGGCACCCACCAAATCAATTTCTAAAAATAGAAATAGGCCTAAAGCTAAGTGGTACACGAAACAACTAAAAGACCAAAAACAACTTACGAGGAATAAAGAACGACAATGGCGTAGAACCTACGACACTGAAACCAAGGTCAATTATAAGAAAACCCTGGCTACTTATAAATCAATGATAATAACAGCAAAAAAGGATTACTACACTCGCCATATAGAATCTGCCAAAAATTCTAGCAAAGAGCTTTATCTCATTGCAAAAACCCTTGCGGGTAAGGCCCCGGATCTTAATCCACCCCCATCACAAACCCTATGCGATGCCTTGTCAGACTTTTTCTTTACCAAAGTTAATGATATTTATCAAGATTTCAATCCTGACCAGGTCCATAGTAGTGACACTATTTCTTCGGTCACGGCAGTGGCACCGGTTAGCACTACCATGACATCCTTTGATGCCCTCACTACCGATCAAGTTAAAAGTATCGTTAACACGATTAAAGCTGGATCAGCCTTGGATCCCTGCCCTACCTCTGTACTTGCCACAGTACCAGATATAGTTATCCCTATTATAACCACACTCTGTAACACCATTCTGGCATCAGGAACCTACCCAGATGCGCTGAAGAACACACTAATCAAACCTCTGCTGAAAAAACCGGGGTTAGACAAAAGCGAATTAAAAAATTACCGCCCGATTGCAAGCCTCCCTTTCCTAGCGAAGGTTATAGAAAAGGCCATGAACCAGCAGTTGTCAGCCTATATAGAGAACAATCATCTGCTGGACGATACACAGTTCGGTTTCCGCAAACATCATGGCACGGAAACCGCACTCATTAAAGCAGCCGACGACATAAGAGTCATCCGTGACCAAGGAGGTACTGCGGTATTAGTCCTCCTGGATTTGTCTGCTGCTCTCGACACGGTCGACCACAAGATCTTGGTCGACCGTGTCGAGAGGATGGGCATTCAGCTTGCTGCCAGAGATCTTCTGGCCTCTTTTCTGGCCAATAGAACCCAGGCAGTTACCCTGGGCCCCTTTCAATCTGCCGACCTGTCGTTGCCGTGTGGGGTCCCACAAGGCTCATCCCTGAGTCCGACACTATTTAATATATATGTGTCGGACCTTGCTAGTGTCATCAAAGCCTACGGGATGGGCCTGACCTCATACGCCGACGATACTCAGTTGGTTTTGGCCATAAGAGACGATGGACAGAAGATGGCGGAGAGTTTCCAAGACGGGATGACTGCAATTGGTGAGTGGATGGCAAGAAATTGCCTGAAGCTCAACTCTGATAAAACAGAGGTGGTTATCTTCGGTAAGCTCTCCCCACCCTGGTCGGCAACCTGGTGGCCAGCAGCCATGGGTACACCTCCTTCCCCTTCGGTCAAAGTGAGAAACTTAGGTGTCACCTTTGACAACCAGCTCAATTTTATGGCCCATGCGAATAAAGTGGCTGCTAATGCTCACTTCAAGTTACGTATTGTCAGGAAAATCATACCATACTTACCTGAATCAGCAGCAAAAACACTAGTTTTTTCGCTAGTGCTGTCTTCATTAGACTATTGTAACGGCCTGTTGCTTAACGCCCAGAACAGAGTCATCAAAAAATTACAGACCGTTCAAAATGCTGCTGCCCGTGTACTCGCAAAAAAACCCAGATTTGCCCCCATTTCGGACACGCTTAAAAAATAACACTGGCTGTCCATTCACAATAGGGTCAAATTCAAATCTTTGTGCACGGTTTTTAAATCACTTCAGGATTTAGGACCTCGATTCTTTAAAAAGCAACTGACTCCGTACAATCCTGTGAGAAAGCTTCGATCCACATCTGCCAACCAGCTACTGGTCCAACGTAGTCGCACAGTTTCCTGGGGTGATCGCCGTTTTTTAATCTCGGCCCCCAGACTCTGGAATACCCTACCCATTGATATTAGGACCAGCTCCACTCTTCTTCAGTTTAGAAAAAAACTGAAGACATGGCTTTTTAATCAATAAATCACTGCCTGTTGTTTTCTGTCGAGGGTGAGACTTTAATGCAATTTCAGCGCCGAGACGCCTAAGGGTAATTGCACGCGCTTTATAAATGGCATTAAATAAATAAATAAATAAATAAAACCTTAAGTGCTGGCGGAGCACTTTTTCTGGGAATTCGCTGACCCAATCGGGGTCCTGACTGATAGCTGCAGAAAGGGTGGAGCGCAGGCGTTGCATCCAAACTGCGGGTGCTGGTCGTATCCTGGTGGTCCTGTCCTGATCCGAATCTGGGTTTCCTGTCCTGTCCTGGGGTGTCCATTCTGCACCTGCTGTCCTACTGAGGGTTATCCTTCCTTGAGGGTTTTCCTGTCCTTAACTGACCCGTGGCCAGGGTTGGTTTTAACACCAGTCTAGGTAAATATTGCTCTGAAACTCTTAAACTGCACCTTTCTATTTTTCTGTCTTTGCTTCAATAAAGACATACCTTTGCACGTGATAATTTTCCATGCTTTCTCCTGCAACCATTGCATTTCATAAAGTCATTTGCATTTGATTTCATAGCGTGTTCCTATGTTACCCTACCTTTTAGAAATCATTTTCTGTATTGCAGTTTGCAACTTCCTGATATGGTCTTGGTTTTTCTCTCGAAAACTGACTAAGTAACTCAGATTTATAGCGTGTTCACCTTGCCTCTTATCTTAGTTTTCCTCTCACTTAGCGGGTTCCCTGTCGCACTAGTATTCTATTGATAAAGCTGTATGATTGCCCTTATTTGAATTTAAGATAAACTTTTCAAAACTTCCAGTTGTCCGTGGTCATTTCATGAAATAAAGTACAATAAAGTTGGGGTTTGTATTTTGCTGCCTTTCCTTTTACAGCTAGCTCCCTGACCCATCGTGGTCATAGGTACCCATAACGGTGGATGGTAAGTTGGGTACACTGAAAATAAATCGAAAAGGAACTCACAATTATTGGTAGTAGATTGTGTGGGCACCTGATCAATGTATATGATAAAGTAAAGTATATGGGCCCGAAGCCAGAAGTGGCGAAATTATTGGTCGGGTGACCCGCGATCTCTAGCAGTAATTTTCTGGTAGCGAAGAGGATGGTTAGGGAATAGTTAAAGGTTAGGTAGGACTAGTTAGTCTAGCTAAGTCGGATGCTGCTATAAGAGTAGGCGCTTCAAGAGAATTGATCACTCGCTTGAAAATTGTTTACTTTGAAAAATTATGAAATGTTTTAAAATTGTTGTTCTTGTTATTATACTGTTATATGTATTAATCCATTCATACGTAAAACGTCTTGCATGTTGTTAAGAATCCCCGGGGAATTGAATAGCGAGTGGTGAATAGAATCCATTCGCGTTGAGGTCACCTGTTTTAAGGAAAGTTGGTGCAGGTTAGGTAGAACTGGAAGCACTAACTAGGGTTTTTCTGAATATATGATTGAATAAATGTTAGTAACGAGGTTCATTGGCAAAATTCCCATTGTGGCGTAACCTAGTCAGGGTCACATCGGAAGAGTAGCGGGTTCATCGGAGCTTGCGTGAAAGCAAAGGGGTTCGCTGGGGAAACCTTAGTCTCAGATATATCCCGGAGAAGTGGATGAGTCTAGGGGAGTAACAGGTTCTCCAATGCTAGTGTGAAGGGTAGGCAGAAGAGATCTACCCGTAGTGAGTGAAAAGTAAATGGAAGTAGTTTACTTGCAGCAAAACAAATTCTTTCCTGTCTAGACACTTGAGCACGGTGGCGAATGTGTATTCGTTGTAAAATAACCAAGCACTAAGCACTTTAAAAAGAAAGAAAGTTTCCGTTACCTTGTGAAGAAGGGAGTCAGTCGCGAAGCGGCTCTGACGTCACTCCGTGCCGCGCTGGGATTGGTAGACACAGCGGGCTGCTAGCATAGCTGGAATTGTAAAGGAGGGGCGAGCGCCGGAGCGTGGGAACTGTCTCACGAAAGGGCCACGCACCCATTGGTCGAGATTATTTGAACTCGTGCATTTCATTGGTCGCACGAAAATAAAAGACGCACTCGGATTGGAAGTGATTTTGTAAACAAAATCACTCGTAAAATCGTATGTGGCATTCGTATAGACCGCATACCAGACCTGATCCACGTTATATGGGATTTGAGAACGTTCAGTGGAAAGGAGTTAAAAACGACATTATGTACGGAACTAAGAGAAAAGTATCTCTTGTAAATAAGGTGAAGAATTATTTCAAAAAGGACAAGCCGATTAAAACTAGAGAAGGTGTTGTCATACCGCAACCTAACACTCCCGCATCTTTCATGATGTTCGATAAAGGGTACAACACATGTGTATGGTTGGAGAATTGGGTGAAATACACGAAAGATGACGGAGTATTGGCTTTTCCGTTAGATGGAACATTTAACAGCAGAATTCTATTTAATTTGAGAACCCGAATGAATGATTTACATCCCAGACCTAGATTAACGCAGTATGAAGCGCTAGAGGAATGGGAAATCGAGGCTTTCGAAAGGGATAAGCCACGGATGGACAAAGTGTTAACTAAATTTTATCCAAAATTGAAGCAGGAAGCACGAGCTAAAAAGATGAAACAGTGGAGGCAGAATATGATAGTGGAGGGATTGTTTCCCATGATGCCAGCAGATGATCCTTCTGGGGGACAGAAACGGTTGGAAAAATCTAAACATTGGGCCCCCATCGGAGAGTCAGATGATGAATTGTTAGATGACCTATGTACAAGAAGTCCGCCTCCTTATAATGAGGGACATCGACCTTCCAGTGCAGGAGATATTTCCCGAAGACTTCCTCCTCAGGAAGAAGTTAGGTCCGCAAGTGTAGGAGGGGGTTACCACATTCCTCCCTATACCGAGAGTCTAGGACCAGTGGATACCAGAAACATTTACCCCAGGATGTCAGCTAGTGGGGAGACAGGATATTCCCGTGAAGGAGATTTTTGTTCTCGACCTCCCTACGGAGGCGAGATGAGACCCTCAAGTTCAGGAATGCCGTTATTACAGTCACAGTATGAGGAAGAAAGAAGATCCCTAGGTACAGGAAGTTTATTCCCAAGACCAAATTATGGTGAAGGACCTAGTGAGACTCATCCCACTGCCCCAAGTTATGCTCCCACACTAACCCCGCAGGTGTTACCTGACAAATCCATAGAGAGATTACTGGAAGAAAAGGAGCGGGAGGTTCTAGCAAAACAGAGAGCTGAGATCATTCAGAAAATGACCCAGTTAAACACCAGTCCTGAAGCATTGACAATCCCAGTAACAATCTGACCCGTGGTTTCATTGTACGGGGATCGGCATGAAAGTCCAAAACCTCCAGTCATTACTCCCGTCATAGCACAGCCCAGACCAGAACCCTTAATTGTAGATGAACAGACGAGCGAATGTGAATCTGAAGTCTCACTGATGGATCTGCCCATTAGAAATACAGGGAAGAGAATGCAGAAAAGACATAATCCTTTCAATGCGAGGGAGATTCAAATGGAATCGACTTCAGGTACTAGAAGTGTCACCTTGGTCACACCTGAGGAAATTGAAAGATGGAGTCAAGAATTAGAGAAACAAACTTTGCAAACGAAACCTTTAGACCTCTACAAACTGAGAGTAGAAATAGAAGAATTAATGGCAGGAAACGTAGGATTAGACAGATTAAATACCTACTCTGAAGAAGAACTGTTGTTTATGTGCAAAAGTCTTACCCGCAATGTCCGAGTACTTCATGAAAAATTGACCGATACTGCTGCTAGTATGGGAATAGACATTTCAAAATCGAAACCCTTGCAGAAACCCTACTGAGCAGAATTTTCAGACAAAGATTTGGAAAACCTGAATGTGTCAGGGAAAAAGGCACAGGTCAAGGAACTATTGACAGTATTGCAGAAATGGGGAGACGTGGAAAAATGGAAAGCCAGATGGGCTAGGAAGAAAGATGAGGCCAGGTCTAGGCAGGTAACTCCCGAATTCGCTCTAAGAGAAGCTGAGAAACCAGAACAGTTATGCCCTATGCGTGAAGTACCAGGGGGAAAATATGTACATGTTCCATGGTCTCAACAGGATATTGTGTCCTTCACAAATGACTTCCCAAAATTATGCGAAAAACCGGTCGACTGGTACCGGCAGGTAGAGAGATTTGTAAAAGTGCAGAAATGCCTATGGAAAGACCTGGATGGGTTCTTCGACATAGTGGTCCCTGTAGATCTGTGGACTGAGTGTAAAATAGCCATCGCCTGGCCTAGTGAGGAATACCCGAGAGATGACAAAACAGGGGAACCATCGAAGGAAGTGATGAGGAAGTATGAACAAGTAATTCAACATTTGAAAATAAAAGTACCTGCAAAGGAAACTGATTGGACCAAGATAGATAGAACCACGCAGGAAAGGGACAAGACTGTGCATTCCTTTTATGAAAGGCTGTTGCAGGTATTTAAAACATACAGTGGTATAGATAACATCGAGATGAAGGACATGACCCATTTCATTTACAGGTTTGTAAACGGTTTAAGACCCGAAATTTGTCAGTGGATAAAGGATAATAAAATCTGTTGGCATACCAAAAAGATAGATGAGGTCCTACTGTACGCAAAGTACTGTGAGGACGAAATGGCAGAAAAGAAAAAGGCCCTGAAGGAGAAAGTGATGTGGGCTCAAGTAAAGCTCGCAGAACAACAGGAAAAGCAGCTGAGTAAATTAAATAAAGTTGCTCAGAACCAAGGTCCTGGGGGAGGGAATGGAGGAAAGCCCCGACCTAAAATGAGTAGAGAGGAAGCCAAAAAGAAATTTCCCTGCCATCAGGGCGGAGAAATTGGACATTGGCGAGACGAGTGTCCGTATTTACAAGTTGATAATGCCCAAACACCTGATTTAATTCCACAGACGCAGAATGAAAAGCAAAGAAAGACCCAGCAACAGGTAAAAACGATTCAAGTGCCTCAAGCGCCAAAGCCTATATTTAAAGGGAAGTCACCACAGGGTGATGATGTAGAAGTCTGGGGAGGCAATGAGGATAGAAATACAGCAACTTCGCAGTATTTGTTGAACGACACCTTTTTCTGTGATGACCAATACTGACGGGGCCTGAGAGGGGAGGACGAGGAGTGCGTACTTGGCGCCTCTTTGCCGGTAGACCAGTCAGGGCCATACATTGAAGGAAAGGTTGATGGAAATGATGTCACCTTTCTATTGGACACTGGTGCTACCCGTTCTACTGTGAGAACAGTGGACGTTCCAAACCTACCCCTCTCGGGAGAAGCAATCCAAGTAGTAGGAGTATCTAATCAATTGATTAGTACACCTGTTACCGAACCCATGGAGATCTCAATTGGAAACTTTAAACAAATGCACAGATTTGTTGTCTGTGATACCAGTCTGGTAAATTTGCTGGGACGTGATTTGCTGTGCAAAATGAATTGTACCATCTTTTGCACACCAAAGGGCGTCGAAATTCAAACCCCAGATGAAGACGGTATCTACAAGCTAATGCTAATTAGACCTGACTCAGAAATAAAACGAATGACTATACAGGACTTACCTGAAGAACTCCAGCAGACAGTGAAGTCAGAAGTGTGGGACTTTACTGGAAAGGATGTAGGGTTAATGAAAAACGTAGATCCCATACAGATAACAATGAAGGAAAATGCAGTTTACCCTAACACTAAGCCTTACAAAATGAGTGCCGAAGTGAGAGCAGGTGTTGCCATTGAAGTACAGAAATTGCTAGAAGCAAACATCATACAGGAAGTAATGAGTAGCCCGTGTAATTCACCCATTATGGGCATCAAAAAGCCTAATGGCAAGTACAGAGTAGTGCAGGACCTGAGAAAGGTAAACAAAATTGTGGTTCCTTGCTGTCCCATTGTCCCAAACCCAGCAGTCATCCTGTATCAGATTCCCTGGGATGCTGAATGGTTCACTGTGATAGACCTATGTCATGCTTTCTTTTCGATCCCATTGCATCCAGATAGCAAATTTCTTTTCTCATTTGCTTTCAACAGTAACGTGTATGTCTGGAACAGGGTCCCCCAGGGGTACACAGAAAGCCCCTCTATCTTTAATCAGATCTTGAAAAAATGCCTTGAAACTTTAGTCTTACCTGGAAAATCTGTTTTGGTACAGTACATAGACGACCTATTGGTGGCGTCTAAAAGCCATAGGGATTGCGTGGTTGACACCATTGCCCTACTGAATCACCTGAGTGAAAAGGGACATAAAGTGGCCCCTGAGAAATTACAGTTCTGTTCGAAATCAGTGAAATATCTGGGACACCAGATAGAAAAAGGTATCAGAAAAGTCACCTCAGAGAGAGTCAGAATAATTCAAAATATGCAGTTACCCCGTACTCAGAAAGAAATCAGAATGTTCCTCGGAGTTGTAGGTTATTGCAGGCAATGGATTGTGGGATTTGCAGTTCTTGCAAAACCTTTGATACAAATGACAAAGAAAGGAGCAAAGGACCCAGTTGAATGGAATGACGAGAGCCTAACAGCTTTCACACAGTTGCGAAATTGCCTGTGTACAGCTCCTGCTCTGGGAATGCCTGACTACTCCAAGGAGTTTGGCTTATTCTGTGACACTCGTGACAATTGTGCATTGTCAGTCCTGACTCAGGAGCATGGGTTGACCAGAAGGCCTGTGGCATATTTTTCTGCCACTTTGGATCCAGTGGCTGCTGGACTACCTGGATGTCTAAAAGCTGTAGCTGCAACTTGCACCCGTTTAGAACAAAGTGAGTCTATCATTATGGGACATCCTGTAACTGTATATGTTCCACATGCAGTTGTGATCCTATTGACTCGTACAAAAACTCAGTATCTCACCCCTAGTCGGCTGACTAAATATGAGAGGATTCTCATGGGTGCTGCAAATATCGTTATTACCCGATGTAACATTTTAAACCCTGCCACTCTACTCCCTGACTCAATGGTAATGGAAGAGAAGGGAGATAATGAGCATGACTGCATTAACCTGACAGAGTTCAGTACCAAACCTCGCCCAGACATTAAAGAAACTCCTTTGCCTGTGCATGATGTGGAATGGTTCGTGGATAGTTCCTGCCTAAGACATGAACTAGGAGGCCTAAGTGCTGCCTACGCTGTGGTCACGTTAAGCAAAATTGAAGAAGCATCTTATCTATTTGGAGTAAAGTCTGCACAAGTAGCCGAATTGATCGCCCTGATAAGAGCTTGCAAATTGGGAAAAGATAAAAAAGTAACAGTGTATACTGATAGTCAGTACTGTTACGGGGTTGTGCATGACTTTGGCCAATTATGGCTACAAAGAGAATTCCTGACTTCCTCAGGTACCCCCATTCGGAATGGAAAAGTTGTCCAAGACCTTTTAGAGGCAATCCAATTACCAAAAGAATTGGCAGTGGTCAAATGTGTTGCTCATAAGAAGGGCCTTGACCCTGTATCATTGGGAAATGATTTCGCTGATCGGGTGGCAAAACAATGTGCTATGGATCGACTGAGAATAAATCCCAATCGGCGTGGGGTTGGAAACAGCTGCCAACTTAGAATGTTTGAAGAAGTGCCTACTTGGGATGAAGTGAGAGAATGGCAGCATGTGACGCCCTCGGAAGAGAAAGAGAAATGGAAAGAACAAGGTTGTAAACCGAGACGTGAGGATGGTGTCATGGTGGGCCCAAATGGTATGCCTGTGTTACCAAGACACCTGCTTGCCCCAATGGCTCGATTGATACATGAGGGATCACACATTGGGAAGGACGCCATGGTTCTGGTATTTCAACAGACTTGGTACAACAAGAAATTCAGGAAGGTAGCAGAGTCCCTTTGCCAGAGGTGCTTGACATGTCAGCAGTTCAACGCTGGCAAGAAAACAGAAGTTGAACTGATGAAAATTGGGAGATCAGGGGGTCCCTTTGTGAGAATACAAATTGATTTCATTACCATGCCACGATGTGAGGGAAAAAGATATGTCCTTGTCATTGTCTGCTTATTTTCAAAATGGGTGGAAGCTTACCCTGCCACACAGAATGACGCCATAACAGTAGCTAAGCTCCTATTAAAAGAGTTGATACCTAGATTCGGGGTTCCAGTCTTTATTGACTCAGATAGAGGTACTCATTTTCAGAATGAAATTTTGGCCCAGCTTTGTACAGCATTTGGCATCACACAAAAGCTGCACTGTGCATATCATCCAGAGGCTTCTGGAGTGGTAGAACAAATAAATGGCACTATAAAAAATAGATTGGCAAAAATATGTGATTCTACCGGCTTGAACTGGATAAAAGCCTTGCCTCTTGTTCTGATGGGACTCAGAAGCATTCCAGATCGAAGAACAGGCCTGAGCCCCCATGAAATATTGATGGGAAGAGTGATGAGACAAGCATGGGTACCAGGATACAAACTGTTAAGCATTTCTGATGATTTGGTACTTGAATACTGCAAGCAACTGGGTGACCAAGTGCGTTCTATCTCTCGCCAGATTGGGGCAGACGCCGTCGCCAACCCAACAACTCCAGTTCACAAATTGGTTCCTGGTGACTGGGTTAAGATAAAGAAGCATACTCGTTCAAGTTGCCTTGCGCCAAGGTGGGGGAAAAAGCGCCAAGTAATCCTGGTAACGACGACAGCAGTGAAGTGTGCAGGCGTTCCCAAGTGGATCCATGCCAGCCATACCAAGAAGGTGATACCAGACGAGGAGCCTGGAGCTGAAGGTTGTCCAGCTGAGGGGTCTACAGACGTTGGTCCTGAAGTAGCTGATATCAGACGGCCGAGCACCAATCCCGTTGAGGGTCCTTTAGGCGTTGGTCCAGAAGTAGCCAATGACGTGTGGCCAAGCACCAGTACTGCCGAGGAGCCCACAGACGTTGGTCCGAAAGTAGCTGATGACGAGCTGCAGAGGATTTGGCCAGAGGATTGGATACCCATAATCGATCTTACTGGAGATCCACTGAGAACAAGAGAGCGAATAGGGGAAGACAGAGAGTGGAATAGAGAGGTCGAGCAAGGCACAGGTGAAGACCCTCAGATCATTGAGATTCACATCAAAACTGAGGACGAAGAAGAAGGTCAGACAGGGACAGAACAAGTGATCGATACTCCTCCACAGACTCCTGATATCGAAAAGGGACAGACTAGACATAGTGTAATAGTTCGAGCAGAAGAAAATCAAGGGATCGAAGTGCTCGAGCAGGATCAGACAGAACTAGGAGAACATGTTCAGGACATAGAAACAGAGACAGTTGAAAGCGAAACACAAAAAATACCTGAACCAGGCCAGCTTAGCAACCAGGCAGAAGAAAAAGATACAAGACCTGGGACTAGCCAGACAGAAAGGGAGAAGACAGAAATTGAAGTGCCACAAACAAGTGAAAATAAAAGGACATTAGAAGAAAGCCAAATAACAGTGCCAGCTAAAAGACTCAAGAAAAAGAAGCACATTGAGCCAAGGTATATTAAGAGACTAAGATTAAGAATAAAAACAGTCCAAGAGAAACTTGCAGACATAAGAAAAAGTCCCCGAATCGCAGAAATACCTGAAGATAACTCCAAAAGAAGGAGTGAAAGAATAAAAAGACAAAACGAAAAATACAAGGATCCAGAGTGGACCTACTTGATCTTGGAAAACTTTGAGGATCTTGATATTACTGACGAAAGCGACGGAGAACCAATTCCTGATTACTCTGCAGAGGAAGAGGAAGAACCTCCGTGAAATTGGTCAGCAATAAAATTTACCTGGGAAAAGCTGCAAAGAGGGGTTAAAATTTCCTTCTGAGCAAAAATGTCTGATTCAAACGTGAGTGGTAGACCTAGCCGCAGTTGTTGCAAAACATGCTGCAAAGTGTGTATATGTAGTATAGTTATAGTAATATTAATTTGGATAGGATTAACAGTTTTCATTCCTTTTATGGTTAGCAAAAATACTAATATTGACCCTACTCAGATTACCGACACTGAAGAACTGACAACACGAAGTGTAGAAAGACGTGAGAAAGCACTCAGACAGACAAAACGAGACTTAGAAGCATCAGATGAGGAAGGACTACATTACCACGGAGTTAGAAACAAGACACATTTAAATGTTTTCGCAAATTTGTTAGTGCATTATGTAGAAACTATGGAAATAGAAGATTGCTATGTCTGCATGAAGCTACCTACTTCTGTGGCTGAAGGCGTGACATATCATCATCTACCTCTGACCTATGGAATTTCCTGTAGTATTTTAGCAAGCTTATTTTACAAAAGAGGACCGTTACAGTACTATTACTCTAATAATTACGTGATCTTTTCTGAACTTCCCATTCGTGGAAATCTGAATCCTGTACATACCAAAAGTGACTTAATACGATATATGGGAGACTATTTTCTGACTATAGGCAATATAGACATAGCTGAAGCACACAGAGATAACTTGACCTGTACATTACATGAACAAGAAAAGATATTTTTGAACATGGCAGAGAAGAGAAGGGAGAGTTTCCAAAGGAAGGCAAATGACAAAAGGCAGAAAACACCTAAATGGGCTGAAAACATGGAAAGCACCTCAAATGGCGGGGCAGGGCCTGCTTTGTTGCTGGATTTCGAGAAGAAAGGGAAACTCTGTCTTCATCGCGAGAAGACTAGTTATTATAATAACATTTTCATTGGTTCCAGTCAATGTGAACATAATTACAAGGTAATTGGAGGTTGGGGATTCAAAAATGGGTCAGAGCCTGTGTTTCCTGGAATTTATTATATATGTGGAGACAAGGCTTATTTCAAATTGCCGGATCACTGGTATGGAAGCTGCTATTTTGGCATTGTTTTCCCGAGAATATACCATGTGAATGAAATTGCTGGAAGCAGTGAAAACACTAATGGCTTAGTGCGTAGCAAAAGAGAAAGCGTAGGTGAAATAATGGGTAGTATTTTTAGTGCACTGATACCTGGAGTGGGAGTGGTTCTGAACACTCACAGAATTTGCAAATTATCCACTATAGTGGATGTGTTGACTACTGACACAGCTCATGGATTCCTGCTGGTCAACACTGAAATGGTTGCGATCAGATCAATGGTTTTGCAGAACAGACTTGCTCTTGACACCTTATTAGCAAAAGAGGGCGGAGTCTGCCGGATGTTGAAAGCGCAACATTGTTGCACTTACATTCCGGACAAAAGCGTACAGCTCAAAAGATATGTGAATAACATTACTAATTTGGAAAAGGAACTTAAACCACTCGAGGTTGACAGTGCCTGGAAGAGACTGGTTGATGGTCTCTCCAATATAGGTCATTGGTTTGCTAGTTTAGGTAAAAGCTTATTGTTAAAGGTACTGATGCCAATTGGAGTGATAGGTCTTATCCTATTTCTCATATTCGTCTGTTGCAAATGTCGCAAACACCGAAAGAAATACCAAGTGAATGCGAGAGGAGTGAAACGGAGTGCGGATGAACTTGAATTGGAAGAAATGAATAATCAGATTTATAAAAAGGTGAAAAATTCTCACCCTACCAAAACTGAGAAAGAGAAGCTGAATCGCTTGTTGGAAGATATAGAGATGTACAAGGTGTGAAAGAAAGTTGGCATCTGGTTCCATTTTTTGTGATGATAGTAAATATCATCAAAGAGGGGATTGATAGAGCAAGATTTCGCATCGCGACTTGCTCGATTCATGAACCTCGAAACCGTTGTAACCTCGTAACGAATTGTATGTTTTACTAATATCTTTCATTTCCGATATATATGTATGATAGAGAAGCTTGCCTATGTGTTTTACTAATACGATTAATCCGTGTTTCTAAAATGGCCGCTGCTTGACTTTCCTCTTCTGCGCATGCGTCAGTCACACTCACGTGACTTCGTGTAGAGATAGTTTTGGAGGGAAAGGGTGCGCATGCGTAATAAGCAATAAGATGGCTATAACGTGGTGAAGCTTTGTGCTGCTGCTCTTGTGAAATTGTTTGTTGCACTTACCAATAATGCATAGTATATTTTTATAATGATGAAGCTAAAGTACGACATCATGACATGAAGTACATTCATTTATTTTTATGTACTAATTTGTTTTCGCTTACTTTTCATGTATCCTCGGCACTGAGGGGTGATGGGGGCTTGGGAGTCCATCTTGGAGGGTACTTCTGCGCAGAATCAATCGATGGTGAAGATGGCATTGAAACCAAGCCAAAGAAGGTTGTTGGCAGAGCCTGCATGAGAACATGCACCTTCACCCAGCCAAGGCATCATGATTGTATTCTATTTGTTTCAAATTGTAATCTTTCCATTGTATTCTCTGCGACTTCTCGTGGGAACCCCAATCTTGCTAGGCGGCACCCTAGGATGCTAAGTAGGGCTTGTAATAGTCTGTTCTGATTGGTGTGTTAACCAAATCCTACCTTAGGACCAATCGAAATTGGGGATTCTGGCACTTTGCAACATTTTGGGGGGTGGTACCCTGTCCCAAAACAGTATATCTACCCTGGGTTCACCTAGAGAATTTGTCCGACTTGTCTGAATAGCTGACCTGTCACTGACCCAACGCACTCAATAGGTGACTTGATACAGAGGTGCTGCGGAGCTCTCTGTCCGAAATTTGACCATAGACTCTGAAGGTTTTACTGAACCTTAAGTGCTGGCGGAGCACTTTTTCTGGGAATTCGCTGACCCAATCGGGGTCCTGACTGATAGCTGCAGAAAGGGTGGAGCGCAGGCGTTGCTTCCAAACTGCGGGTGCTGGTCGTATCCTGGTGGTCCTGTCCTGATCCGAATCTGGGTTTCCTGTCCTGTCCTGGGGTGTCCATTCTGCACCTGCTGTCCTACTGAGGGTTATCCTTCCTTGAGGGTTTTCCTGTCCTTAACTGACCCGTGGCCAGGGTTGGTTTTCACACCAGTCTGAAACTCTTAAACTGCACCTTTCTATTTTTCTGTCTTTGCTTCAATAAAGACATACCTTTGCACGTGATAATTTTCCATGCTTTCTCCTGCAACCATTGCATTTCATAAAGTCATTTGCATTTGATTTCATAGCGTGTTCCTATGTTACCCTACCTTTTAGAAATCATTTTCTGTATTGCAGTTTGCAACTTCCTGATATGGTCTTGGTTTTTCTCTCGAAAACTGACTAAAAAGTAACTCAGATTTATAGCGTGTTCACCTTGCCTCTTATCTTAGTTTTCCTCTCACTTAGCGGGTTCCCTGTCGCACTAGTATTCTATTGATAAAGCTGTATGATTGCCCTTATTTGAATTTAAGATAAACTTTTCAAAACTTCCAGTTGTCCGTGGTCATTTCATGAAATAAAGTACAATAAAGTTGGGGTTTGTATTTTGCTGCCTTTCCTTTTACAGCTAGCTCCCTGACCCATCGTGGTCATAGGTACCCATAACGGTGGATGGTAAGTTGGGTACACTGAAAATAAATCGAAAAGGAACTCACAATTATTGGTAGTAGATTGTGTGGGCACCTGATCAATGTATATGATAAAGTAAAGTATATGGGCCCGAAGCCAGAAGTGGCGAAATTATTGGTCGGGTGACCCGCGATCTCTAGCACCATGGTCCTGCCCAATGTCTGACTGATGTAACCTGTAGCTCCTCGTTGGCCGGGGACACTACAAACTCCTATGTGGCCTTGCTTTATGAACACATGCCGAGAATTATGGAATGAGTGTGGAATATACGAATGTATAAAAACAGGAATGCACAGTGTACTTTAACACACAAGCCTATTCGCCATAATACGGTAAAAGGGTGAATATGTACAATGTATGGTAGAAGGATCAAGTGTCAAGGCAAGATGTACTTTCGTTTAGAACATTAAATGAGGTATGCCGTCAGAGTGGGGGGAGAGGGTGCTTGAAGTTTTCCAAGTTAAGTGGTTTATAACGCAGACAACATTGTCAGCTACTAAGCACAAAATGTCACACTCCACAATGCTAAAAAGTATTTTGTTTACCTGCACTCGAACATAGTATGTGAAATAAATAAAACGACAAAGTAATGTATGTTCATGAAGGTTATACTTTCGATGTAGGAAACCGATGTACCTAATTGAATACAAAATCACAATAGAGTTTGTGTGTAAAAAAAAAAAAAAAAAAGCCTGTGAAGTGCCACACAGGGTGACTTTGCGTGGCCTTGTAAATATGGGCCGGCACACTGTGCCTCTGGATCGGCACAAAAGTGACTCTTCGGCACTGTAAAAGTGCCGCAGGGGCAATGTAAATATGCCCCTATGTGTGAGAGATTATTGGGTAGCTTGGTGCTTAATTTGTAAAATAAATAAGTGCTGTGCCACAAATTTTGTTCAGAAGCTTGCGGCCGGCGCTATCAAATTTTAGGGCACTGGGTACCAAAGCTGCATAGCCTTGACTCCTCACGCCGCTTTCGTCCCCCACCAAACACTCCCTGCTCCTTTAGCTTGTTCTTTCAGGGTGTTTGTCATCCCTCTCTACTCCCTTTGCCACCGTTTTTTTGTCTTTCTTTTTCTTCCTCTTTCAGCCTTTTGTGTTCTCTCTCATGTTCTGGGTAAAAGTCTGATGGGGAAAATTAAGTGCTGGTCCCCAAAAATGAGTGGTAGTACGTCACACCTGCAACTACCGGCTCAAATTAAGCACTTCATGTAAAACACAACAAAAGCCTATTTTTCCCACTGCAGACACACTTGAACAAAAATAAATGTTCTGAGTGCAACCTGGCACCAGAGAAAAAGGACCCGTGTTCTTTCCCAGCGGCCTGTGAAAGGCACTCCACATTAACCTGCTACTGCTTTAAAATACAATCTAGTGCTTCATTTGGCTACCATGGCAACCTGTCCCCCATGGTCACATGCCGCCTCCACGAGTTTATAAACCCGTGGCCTGGGAGATCAGAAGTGGGCGTCGAACAGGGAGATAAACATGTCAAGATGTGTGCACTAAGCACATGGAATGCTTCAGAAAAGGGGTGGTGATGAACAGAGTGTCTGAATTAAGCAGACCACTCTTACCCAGTCCAAAGATCAGGGCTTGATCCATCACCGTTATTTAGCTCACTGCCCCATCCCAGCTCAGAACCTGGCTATATGCAAATTAGTCTGTCCCTGGCCCAGTGCATCATGGGAACAGGGCAGACCAAACTACCAAGCCAATTCTTCACCAGACAGGAGACAAGCATGGAATGCATGTCAACAGCGTACTTGAAGAAACTGCTACTCTGACGTTTAATATAGTGCGTACATGGTCGGACTAAGCATCGGTGCGCTATGTACAGAGGAACAGTATAAAAGTATACTTAGCAGTTGTGCCAGAACTGACAAGTAGTACAGTGCCCCTGCGCCCACGACCAGGGCAGAAAACCTGCCACATGCAATGTGAAATCCATATGAATTAAGAGGATAGGTTTGCAAAGTATTTTTTATTTTTAAGACCAATTTTTATTGACACATTCAAGATAGGGCACATTTGAACATTAATTATGTTTGAGCATCAGTACAGGCAAAGTAACTGTCAGATACAGGAATGATGTGGCCCCGACATCGGCACGTTGGCAAAATAGTAGAGCAGGCGGCAGGGCTTTAAGTGGGTCGGGTCCTGCCAGTGCTCAGCACCGGCAGTTCTAAAAAGCAGGTTCTGAGACGGGTCCCTGTCGGGCTCTCCAATTTTGCCCTCACCCCCAGGGTGAAAATAAAATCTCTTTGCAGCAGTACCTCCCTTCACTGCCTTTGAGGTAACTTCAAAGAGACTCGTTATAGTTCTTTTACAGTCTCGCCATTTCAGCACTGAAGCTTTTTCAATATTTTACACATCGAAGACGTAGTTGTTGCTTATTTATCTTTTGCAATTAACAATCATTGGCAAAGCCAATAGTCCTTGCTTATTGTAGGTGTAATCTTACTTTTATTATATGTCTGGATGCAATGACAGAGGCAGCACATTACCAGTCAGGTAGCACACTATGCTAAGCACAGATCTTTACCTTATGTGTTTTAGCCAAGCCCTAATTACATACCCCAGGCCCCTTTGAGAGACCCCCAGTTTTTTCATCCCACTTAAAGCCCTGATAGGCGGGGTAGCATCACCATTTTGGAGAGGGCCACTTCCCTGACACCATTATCCTCCATTTATATTTTTTAATCCTGACCAGGGAGTCCAGGAATAAAAGTTTTATCGGACATTCCTGAGCCAGTTTTGTGTTTTCACTTCTGCACTATTTCAGATGCCTATTATTGTTTTATGTTTGAGTTGTCTTCCCCCTCCCTATTGCTCCACCCCAAGCGTTGGTTTGCGCAGGGGTGTTGCAGCAAGCCCCATGCTGAAGCATGATTGATTGATTGATTGATTACTACACTTTGTGGGTGAGGGCAGTTTACAAAAAACAGTGTGTGTCACAAATCAGACTAGCCACGAGTTTCCTAGCAATCCTATTCCATTTGTTTTGTTGGATGTTTAGTGGGGAGGTTGGAGTAGGAGTCTAACCTCTTCCCCCTCTTTTATGTGTGACTCATAGCCAACATGCACCTACCACTGTACTGCAACCACTTGTACATCTCATTCAATAATGCTGGCCCTTTTGACTTAATAATAATATCATGCTTGACCATATCCTATCCATCAACAATACAAACCATCCCACCCAATTAACTTACTCGCCACCCACTTAAACACAACAGTTTTCCAAAAGGTCGCTTTTCACTTTGTTCTCTACCTATTTCACAAATGCATGGCTGCATATCCACTCATCAAGCCGTGTGGTGGCCCTTGAATGCCATCTGCCCTCTTTTTTCCACCTCCCGCTGCTCCTAATCCAATGTGTACTAGTCTATCCATTAATGCAAATGGTGATAAAGAAATGTGTTCTCTTTGAAGTTATGGAGTGTATTCCAAGACCTAGGTCTCTCTTGGCGTCGATGGTGACTGTGTCGACGTTGATTCAGGTTTCTGTTGGGTAGAGAAGAATGGGTTGACATAGATCTGACATTTTGCACCACTGTTGACAGCGAAGTTGATTTCATTGGCTGAGTTGCATCTATGGCGAGGTTGAGTTTCCACAGAGATATCCTTTGATGGTGAACATGTCTTCACAGCGATGTCGTAGATCTTCTACTTTCTATAACATCAATAATGTGCCGTATATGTCTCTGTCACTGGACCTCTTTTCTCTAGATAACTTTTCGGTGGGAGTCTTTTTCAGACAGTGGCACACTTAAAGCGGCTGGTTGAAAGGCTGATCTTTCTAGCCTCTCTTCTTCAGCCCTCATGGGCTGCTTCATAGCCCCAAGGCTGATGCCTTCACTGACTTTGAGTGTTTTTTTTAGACATTTTTCTTTTACAAATGTCACACTCCTTTAGAGAGTGAGATAGAAAGAGGTAGGCCACACAGAGCTTGTGGGCATCTGTAAATGCCTTCTTCCTTCCACATGAAGGGCTCTGGGACAAAAGACATGGCGTCCTGACTAAATGTATTAGCCAGTCAGGAAAAACAAATCACTTCACACGACAGTAGATGTTTAAAGACCTCAAGTGAAAACATTACAAATGATTTCCTGACAGAAAATATTAATATTTTCAGAAGTGTGAATCCTCACAGGTGTTCAGAGATACGGCTCTTTAAAGCCGGAAAAAAGAACTGGCTCCGGGAGGCACCTGCCAGTATAAGGCACTGTAGAAAGGGAACCTCCCAAGTGGATGTATGACTTTACAACGCATGCATTTACATCGCATGCCTTTACAACGTAAGTATTACAACGCAGTCCATTACAAAGCATAGTGCTTTGGGGTGCTGGATAGTGAATAGTTTAATTTACTATTCCAACTCCAGTCCCCATGCACACTAGGGAAGGTTATTGGATAGTAAATTAACCTATTCCCTATCCTAGAGCGGCCCCCAGAGCAATGCATTGTAATAGTTTGCGTTGTAATGGTTGCGTTGTAAAGGCTCTGCGATGTAAAAATTGTGTTGTAAGTGTTGTTCACCCTCCCAGGTCCTCAAAGAGAGAGGCCTCTTGTTTCTTGATTTTTAATTTAGGATAATCAGGCTGCATTTTTACCCTCATGTACACAATGTTTACAGGGGGTTTGCATAACAGATCCAGAAACTCTGTTCAATTTAGACATTATGTGGCAACATTATAGACATTCAGTAGACGTCTGATAGATAATTGTCTATGATTTCATATGAACTCATGGATAAATACATTTTACAATATAATTCCATGGAAGAATTGTGGCATCTTGCCATTTATACTATGTTTTCATTAGATGATGCATATAGGTACTTCATGTCTTTTGTTTCTATTGTTAAATGATGCGTTTGGCTTATTGTACTTTCATTGGTCAAGCGTTAATTCTATTTTAGAATGTTTATACGCTTAGATTTGAATGTGGAATCAGTTGGAGGGATCTCTTGGCTCATTTTACTTTCATTAGTCAAGATCTAATTCTATTTTAGAATGTTTATATGTTTAGGTTTGAATGTAGAATTAGTTGGAGGGATCTCCTGGCTCATTGTACTTTCAGTGGTCAAGCTCTAATTCTATTTTAGGAAGTTTATATGCTTAGGTTTGAATGTAGAATCAGTTGGAGCGATCTCCTTGACCCTTTGCATGGTGTTCTCTGATTTACTTCCATTAAACCTTCATACCTTCATCTAGAGTGAAGTCTTCTTCGTTAATACAAGAATTAATATGCAGAAAATTATTCAAAGGGTCCGGACAAGCAGCAGGGAATGATTCAAGTGTTTATGGCTTATGTGAAGATCCCTACGATACAGAGCCAGGCCTACAGGCATGTAATCATTTTGTCCTCTTTAACTAATCCTCTGCAAACACCCTATAAGGTTCTGAGCCAAAGAAGGGCAGTGATGGTGATTCTAACAAAAACAGCGAAGTTCTGTCTGCTCGCCTCTTTGCTCCTCTTTCTTCCCCTGTCTCATTATGAGTGCAGGGCCAAGCAATGTTTCCAATGTAGGAATGTCCGCCAGCTCTGCCATGGGGAAGACTGTCATGGTGAACCTGATGTTAAGAGGGTTGGCCCTGGGGAACCGCCAGATTTAGGGTAGCAGGCATGCCACAATTTCCTAAAGTGTCCTTTTTGCACAGAAGAGTCACAGCATATCTGATGGACTAGGAAACAACTCACAGAATGACAGGAACATCTACAATATGGGTTCCGAAAATGTACCCACATTAAAAATACCATAGTTGGCCTTCCACCGCAGAGAAGATCACCTGAAGATGCGCCAACCTGTTGAAGTAGGTCTCAGCCTCTCTAAAACTCTTATTAGAGACTGCACCTTTGCTAACATTCCCTTCACCTCTGACTCTTGCCATCAGGCATTGTAGCTACCCTGAACAGTAGAGGCCCTGATCCAGTGCAAGGCCTTCTGGGATGAGGGAGTCAGTGTGACCAGTTGTTGACAGAAGTACACAGGGGCATATTATCAAGGGGGTTTATCTCCGCTTTTTTGGCTTTAAAAGCCAAGAAAGCGGAGATAAAATTAGCTCCCTATTACCTAGCTGTCGCTAACACCAGTTAGCGACAGCTAGTAGGAGATAGCGACAATCTTGGGCCCCACTTTGCATGTCAGTGATATTTATCACTAATGACATGCAAAGTGGGCGTGCCAAGATGTTAGCGACTGGAAACAGTCGCTAACTTCGCTATCTCCTATTACCAACTTTTGGAGATATTCGCGCTAAGCGCGAATATCTCCAAAAGCTAACACCTGCCCTGAGCAGTTCTTAGCCATGTTATCCAATGGGAGGTGGATAACATGGCTAAGAGCATTAGCTCGGTAATGCATGAATATCGCTGACTTTTCAGCGATATTCATGCATTGCGGCCGATTTTTATCGCATTTGCGATAAACCTTGGTAATACCAAGGTTTATTTGCGATAACAATCGCCGCAGCTCAGCGGTAAATTTTTGTCTCTAACCAAGCAATAGCGATAATTATCGCTATTGCTTGGTAATATGCCCCACAGTCTCTGAAGCAATTCACATGGCACTTGACCAGATTTTAGTTTCCTGAAGGACACAGTACCTGAAGGACACAGTACAGTGAGCTCTTCTCACTACAGGTTCATACATAAACCACAGGAGACAGAAATTGTTAGATCAAATTAGCCAAGAGCTTTGGACATCTTTTCCAGGGTCGCAGATGTTCACTTCTGTTGTGCACAGCATTCTGGTAGATTGTCACTGTATGTAATTTCTCCATTACGGTAATCAAGAGGATCATGGGTCAGTATTTCTTGACTTATAAAATGTACAGTGTTCAATCCACAATGATGTCTTTGCTTCCTTCTTGAATTTACCACTTCTCCAGTTGGAGGCCAAATCAGGAAGCATTACATTTGGACACTATAAAGTATTGTAAAACTTTCCTTCCCTCTTTGTCATTCCCCACCATAAACATGAGCCCTCAGTTAACAGGTCACTCTTGTGCTGATGACATCGTTTTGGAGATCTCAGATATGCTATATTTTCTGGAATTTTGTTGAATTCTCCTCATTTTGTCTCATATGATTTGCTTGTCTACTTGGAGATGCTAATAATAACCCCTTCATGTTCTGGAGAAGTGTGGCTCACTGGTTAGAGGAGGCAGACCTGGAAGCAGAGGTCAGCCCAGGACCAGGGTTCAATTCCCGGCTCGGTGGGGTTTTGAGTCCTAAAATGTCCATGGACTCGACAATTCTCGCTCCGGTGCCTACTCGATTCACGGGTTCACACTCTGCGACTCTGGGCAATAGCTTGCTTAATCTCCACAACGGCCCCTCGCGGCGGGATGCCTGGCTTTCACCTTGCGGATACCCTGCCGGGGTTATCTCACAGGGGAATACCAGGACGGGTTCCCTAAGCAAGCGCTTAGAAACCGCTTGGTGATTTGCGCTATGTAAATTCCTGTACATTTACATTTACATCTAGTGATCACACTCAAACTATCACTCGCGTGGTGCAGTTTCAGGTTGTCTTGGACACTGCCTGCGTGGGCGCCAGAGGCTTCCAACCTCATCCTGTTAGCGGCCGTTGACACTGTGAACTATCAAACTTTACTTCAGAGGACTGTGACTGTGGAACTTGCTCATGATAGTCACTGGCCAGTAAGTGGATCAGTTCTTTCCTAAGTCTAAGAAGCCAGAAAGTTCTCTCGACTTTCTTTACATCAACACCAGTCACCCCCCAACACCTTTGGTTCTCTAGGGTTCTCTCCAGTCAACAGTTTTATTTAACATCCACTTGGTTCAACAGCAGTCACCCCACATCATGGTTTCTCTAGGGTTTTCTCTGGTCGACAGTTTTATTTAACCCGTTTACCGCAGCGGACATTCCGCCGCGGTGCGGTCATTCTACGCAGTGGGTGGGGCTGCATCGGCCGTTGGTCGTGCGCAGCACCCAGAAGCTAGCGCTTGCGTCGGCCGACGTGAGCACGGAACGGGTTAGCATCCATTTGGTTCCTCTGTTTAACCTGTTAACAACTCAGAAGTAAGTTTGCAAATGTATGTGGGTGCAACTTAAGCGTATATCCATGTTACCAAAAATGCTAATGCGATTCATGCACTGTAAGAGTTTTTGATTAAGATCAAGAAGGGGCTGCACCAGATTCAGGTTCAGCTGAACTGTATTAAAACAGAGTTTATAACTTTTGGAGGGAAACTCTTGGTTTACCTGGGGTCTTTTCATCTTCCTGTGAACTTGGACTAAAATACATACTCTTTCTACCTTGATTCAATACTGTGGGGTATATTTACAAGGAGGTTTGTGTTGTGTTTGCACCATGCAACATGGTACATGAGTGACACAAACCTTAAGTAAGAATTATGAAGCCACACAAAGCCACTTTGCGTGGTCTGAGTGGCTTCATAAATCTGGAGTAACGCAATGCAGTGCAAACAGCTACATTGCATTACTTTGCCTCGGGAAGGTGTTCCATGGGCATTGCGTGGGTATTCCCATGCAACTCTTGTGGTTTTGGATGCATTCCCACATTTACCAGAATTGGTAAACCTGGGAATGCGCCAAAAGGTTAAGCCTTTCCAGGGCAGGTGTAACAAGGATAAATATCTCTATTTCTCCTTATTTCTTCCTCTTTCTATATGTGCTGCAAGCTTATGTGGGTGCAGCTTCGGTGTACATCCATGTTACTCACATAGAACGATGAATATGCCTCTCAGGATTGTTTGTGCAGGAAGGTGCACAAAAACAATCTTGCATGCAACGCAGGCACCCTTGCACCTGCGTTGGCGCTGGGTAGCCCTTTGTGCACAAGTGAATTGGGAAAGGCCAGGACCTGCCCTTTCCTTGTGGCGCAGCAAGGTGACTTGCTGAGGTGCGCTGTACCACATTCTCGTAAATATACCCCTGCAAGTTTTACTTTTAGTTTTGACCAAAATATCTCATTGGATTGGAATGGAAAGTAAGTTGGGACTTGATGACACCAACATTTGAAAATGAAAACTGCTATCCCTATTCTTTCATTCAAACACAGACCCTTGGTGGTGGGTGCCATGATTAGCTATGGGTAGATCATTGCCATGGTCTTTCAGTGGGTCTACATTGGGTCCAGAATGCAGTGGTAAGAGCCATGGCTGGCCTGGGAAGGAATGATTGTGTCTCCCTGGCAAAAAGGGCATTACACTGCCACCAGATTTTATTTAGATTCTTAGGCTGGATATTCAGGTGTTACTATCGCTTGGGACCTGATTTGTTAAGTCATCAGATCTCAACCTATGTCTGTCCGTTCCGCCCGCAGCCAAAATCAAGCCATGATAGCTGTTTCCAGGTATAAGCTAAAATCACTGGGTAGTAGAGTCTCCTTGATAGCAGGTTTTTCCTTCCTTGTGGAATCTCCAGCATTAGGGTACAATTGGAAATATACCTTTTCTAAAGCCCCCAGAAGACCAGTATCAAGAGACCTTGTCAAAGGTACTGTGCGCCTTATAAATGTCCTTATTTATTCTGTGAGAGCTCCTGGGATCCTGGAGCAACAAATATTTATATATTGATTTTTACATTTGTAGTGCACTTTTGGCAGCTGTCGTTGCCATACACATTTTTCTCTGCTTTTTCATCATAGGGTAAATTCAGTTGCACCAGCAACATGTTTTGTGCAGTAGTTTTAGTGGAACAAGTTGGGATGGGTGGCAAACTGGTCATGGAGTAGCGTTTGATTTGTCATCTTTGCTGAGGTATTAAATGATCAAATCCACCGCCAAAGAAGATTCCTACAATACTTTTTCAGGCAAATATATGCATCTTTGTAGGATGTGTTCCAAATGGTAATAGATATACTCTTTCGGTCACTTGTCTCTTACACTCCAGGAGAATGCAATGTAATTTGTTACTCATCTAGTCTTCCTTTTTTCCAGTTATCTAAAATCATGTGTTTTTTGTTTTTTTGAAGGAATACAAACATATCTCAGTTCTGTCTCCTCAGCTCTGGGCAGATGGGTCATGCCTATAATGTGCCCTTCTAGTATTGATTCTTCATGGCGTGACAACTTGTATGGGCTTATTTATGGTCTCAAAGGTATTCTTCAAAATCAAAACCAGATGATTCAATTTATCTTTATTAGGTAAATGGTGGCATCTCCAAAAGTCTATATGTGACTGGTAATATCCATAAAATTGCTAAAACCATCTCCCATCAAATTTCTGCAGTCGCACGGATCTCCCTGATTCACAGCTGTGAGCCTGGACTCCAGCTTTGCGCAATCATGCATGTTGACTGCACTCTCCATGTCAAAGGTCTTCATCACCAATGCTTCACTCACCTCTACGTCCAACCCATTAGTAGCGTGAACATTGACAGAAACCGGTCCCAGGATGCTTGTTTCCGGTCCAGGGAAGACCTGGCTTCGTAGTTCCGGCTGGACTGTTCCCATGAGGCACAGGGTCAAAGACTGGTTTTCATATGGCTGGTTCTGAACTGGCGTGGTGAAGTGAGATAAAGAATGATGATCGATTCAACCCAGATCTGTGACTGGGGGTGAGTGTCTGAAATGTTTCAGCACTCTTTCCATCATCTCATTGTGTTTGCTTTGAGCATTGACACCTCCAGCCTACTTTTAGATAGCTGATCACAGGCAATTCTCTACATCGCACAAGAAGTGACTCAGTGAAGCGCTCATACCTGCACTTAAAGGCCTACACCTGGCTATTTTCAAATTCCAATGCAAAAAAAATGTCCTTATAAGAGAAGGTTGAGGAGCCATCAACATCACTGACCACATCTCTTGTAAGACACGTGAAAGGCTAAGATATGAATCCCTCCCATGTCTCCTATATACATGTTTCACCAGCACTGCCACCTCTGTCATCTGCCTATGCTACATCAGTCCCAAGAAAATCATCTCATCATTGCTAACTTGCCTCATAGAATGTACCCATTGGGTATGTCCAAAAAAGTTCTCCTCCTCAACACCCTGAACATATGTCTCAAATGTGCACGCCCAAGAAAGAGTTTCTGGTATGGACAACCTTAAAGTGGCACAACAATTAACGGAGGCCACCTACTTTAACTTCCTGCTTTTGTTCAACTCCAGCCTTCACATATCACGCTAGTTACCTTTCTCGTGCACTGGTCATTCTCTCTTCAAATGCCAGCCGGATGGAGAACTCTGCACCCAGTCTAAAAATTCACTTATGCAACAAATGCCCCCATGACGAACCCCTCAAAACTACAACATAGTTCTGAAGAGTGTTCCTGAGCACTGACCAGCCACTGTACAGATGTTGCTCCTCTTACTGGAGGAGATTTACCTCTGCCCTTGATCTGATGGCCCTGCTAAAACTGGGAAGATGAAATCAGCAATTCCTGGTTTTCTACTGATCTTCACATACTCAAGGGACAGAGCACAAAACCTGAATAGGACACGTTACAACGCAAAATTTTACAAAGCATGCCTTTACAACGCAGTTTTTACATCGCAACATCCATTATGACGCATGATTTTACATTGCATGCCATCACAATGCATTTTTAGAAACTACACTTACAATGCATTCCATTACAACGCATACCATTACAACGCATAATATATTTAGGGCAACAGTAGTGTAAGTGTTGGATAGTGTAGGGGTAAAAAGTATTATTTCCACTCCAGTGAATGCAACAGTAGGGTAAGTGTTGGATAGTGTAGGGGTAAAAATTACTATTTCCCATTACTTATCTTATAATGCATTGTAATAGCATGCGTTGTAGTGGCATGCGCTTTAATGGCATGCGTTATAGTGACATGCGTTGTAATGGCATCCGATGAAAAGGATGTTCCGATGTAATGACTGCATTGTAAAGGTGGTGCTTTGAAATGACTGCATTGTAATGGTTGTTTCCCACAAATTCCATATTGTGCTGGTTTGAGCAGTGACTCCCTTTTGGCTAAATGATGTACCACTATCAAGGTCAATAGCAAGTCCAGTTGAGGACTGACATAGAAATACACAAATAACCAAAGATATCCAGCACTGACCACTCTTCATGATCTACCATGAGCTGATAACACTACTGACATATACCTCAACTGCCCCACCGCAAATGTGCAGAGTTCATACACAGTCCATAGATATGATGTATATTTATTAGTGGAGAAATTAGGACAGCACACAATGTCACCAAGTAACTGATACCAGCTCCAGCCAGTAGTACCGTGACCCTGGAACCTTCACAAGGATCCATTAGTGCTGGCTATTCCATCCTTTAAAGCCACAACAACATAACAAAATGTCATGTGATGATGATGTGGTGTCATACTTAACATGAAGAACCAATATCCTAAGGTCCAGCACGCTGGCCTTAAGTGCTTCAGAAATCCAATAAATAAATAAGCAAACACCCAAACCACTGAGGCAACAGCAGTGGCACTCCAGTATCATTTGCAGGCTTAGACATTGCTGAAGGAATCACACAGCCTTGAGCCCTTAGAGAAATTAGATGTAGTCTATTTACTACACGAGGAATGAGATGCACTAATTACTTGAAACATGTTTAAAGGTCTCCAGCTTCAATGTGTCAGAGCTCTAATTAGGTAATTAGTGGATAGATGCGCCAGGTAAGGTCTGTCTGAGTCTTCGTACCACCTTGCGGGTCTCCAAAGGCTTAGTCTCAGGTTAATTAACAAAAACCTGTGCGAGACAGGATTCCAGGATACATTTTTATAGATTATTTCAAACAACTGATCATTACAGAAGGCATTTAGATAGTTACTCATGAATTAGCATACAATATCTCAATAGTAAATCAAAGTCAAGCAATATGAGATGATCAACATAACGTCAATCTTCAAAGCAAGTAAGAACTAAGGGGGCGATTAGGATGGCGAGAGGACCGCCACCGCAGGGCCGGCGGTGGCAACGGCCGACCCTGCGGTGGTGGTCCTTCCGCCATCAAACAGATTTTTTCACCACCAGATTACGATGGCGCTGGGAACCTGACTGCGTCCCCAGTGGTGCAAAGACTGTCTGCTGCCAGCAATCATTCCGATTGTCTGGCGGATGGTGCAGGATGCATTTAATGGTGGCGATGCCTAGTAGGCACCGTCCACCAAATTAGGATGAAAGGCATGTGGAGTTTTGGTACGGGGCCCGTTGCAGGCCCACCTTGCGTTGGGGGGAGGTGGGGTGCACTTAGGGGGGACCAATGGTACCCGCCAACATGTCACTGCACCAAGTGGCAGGCACCGTGTGGTACCTGTCATTTGGTGCAGTGACATGCACTACGAGCGATTTTAACATCGCGGACCCGCTACAATGTTAGACTACAGAATGTGTCCGCCATGGGCGCATCCTGATTTGTGATACGGGACCGCCACATGTATGGCGGACGGTCCGGTTTCCACAGGGATGGCGGATGGACTCCTGTCTGTCCGCCATCCTAATCAACCCCTAAGTTGTGCAAGAGGACCGACATAGAGTCTACCTCAAAAACCCTAAGAAAGTCTCAGTAGAAAGCAACAGACTAGTACAAAGTCTGCCTCTGAACAAATAAGATAAACGCTGGTTTATCTCCAAATTATAGACTTTTTTACAGGGTTTTCAGACAATAGAAGTACACCTAGTTATAGCATGACATTACGTAAACGGGCTGTACTAATAGGATACTTTTGCATTGTAACCAATCAAACTATTAATTCGCAATCACTAAAGGCATCGCCTACTTCTAAATGAGTGTGATCGGTAGTACGAATGCATGATCTAACTCCTGAAAGGAAATGAACACGAAATGAAACATTACACAATGAACTTCTTCGCATTGATAACAACTGACATAACCATGTAAATTAATACTTTTCATTCTATTGGAAGGTAGCTAGCAAACTTCTATTTAACAAGCACAGACACGGAGACCTGATTTGCCTCTGAATTAAAATGATTTTCTGAAAGAGGGCTAACCTGCACAGGCTTAGCTTACGCACAGCAAATTAAAGAAATGATTTGACATGTTATGTAACACAGCATTTCAATTGCCTGCACAGCTGATGAACAATACATATGCAAAACACCAGTGGAAGACCTTGAGAAGTTACAGAATAAAGAAACATCCTGGAATTGCTTCCTGGACAAAACAGCAATATTACATTATAGCCACCACTGTTGACCTTTCTTTATCAATGGTTTAACTGAAATTGAAAAAAAACATGAGCAAACCATTCCTCACATAAAATAAACATGCACATTTCTGTCTGCAAACATAAAAAGTTGTCAATGCAAGGTCACTGAAGCCTAGTCAGGTTAACTAAGGCACAATTAAATTAGGCACCATTTGTAATTAATAAAAGCACTACAAAACTTCTTGCTGCAAGCAAGAATGGAGGTGGTAAATAAGTATATACAATGGCGGGACATGAACCAGGGATACATATTCTAACTTTATGGAATGAAAGTAGGCTTACTTCTAAAAATATTCTGAAATTTGAAATAAAAGTGAACGGAACTCCGTAATTGATTCTGCCTTAGTTCAGAGAGTATTTTATGCTTAATATAAAGAGTACTATACAGAGTATTAGGGATGAGAGGTGTGCATACATGATACAGGAAACCCTAAATAGATTATACTGTTGTGATCATGTACGCATGTTCTTGTTAACTAATAAAGTTGCTTTCACTACCCAGGTGCTCCCTAGATCCAAAGTAGTCTGACAGGATAACTAATACTGGAGACAATTTTCAAAACTATGTAATTCTGTGTTCCAAATATTTTTTAAGTAATCTCTAAAAACAGATAATACCCTCCCACCAAATCCTGCATATTAGGCAAACAGCAAATAGTGTGGTATCTCGTTCCTGAAAGCAGATGGCAAACTCTTCTTGAAAATGTATGCCTACTGTATAGGTAAGGTTAATGGCTTCCTGGTAGTTAGAGGGTAACATCGCGCTATGCGCCAGCGAGGGAGTGCTGACCATGCAGTCTAGTGGTTACTTTATTTGATATTACTCACTTTGAAGGGTCATTTTTGGCTCTATTTTACAAGATGCAGAGAAGGCATCCAGGTAAGTGGGACTTCAGTCCGGTCATTTAGTGCCAAGATGCCCTATTGGGTGTACGCTGAGATCTGCAAGAATATTTCAAAGCAAAGAAGGAACCATTGCCCAGCTCCTCCCGTCCAAGACTTCCACCCCTGAAACATCCTTTGAGTACATTTAAACCTTTAAACTAGGCTTCTCCAACGAGTAGCTTGTGAGCTACTGGCAACTCTCCAGCTAGCTCCAAGTAGTTCACCTGTGTGTCGCCCAGCTTATTAAATTTGAAGCCATTGCTTGGTTGAATTAATATGCATATACCAAAATTGAGATTATTTATTCGAGTTGAAAATGTGTTTATTTTCAGGACTCATAAGTTAATATTTGAAACAAAGTGGCTGAATTTACAAAACATATGTAAAGCTGATATTAGGGTGATAAATTGTGTGGCATTGAGGAGAATTTCTACAAATGTTATTACCTTGCTACCAGATGCATTGGAGCTATGGCTGTTAAGTATTGCTCACAAATAGGCATTCCATATGGAAAAAGCCTTTATTACATTACTGCTGGCAATCATGCCTGGTGAACTAAAATGAAGGATGGTAATAACTTTGCATACAGTGGCCACTAACGTAATCTTCTCTGATGTGGACACTATTATATCACTAATAATATTAGTAGCTATCAATGCGTTTCTTTGAACATAAGTAGCTCTCAGTACAGAAAAGGTTGGAAACCCCTGCTTTAAAATGTTTGAACTTTCCCTCCCTTGAGCTCCTTGTACAATCCCTCACACCACTTATAGTAGGAGTCTATTCAGCTAGAGAAATTCATAGAGCTTCCCTTTTATCCCTCCTATGTACCACTGGGCGCCAGTAACTCTGGACAACATCATTTTCCATGATGGATTGTGGCCTTGCCAAAAACCTCTACCTATGTGCATGATCCTTCACCTTGGCTTTCTGATGGTCTTGCATCACTCTCCATCCTCTTTGGATGTCTGTGCTTTGTTCTAGTGTTCTCTGTGTGAGCTGATCTGCGCCTTTATATTTGTATACAATTGTTCTCCTTCATTACTGCTCGTTCATCCTACTCTTGAAGGGCTTTTCTGTTTCAGGACATTCAAGAGTCTCATGTTTTCTCTCCTTGGCAGGTTCTTGTAAGTCTTTTCTCTCTTCTGTCTAACCTCAGGCTTCTGAGTAGTTTTTAAAGGATCAAAAAGGAGGAGCTACATATATAGGGGTCTATCCGCCCGCCATGTATCGGCAAATGGGACCACCCGCTATGTGTGCGCCAGTCCCGCAAAACCAATTAGGATGCGCCCACCACACTGCTGGGTGCAACCCACATTTTTAGGGCTCGGGCTCTGCATACACTACACAGTCCTATTCCGGGCAGTTTGAAAATGGGCCTTGAAATTCCACATAGCTCGTGCGTGTGGATTTCCAAGGTCCATTTCTATTGGCCTTTGTGTGCGTGCTGTTTTTAATCAGAACACGCAATAGGCCATGGGCGGTCGCGTAGCTCCGCCTATGGCCTATTGGTGTCTGTTACGCGCACCAGAGGCCATATGTTTTGAATTCAAAACATATGCTCGCAGTGGCACGCGAGCACCACTCGCGGACTTCTTTTTTTTTTTTGCATCCATTTCAGGGCGTTTATTTTTGCATCTCGCTTTCACTTTTGAAAGCGCGATGCAAAAATAAACTGTGGCTGCCTGGCGAGCGCTTGTCTTTAATGCATTTCATGCAGGTATTAGCTGTTTAAGCTGGGTATTGGATATCAGCGCTAAACTCTGCAAACAGATGCTTACTTCCATGTTAAGGCACATGCAAGCTATTTTCTGAACTGACATGACATTTGTTTGTCGTTAATGTGAGTAACTAACCTTACAGTGGATTTGAGGGTATTTTTGCAGTATCAAGCTCCCTGATAGTGCCAACCCAGGGTTTCTAGGCGGGTGCACGGTGCACTGAACACACAGGGAGACGTAAAGACAACTTCACCACAGTAATCCCTTCGCTTGTTAACTGTGGCATCACCAATAGTTTTTGGATGGAAGATAGTTTAATTGTGTGCATTCTGGTATGGAAACTGCATTATCGCACAACATTCCAAGTGCTTACCGAACACGACTTTCAATGTGTTTGTTCTTTAATGCTGCCTCGGCCGATCACGCTCAGTGTCACTGGCCCCGTACCCCGCCGTGAGCTTGAGTGCAGAGCTACTGTCGCTTTAAGAGAAGCAGCCTCGAGCGAGGTAATGAGCGAGAAACTCCGTGAGAGCAGAAAGCTCCCAGCACGCGCAGTGTGAGGCAGCAACCGGTGAGGCCGCTCCGTCTACAAATCCCCAGCCTTGGATGTGTCTCGCGAATAGATGGCTCCTGTTACCTCTCAGATTAGATGTTTCTAATGCACAGGCCCATCCTCTCCAGCAGGTGAGCACCGCAAGGAGGGTTACTGTTTAAAAACTCCCATGTAAGTGTTCAGCGGCTTTTGCATGTGGGCACTGCAAAGCATATATAAAGTGTTTATGCTGTTTGCTATGCTATGTTTGGCGTTGCTATGCCTATGCTGTGCTGTGTAATTTGGGTTACAGCTGCTTGTGCATGACAGCACGAGATGTTTATTGCAGGTAACCCAGAAAGGTCCCATGAAAGCCTGACTTATAGGGATGTCTCATTTGCATAATACCTACTTCAGTCGGTTTAAGGTTGTGATTGGCAGTTGCCGGTTGCAGTTTAAACGTTCACTCTTAGAAATGTCACTTAAAACTACGACCTTCCGAGGCCCTCCCAGGCTATAGTTCAAAGCGGTTCGAAAGTGTCGCTAGTCCTGGCTGCCAAGTGGTACTGGGTTTACATTGCGGCAGGCAGTGCTTTCAGCAGCACCCGCCGCAATGTAAAAAATACATTTGTACATTTGCATGCACAACGTGGCTGGCAACGCCTGGTGCCAGCCACGTTGTGCATGCAAATTCAGGGGGGTACCATAGATACCTCCCCATGTGCACCCCCCAACACCCTGGGGCCCGCAACATGCCCACACATGCAGACTCCGCATGCCTTTCCATGGCAGCAACTCCGCATTGGAAAGGCACATCACTGCCTGCATCTTGGTATGGATGGCTGTGTCTTGCAGACACCGCCTCCATATCAAGCCCATTTCCGCTCGGTCACCTGTTTGACCGGCGGACGGTCTTTCCCTCCGCAGGGGTCCCCCCACCATACTAATATGGCGTGGGAAATGGGAGGCGGGCGGTGAATAATGGTGGGCAGATCGTCACCACCATAGGGGCAGTGGCGATCTGCCCGCCATTATAATAGACCCCATAGTGTGGCTTTTGCTCTAATTTTCTCTTTGTGTCCATAGTTCTACTGGAGTATGCTATCATGATCTCTCCAGTTGAGGAGCTGATCTATTAAAGCCACTGAAGAAGCCTCTGTCGGCTGCTGGACTGGACTGTGTGCGCTAATTTTACAAAACAATTTAAACATCCTCCTATCCTTCTTTACAGTCTTGAATCACTCCTTTGCCAACACTGATACTCTTTTGCCCTCCTCTCTATCTGAAGTGCCCACCACCCGAATATTTTTGTTTCTGAAGACGTTCTTAGCAACTACTGCTTTTTTGTCTAATGTTTTCATTAGAGCACAGACCTCTTTCAATTGGGCCTTGATCTCTGTCTCTATTATCTATTTTTGCCTAAAAGGATGGGTCCATTTATTTCACCAATTTGATTTTCCAGGGCATCTTGGATTTGCTGGCAAAAAGTTTGGTAGGCTTGCATCCAGTCCTGGCATCTCTAAGTTTTCTTTTTCAGCGTCCCTAGTCTTTCCCATGATATCTTGTGATGCTAAAATCTTGTTTTAAGGCAGCTTTCATTTGTCCCCTCATCATACTGTCTTTATTTAACAGGGGATGAGGGGATTCTTTTACGAAGTCATATACCGGTTCATTTCAGATACAAAAACAGTCACATTGTCATCACAAAATGGATCATCTGAAATTTATTATATTCTAATTAAATAGAATTCACAGTAATGCAAGATTTAAATAGCCCTATAGTTCACAAAATTTGATTTTGTCCCCATCTTTTATAAAGTATTTTATCCCTACCTATGATATATTAAAATTTTCTTAGCCAAGCTGACATAACAGGTACTTCGGCTGCATGCTACTTCTGGGCAAGAAGTGAGTATGTAATTAAACTGCCAAAGAAACTTAAAGACTTGCATTTGGCAGTGTATATTGCTGGAGCAGGCAGATGGCCCAGCAAGGTGAGGAAAGGATCTAAGGATATCTCAACTCTGCATATTTTAATTAAGCTCTTCGAAAATACATCTTCAGACATATTCTAGTTTTGGACTAACCTGTGTCTTCCCAGTCTCTCTTCCCCATGGAGCATCTGAGTCACCTATAAGAATACCAAAGTATAAAAAAATTGGTAGACTTAATAGTATTGTATTATTCTTAAATTTCAACTAACCAATAATGCATGAATTGTTTGATTGACCAGTGCTCACTCAAAATCATTAAAACCTACACCAATTTTTTTAGCCCAGCTCGTATGAATGTTTCTGTGGTCAGTCTTAGTAAGTGAATATAGTTGGTTGTAAATCCAAGAAATAAAAGCCAGCAGATGGTTCCGTGCAAGGCACACCCATATGTTGCAGATGACATGTCCTTGTCAAGTTTTGGGCAGCAAGCTTCGCCTTTGTACCTGGCTTGAATTTCTGTTCTAAATTGGTAAATAATTTAATCGTATCATAATAGTGCAAGTGAGCGCCTTCACCGGTGCTTATTTTTCACATTGCCATGGCTGTTGAGTGAATTATTTTGGAAACCTAGAATTTCTCCATAATGGATTACAGCTGATAGAGCGCCATGTTCTTCTGAATTATGTAGGGGTGCATCATAATCACCCTTACTTCGCACCCATATGTATTCTGGTTGCATTTAACTCTGAAATCAGTAGAAAATGTGATTGTAATAATGAATTGTGTACGTGTATTGTTAGAAAATTAGTTCATGTTAATTTGAAAATGTAATCGACATTTAAAAAATGACTGTTTGCTGTTAGTGCTTCATGAATTATTTGTGTGTAATGAAATGTGTTAGATTTAAATGTGCATTATAAATTGTCACATGTAGGGATGATTATAGTGCCTTAAAATGAGAAATGCAATGTTTAAAAATTGTAATGTTATTAATGTAGTGTAGGTCTCAAAGTGTAAAGGCCTGTGTTTAGTGAAGATTCACGTTTTACCATAGGAAGGCCTGGTTGTGATTTCTTATGTTAGCAGAGTTGAGAAGGCCTGAAATGTATTTTTCCTTGGGAAAGGCTCTCAATAGAATGTAGTCAGCGAAATTCTATGTGCAAGGTTGCTCCGTTCACATGCTTTCTGTTGCAGGTGAAAGGACATTTTTCTTGTTAGCTAGATTGATGCTCATTGTTTTAGGAGTTAGGTTTGGAGGAGACCTGTTACATAGTTGCATTGGAATCCGATAATAAATCCTCACGCTGGAGAAACCTGGGACCCAAGGACAACTCAACCGCTTTGGAAGAAGAGCAAGTTGTGGAAAATCACCTGCCGAAGATGTACGTCCGAAGGAGGTGTGTCAGGCGTGTTTTAGGAGTTGTGCATTTTGTATTAGGGACAGTGCCCCAAGGGAGGAAAGGTAGACGAGGCGGACGAGAGAGAAGTGGCAGGAGAGGCACAGAGGGTTGAGGAGAGTAGAGTCATTAGAAGGGTAAGAGAAGAGTTCGACTCTAGAAATGAAGACTTAGACAGATTGACTCTTTTCCAATATGAATGCACTTCTGAGGAAGTCTTCACAAGCTGACAGCTTTTCTGGGTTTTCAAGGAGGATGCGCTGTAGGGATGTCATCTTAGTGTTAGTGTAGGGACAGAACTAACAAAATTACTTTTCTTTCTGTAATCTGATGAAGACCGACTTAGACATTGGATCTGTCGTTGCTTGCTTAATCTTTTTGGAATTGCTTATCCTTTTCACTTTGCATCGAATTAGATTAATCAGGAGAATGAACTTTGTATTAGTGCCTATGTATTGTTTCAACCTCGTGATGAGGTGCTTGTACGTTCAGTTGTTTTTAGCTCTGTAATAAAACCCCTTAAACTTTAAGACAGAGTCAGTGTTTTTCCTGAGTTCCTTTGGTGAGTCTCACTAATGAAGGTAATCTTTTGAATTTCTCCATTTTACACTTCTTAGCAGATAAAAAGATCCAGTTGTCCGAGCTCCTTATAAATGGCAAGATCTGATAAAATAGAGATAAGGATCTGGCACAATCTCGCCAATAGATCGAAGCTTGGTGAGCCAGTTATCATAGATTTTACACATATGTTGCAATGAGGAAAACTTCAGCTGGTATTGACATTTCAATCAATAAAACCTAGGTACAAAAAGCATTTGGTCCAAAATTGCCAGCCATGTAACTTATAAACACTTCAATTTTGAAAATATAGGGTACTGCATCAGCAAAGAAGTAGAAGTAATATAATAAAGTATGAAATAGGGAATGTTCTATGCCCTGTCCTCAAGCTTAGCACCTTGCTTGGACCCTACTACAGGAGAGGATATTCCTGCCCATGTGAAATGAGTGATTAATGAATTCAATTTCTGAAAGAACCATACGTCTAAAAAGCATTGAAAGGACTAAAACAGAAATAAGCATTGGTGTGGGATATCCATGTTTTATTTGATTTATTCCACATTTGACATGGGGATGTGATTCCATGCATGTATTGATTCAACTTGGGTAATAACTTGGAGTAGTTATTTTCATACAAATATTTTATTCTCGATGTAACCCTAATCCTGTGATATGAATCAGAGAGTTATCATTACTGCCTCTTTAATACATCTTTCCTATCCTTGATATTTAGGTCGTATTTATTCCTGATAATATATACAATTATTTATTTAATTTAAAAAGAAATTTTATATATTATGAGTTGGGTGATAAAAATAACCTTATGTCATCAGTTTTTTTGTAAAATCTTTGAAATCCCTTTAGCTCACTTTATTATCATCACTATTCCTCACATGCAGAGCAATTGCAATTAGTCTATAATTGGCGTAAAAAGTAATGGAGACAGAGGGCACTCTCAACGGTTACTGCTTTCAACATGCTGCATTCCAGCAGGGTCTATATTAACAAATATCCCAGTGGAACCACATTCACATAAGAAGGTTTTCAACCTCATGAACTGAGCTGGAAAATGTATTTAGCTCAGCCTAGCCTCCAGAAATGAACAATTCACCAGGCTGAAAGGCCTTTTATGCATTCTAAAATAAAATATTAAATGGCGGATCTG